>NC_134356.1:394049497-394349497 GCF_048569485.1 Anomaloglossus baeobatrachus
TGCCCATTCATGGTAACGATTAGGGGGACCTTGGCACTTGGGGTATGACCAATGACACGTGTGATATGTCTCTGTGATATGGCTGGCAGTGCTATGGCCGACGCTCCGGGTCTTCACTGATGTATGTGGCTATTGGCCGCTCCTGGTAAGAGGAGTGATGACTTAATCCAGTATGAGTATTTTCACACTGTAAACAGCATTTCAGAACACGTGTTAATGGCTTCTTTTGTCTTTTAGATAATGGATAACCAGAATTCAGACGGTCCTGCCGATATTAGAAAGGACACCATAATAAAAGAAGAGGTATATTCCTTCTAGTTGTACGTGCTGTCAGTGTACTTGAATTGGCAGGGGTCGTCTACTATTGTAACATCCCCTGCTAATTGGCCCAAATAAAAGGGGGGTGTATAGGAGTCTTAGCCGGATACACGCTTCCTGGTGTTATTTCTCCATACGTCACTGCAACCCATCAGGTGAACACTGCAGCCAATCAGTAACTGCTGGCCAACTGCAGCGTTCACATTTAATCTGAGCCAGAGGGATACATTACATATGACATGACTGTTACTTTACAGCTGTCAGTGAGCTCCTAGAGACTGATAGTGGGGGCCAGTGGGAAGGACCCGCTACTAGTACAAACTGAGTTTTCCCATGCTGGTAGCAGAGCGTGCGTTGACTCTGCAACATGGAAGAAGCGCAGGGGCACGGAGACAGATCCAACCATCTGATCAGCTTTAGAGCTGTAAAGCTTAGAGCCTGCAATCGGTGCACGTACCTTACCTAGGTAATTGGCCACTGTGATCCTGCAGGGTGGCCAGTAACCTCTGCAATGAGCTGTACAACACAGAATTGAAAAATCCGTCCCTCCTTGAGCATGGAGAGTATTTTTAATAAGGAGTAAATTACAAAGCTGATAGATTATATTTAGATTTTGCTGTCTAAATGATATATTTTGGAGGTCAATCGCTCTGCACCCCAGCCGATCAGCTGTTGAGGGGGTGCAGCACTTACCTTTTCCCTTGCTCGTTCTGTACAACGCTCCGCTTTGTGGTTGTGCTTGGTATTGCAGCTTTGTTTCAGCACTGTATAAAATGCATAGCAATTCAGATGAAACTGTGCACAGCAGAACCAGGAGTATACACTGGTGTCTGTCTGCAGTGCAATCCATGGCCAAAATGTGGCTTATTCTGTGATATTGGGGTATTACAAGTTATAGATGTCTCAAAAGGTAAAAAAGCTTGTAAGGTCTGTCCGTTACCTGAGCTATCGGCATGGACCGGTCTGTGAGAGCTGAGCAGCCTGGCTAAGTGTACGGGCTATAAGTGACACTATGGGCTAGGAGGACTCATGTATTTTGTCTTTATTTTGTCAGACGCTGGTGAAAGGTAAATGGGTGCAGCTTCAGGAAACCACTTACATTGACCAAGAAGGAAAAACCAGGTTTGTAGTGTTGTGTGCTTTTTTTTTTTTTTTTAATCCTATAAAGTAATAATTCTTTACAAGTACGTATTCATAGGGAACCTCATGGTAAGTAAGAAGCAGCTGAATGAATGAGGTCCTTACATTAAAATCATGTGTTTGCTATAGTTCCGGTATTCTGAGTCATTTATTATATATAGTTAAGGAAAAACAAGTTCATGCTCAGTTCAGTTTCTTCATGCCTTTCTCCAAGTCCGGGTGTTTTGCTACCGTTCTAGTTGGCTATACTAATCCTCATGCAAATGCCTAGACCTATAAATCGTAGTACATTATGGGGACCTGTCAATAAGTTTATGCTCCCATACCACAGGCAGCATGAATGTGAGCCTGACTGCACAAATACATTGACATTTCAGAGAGAACCTAGTTTGAAGAGCTCACCAGGGACTGGAGAACGACATGGCTAGTCTGGTGCAGTCACCAGCCATCTTCTCCCTGCTCTGTTCCAGGTAATTGACAGGTCTCTCCCATGTATAAAGACCTAGTGATGCACGGAAAAGATGGCTGGGGACAGCGCTGGACTAGTTTTGTCTCTCCCTATAAATCTCCAGCCAACTCTTCAAACTGTTTTTTCTGAAATGTAGGAATGTTTCAAAGAAAGAAGTACATGACTGCCATTTTGATTCATGCTGCCTGCGGTTTGGGCAGCATGAATCGAAAGACAGATTCTCATTAACCGAGATACTGTTGGGTTCTCCAATAGTGTTTGTCAGCAGTTCCACCACCATTCATAGTAATAATAGCTCGGACCCCATTATAAGTCAGTGAGGTTTGGGGCTCTGCTTCGGTTATGGACAAAAACTCACCAGGCCGATGTTAACTGAGCAGAACAGTAGAGGATTTATTTTATGGAGAAACAAGTATGTACAGTGCAGAAAGAGGAAGATATTTATAGAGAGAACAGATTTTATTCATCCTTTTATATCATTTTTTCATCCACCAGAACATGGGAAACTGTAAAACGAACCACACGAAGAGAAGGCAATGCAGTAGACGGTAAGCAGCAGCCATTTTATGGGGGATCTTTGGTGGGATGTAAATGATGCCATCATAAAGGGTGTTTTCCTCTTGTCACTGAATAGGTGTAGCAATAATTCCAGTCCTACAAAGAACTCTCCATTATGAATGTATGGTGCTCATCAAACAGTTCAGACCTCCTCTGGGATGCTACTGTCTGGAGTTCCCCGCAGGTATTGTTCCCACTATTGTATCATTTCTAGGAGTACCGTACAATGAATCTGACCTTCTGGAAAATTAAATAAGCTGGATAATGGCACAGTTGGGCAAAAAGTATAACATTTTTTATTGTATTTTTCTAGAATTTGTTGTGTCAGTTTCTTTGTTTTTAATGATGTAATGAAAGGGGGTAAAAGAAAAAAATATAATTTTCCCATAGCTTTATGCCTGTGGAGTATGAACTGTCTACCAGTACTTAAAATGATTATTGAGAGAAAAAAGTGTCCACCTATGGTATACATTCTTCTTTTAAGTTTATTGCAATCTTATTCTAGGTCTCATTGATGAAAATGAAACTGCGGAACAAGCAGCACTCCGAGAACTGGAAGAGGAAACTGGGTACAAAGGAGAAGTCATCGAGTGCTCCCCAGGTCAGGTAGTGCAAACTGAAGAAAAATGGCAGCACAATTTTATCATAAAAACTTAACTGCTTTATTATATCATATTAAAACAAAACAAAGTTCATCTAACCGGTCACAAAAGGATAGGAGATAATAGCAGCATGTCAGTATTGCTGAAGCACCGTCAGACATGATTCCATAGAAATTTATATAAATTGCCAGTTTAAGGCTCTAAAGTGAAAGTGTAGTTCAAGGGAAAATTCCCTGATACAGCATGTTTCTGATCGAGTACTATATATAGTAATATAATGCAAAGCTGCTGGTACATTTCACAGTACAAATGAAATACATGGTACACACAAAAAAATTGCCACATACGATCGCTGCTGCCCTGACGCACGTTTTGCCTGCCAGTTTCTTAAAGGGTTAAGGTCTGGTATTAATTGTTTGGCTTTATTTTAGTACAATAGCTTGCCATGTACCACCTCCCAAACTATTTATATGCACATGTAGGTCTTTCAAAGACTAGTTCAGAAATATTTTTACGTGGCCAGTCCGTTCCTCCATTACTGAGAAATCAGCATTTTAATTTATATGTATACATATTTATATAGTATACATATTTATATGTATATGAGGCCGTAGAACTGAAGCATCTGTCACTCCAGCTCTATTCCCTGCCCAGTATTGTCTTCTGCTTGACTGATTGCTCCTTTGACTGGAGATAGCACTATCAAGCAGGAGGCTGCTGCACTGGGCAGGGAATAGAGCTGGAGGCTTCAAATTTACAAATAGTTCCACAGCATCATTATAGTGTCAATTCAAGCCCTGATTTCTCAACAGTAGAGCAAACTTGCCATATATATATATATTATATTGGACATAATGGAGGTTAAAGGGAATGTGTTAGCATTTTTCTTTGTCGCTCCATTGGGAGACCCAGACAATTAGGTGTATAGCTTCTGCCTCCGGAGGCCACACAAAGTATTACACTTAAAAGTGTAAACCCCTCCCCTCTGCCTATACACCCCCCCGTGCATCACGGGCTCCTCAGTTTTTATGCTTTGTGTTAGAGGAGACAACAGCATGTCGTCCGCAAAAAGCAAGGGTGCCAAGGCACAGGCTTATTTCTTTGTCGCTCTATTGGGAGACCCAGACAATTGGGGTGTATAGGCTATGCCTCCGGAGGCCGCACAAAGTATTACACTCAAAAGTGTTAAGCCCCTCCCCTTCTGCCTATACACCCCCCGTGCTCCCACGGGCTGCTCAGTTTTTTTGCTTTGTGCGAAGGAGGCAGACCTGCACACATAGCTCCACAGATTGGTCAGCAGCAGCTGCTGACCATGTCGGATGGAAGAAAAGTGGGCCCATATAGGGCCCCCAGCATGCTCCCTTCTCACCCCACTCTTGTCGGCGGTGTTGTTAAGGTTGAGGTATCCATTGCGGGTACGGAGGCTGGAGCCCACATGCTGTTTTCCTTCCCCATCCCCCTCAGGGCTCTGGGCGAAGTGGGATCCTATCGGTCTCCAGGCACTGAGACCGTGCTTCATCCACAACTCCTGTGGAGCCTGCTGGATAGGAGCCGGGTACCGTTCAGGGACATGGCCCTACTACTTGAAGGTACTCTGTATCCCTGTGGGGACCGCGCACGGCAACACCTCAGCTTTGCTGGGTGTGCTAGTGCACCGGGGACCGGGGCGCTGACCGGGTTAAACTGCCATTACACACTCAGCGTCGCTGAGTGTGTTTATATGTAGGGGCTACCGCGCTAACCGCCGCTGCCATGGGAAACTGCGGCGCGGCTGGGACTTGTAGTTCGCCGGGGACTTCGGCGCCGGCCGCGCTTTTACGGCGGCCACGCTTATACTCGAGTCCCCGGCTTTCTTGCGGCCTAGTTTCCTTTTTCTCCCGCCCTCAGCCCTGACAGGCAGGGGAAGGGCGGGACGCTGCACGGAACGAGCAGCACTGAGGGCTGGAGTATGATTTGCATACTCCACCCCCCTCACTGTGCACAGTGTGAGCACCAGTTCCCGCACTTTCTCGGCCACGCCCACGGCTCCCTCCTCTCGTCAGGACGCCGCAGCCATTCCTGTCAGCTCCTCCGACGCTGCAGAGAGGGACAAACCCTGGGAGACCCAGACACGGTCTCTGGTGGCCTCACAACCGCTTTAGGCGGGTGGTAAGCAGCACCTGTTGGTGCTAGCCCCATGGTGCTGTAGTGTATTGATACATTATTTGTGTATAGTATATTCTTTACACTGTATGAGCACAGTTCATTCTGGCTATATACCCTATTGTGTTGCTCAGGGAAAACAATAGCATGGCGCCCACAAAAGGCAGGGGTGCCAAAACACAGGCTTATTATGCTGCCTGCGCCGCTTGTACGACCCAGCTGCCGGCAGGTTCCACTGACCCTCATTGTGTGCAATGTTCGGCCCCTGTGGCACTTCTTCAGCCAGAGCCTCTGCTAAGAGGGGCCCAGGGGGAGCCACCTGTTGACGCTGTTCAGGTGACGGGGACGGAGTTTGCAAAACTCTCTGAGACTATGGCTAAGATACTAGAAGCCTTGCAGTCCAGGCCGGTATCTCAGCAAAGGGACTCTGTTGAATCATTGTTCCCTGGCCCCCCTCAGTTGGACCAACAATGTCCTCCCGGGGTATCTCATACATCCCAGGCTGAGGGTTCTGACTTAGACCCCAGTCCCAGACCGACTAAGCGGGCTCGCTTAGAATTTCCCTCGACATCATATTGTTCAGGGTCTCAGCGGGGGGAATCTCTGGTTGATGATGCGGAGACAGCTGATCAGGATTCTGATCCTGAGGGCGCTCTCAATCTTAATACTCCAGACGGGGACGCCATAGTGAACGATCTTATTGCATCCATCAATCAAATGCTGGATATTTCTCCCTCAGCTCCTCCGGCGGAGGAGTCAGCTTCTCAGCAGGAGAAATTCCGTTTCAGGTTCCCCAAGCGGACACAGAGTATGTTTCTAGACCACTCTGATTTCAGAGAGGCAGTCCAGAATCACCATGCTTGTCCAGATAAGCGTTTTTCGAAGCGCCTTAAGGATACACGTTATCCTTTTCCCCCTGACGTGGTTAAAGGTTGGACTCAGTGTCCCAAAGTGGATCCTCCAATCTCCAGACTGGCGGCTAGATCCATACTTGCAGTGGAAGATGGGGCCTCGCTCAAAGATGCCACTGACAGGCAGATGGAGCTCTGGTTGAAATCCATCTATGAAGCTATCGGAGCTTCTTTTGCCCCAGCATTCGCAGCCGTATGGGCGCTACAAGCTATCTCAGCAGGTCAAGCGCAAATTGAAGCAGCCACGTGCACGTCCGCGCCACAAGTGGCATCCATTACCACCCAGACCTCAGCATTTGCGTCTTACGCTATTAATGCTGTCCTGGACTCTGCGAGCCGTACGGCGGTTGCGGCCGCCAATTCGGTGGTACTCCGCAGGGCCTTGTGGCTACGGGAATGGAAGGCAGATTCTGCTTCCAAAAAGCGCTTAACCAGTTTGCCAATTTCTGGCGACAGGCTGTTTGGCGAGCGTTTGGATGAAATCATCAAACAATCCAAGGGAAAGGATACATCCTTACCCCAGCCCAAACAGAACATACCCCAACAGAGGAGAGGGCAGTTGAGGTTTCGGTCCTTTCGGGGCGCGGGCAGGTCCCAATTCTCCTCGTCCAAAAGGTCTCAGAAAGAACAAAGGAACTCTGATGCATGGCGGTCTAAGTCACGTCCTAAAAAGACCACCGGAGGCGCCGCTAACAAGGCGGCTTCCTCATGACTTTCGACCTCCTCTAGCAGCATCCTCGGTCGGTGGCAGGCTCTCCCGCTTTTGCGACACCTGGCTGCCACAAATAAAAGACCGCTGGGTGAGAGACATTCTGTCTCACGGTTACAAGATAGAGTTCACCTCTCGTCCCCCGACTCGATTCTTCAGGTCATCCCCGCCTCCAGAGCGAGCCGAGGCTCTTCTGCAGGCGCTGCGCACTCTGAAGGCAGAAGGAGTGGTGATCCCTGTTCCTCTCCAGCAACAGAGCCACGGTTTTTACTCCAACTTGTTTGTGGTCCCAAAGAAGTACGGGTCTTTCCGCCCGGTCCTGGACCTGAAACTGCTCAACAAACACGTAAAAACCAGACGGTTCAGGATGGAATCCCTCCGCTCCGTCATCGCCTCAATGTCCCAAGGAGATTTCCTTGCATCGATCGATATCAAAGATGCTTATCTCCACGTACCGATTGCTCCAGAACACCAGCGCTTCTTGCGCTTCGCCATAGGAAACGAACACCTGCAATTCGTGGCACTGCCGTTCGGCATGGCAACAGCCCCACGGGTTTTTACCAAGGTTATGGCTACTGTAGTAGCGCTCCTACACTCGCAGGGTCACTCGGTGATCCCGTACTTGGACGATCTGCTGATCAAGGCACCCTCTCAAGAGGCATGCCAACGCAGCCTCGACGCTACCCTGGAGACTCTCCAGGGTTTCGGGTGGATCATCAATTTTCCAAAGTCAAATCTGACACCGGCCCAATCGCTGACATATCTTGGCATGGAGTTTCATACCCTCTCAGCGATAGTGAAGCTTCCGCTGATCAAGCAGCAGTCACTACAGAAAGGGGTACAATCTCTCCTTCAAGGCCAGTCACACCCCTTGAGGCGCCTCATGCACTTCCTGGGGAAGATGGTGGCAGCAATGGAGGCAGTCCCTTTCGCGCAGTTTCACCTGCGTCCCCTTCAATGGGACATCCTACGCAAATGGGACAGGAAGCCGACGTCCCTCGACAGGACCGTCTCCCTCTCTCAGGCGACCAAAGCTTCCCTTCGGTGGTGGCTTCTTCCCACTTCATTATCGAAGGGGAAATCCTTCCTACCCCCATCCTGGGAAGTAGTCACGACGGACGCGAGTCTGTCAGGGTGGGGAGCGGTTTTTCTCCACCACAGGGCTCAGGGTACGTGGACCCAGCAAGAGTCCTCGCTTCAGATCAATGTTCTGGAAATACGGGCAGTGTATCTTGCCCTGAAAGCGTTCCAGCAGTGGCTGAAGGGCAAGCAGATCCGAATTCAGTCGGACAATTCCACAGCGGTGGCATACATCAACCACCAAGGCGGCACACGCAGCCGGCAAGCCTTCCAGGAAGTCCGGCGGATTTTGATGTGGGTGGAAGCCACGGCCTCCACCATATCCGCAGTTCACATCCCAGGCGTGGAAAACTGGGAAGCAGATTATCTCAGTCGCCAGGGCATGGACGCAGGGGAATGGTCCCTTCACCCGGACGTGTTTCAGGAGATCTGTTGCCGCTGGGGGGTGCCGGACGTCGACCTCATGGCGTCCCGGCACAACAACAAGGTACCGACGTTCATGGCACGGTCTCAAGATCCCAGAGCTCTGGCGGCAGACGCCTTAGTTCAGGATTGGTCGCAGTTTCAGCTCCCTTATGTGTTTCCTCCGCTGGCACTGTTGCCCAGAGTGTTACGCAAGATCAGGGCCGACTGCCGCCGCGTCATCCTCGTCGCTCCAGACTGGCCGAGGCGGTCGTGGTACCCGGATCTGTGGCATCTCACGGTCGGCCAACCGTGGGCACTACCAGACCGACCAGACTTGCTATCTCAAGGGCCGTTTTTCCATCTGAATTCTGCGGCCCTCAACCTGACTGTGTGGCCATTGAGTCCTGGATCCTAGCGTCTTCAGGGTTATCTCAAGACGTCATTGCCACTATGAGACAGGCTAGGAAACCAACGTCCGCCAAGATCTATCACAGGACGTGGAAAATTTTTCTGTCGTGGTGCTCTGCTCAGGGTTTTTCTCCCTGGCCATTTGCATTACCTACTTTTCTGTCCTTCCTTCAATCTGGACTGGAAAAGGGTTTGTCGCTCGGCTCCCTTAAGGGACAAGTCTCAGCGCTCTGTGTTTTTCCAGAAGCGCCTAGCCAGACTTCCACAGGTACGCACGTTCCTGCAGGGGGTTTGTCACATAGTTCCACCTTACAAGCGGCCGTTAGAACCCTGGGATCTAAACAGGGTGCTGATGGTTCTTCAGAAACCACCATTCGAGCCAATGAGAGATATTTCCCTCTCACGACTTTCGCAGAAAGTGGTTTTTCTAGTAGCAGTCACTTCTCTTCGGAGAGTGTCTGAGCTAGCAGCGTTGTCGTGCAAAGCCCCTTTCCTGGTGTTTCACCAGGACAAGGTGGTTCTACGTCCGGTTCCGGAATTTCTCCCTAAGGTGGTATCCCCCTTTCATCTCAATCAGGATATCTCCTTACCTTCTTTTTATCCTCATCCAGTTCACCAATGTGAAAAGGATTTGCACTTGTTAGATTTGGTGAGAGCACTCAGACTCTACATTTCTCGTACGGCGCCCCTGCGCCGTTCGGATGCACTCTTTGTCCTTGTCGCTGGCCAGCGTAAAGGGTCACAGGCTTCCAAATCAACCCTGGCTCGGTGGATCAAGTAGCCAATTATCGAAGCTTACCGTTCGGCTGGGCTTCCGGTTCCCTCAGGGCTGAAGGCCCATTCTACCAGAGCCGTGGGCGCATCCTGGGCTTTGAGGCACCAGGCTACGGCTCAGCAGGTGTGTCAGGCGGCTACCTGGTCGAGCCTGCACACTTTCACGAAGCACTATCAGGTGCATACCTATGCTTCGGCGGATGCCAGCCTAGGTAGACGAGTCCTTCAGGCGGCGGTTGCCCACCTGTAGGAAAGGGCCGTTTTACGGCTCTCTTACGAGGTATTATTTTACCCACCCAGGGACTGCTTTTGGACGTCCCAATTGTCTGGGTCTCCCAATAGAGCGACAAAGAAGAAGGGAATTTTGTTTACTTACCGTAAATTCCTTTTCTTCTAGCTCTAATTGGGAGACCCAGCACCCGCCCCTGTTTTTTTGTGTACACATGTTGTTCATGTTGAATGGTTTCAGTTCTCCGATATTCCTTCGGATTGAAGTTACTTTAAACCAGTTTATAATTCTTTTTCCTCCTTCTTGCTTTTGCACCAAAACTGAGCAGCCCGTGGGAGCACGGGGGGTGTATAGGCAGAAGGGGAGGGGCTTAACACTTTTGAGTGTAATACTTTGTGCGGCCTCCGGAGGCATAGCCTATACACCCCAATTGTCTGGGTCTCCCAATTAGAGCTAGAAGAAAAGGAATTTACGGTAAGTAAACAAAATTCCCTTCTTTGCAACCTGTACCTCATGTGCGGCTATGCTACCTGCAGGTTCCACCTACCCTCATTGTGTGCAATGCTCGGCCCCTGTGACACTCACTCAGCCGGAGCCTCAGCCACTGGTGGGACCCTCGGCCCAGGTGGAACCACCTGCTGCCACTGTCCAGGTGACAGGGACAGAGTTTGCAGTGTTGGCTGACAAACTTTCTGAGTCAATTTCTCAATCCATGGCTCAGTCTATGGATAGATGGTCTGCTAAGATACTAGAAGCTTTGCAGTCCAGACCGGTAACACAGGCCCCAGGCACTGTTGAATCATTGCCCTCAGACCCCCCTCGGTCGGCGCAGCAAAGTGCTCCTGGGGCGACTCATAGGTCCCACGGTGAGGACTCCGACACGGACCGCAGTCCCAGACCGGCTAAGCGGCCTCGCTGGGAGGTTCCCTCGACTTCATCACACTGCTCAGGGTCTCAGCATGAGGACTCTCTGGAGGATGAAGCGGAGGTGGCAGATCAGGGCTCTGATCCTGACGCCGCTCTCAACCTTGATACACCTGAAGGGGACACCATAGTAAACGACCTTATAGCGTCCATCAATCAGGTGTTAGAACTTTCTCCTCCAACTCCTCCGATTGAGGAGTCAGCTTCTCAGCAGGAGAAATTCCAATTTAGGTTTCCCAAACGTACACGGAGTGCGTTTCTTGATCACTCCAACTGCAGAGATACAGTCCAGAAACACCGAGCTTTTCCGGATAAGCGCTTTACTAAGCGCCTTAATGACACACGTTACCCCTTCCCCCCTGACGTAGTTAAGGGTTGGGCTCAGTGTCCCAAGGTGGATCCTCCAGTCTCTAGACTGGCGGCTAGATCCATAATTGCAGTGGCAGATGGTTCATCGCTCAAGGATGCCACTGACAGGCAGATAGAGCTCCTGATGAAATCCATCTATGAAGCTATAGGCGCGTCTTTTGCTCCGGCATTCGCAGCCGTATGGGCACTCCAAGCTATAGCAGCTTGTCAGGCTGAGATTAATGCAGTCACACGTGCCTCTACTTCGCAGGTTGTGTCTTTAACCTCTCAGGCGTCGGCTTTTGCGTCCTACGCCATGAATGCTGTCCTGGACTCTGCGAGCCGTACGGCGGTAGCATCCGCCAATTCAGTGGCAGTCCGCAGGGCCATGTGGCTACGTGAATGGAAGGCAGACTCTGCTTCCAAGAAGTTCTTAACCGGTTTGCCATTTTCTGGCGACCGCCTGTTTGGCGAGCAATTGGATGAAATCATTAAACAATCCAAGGGAAAGGACTCGTCCTTACCCCAGTCCAAACCAAACAGACCTCAACAACGGAAGATACAATCGAGGTTTCGGTCCTTTCGGCCCTCAGCCAGGTCTCAATTCTCCTCGTCCAACAGGCCACAGAAGGGCCAGAGGAACTCTGATTCATGGCGGTCTAAGTCACGTCCTAAAAAGACCGCCGGAGGAACCGCTCCCAAAGCGGCCTCCTCATGACTTTCGGCCTCCCCAAACCGCATCCTCGGTCGGTGGCAGGCTCTCCCGCTTTTGCGACGCCTGGTTGCCACATGTCCAAGACCGATGGGTGAGAGACATTCTGTCTCACGGTTACAGGATAGAGCTCAGCTCTCGTCCTCCGACTCGTTTCTTCAGAACATCTCCGCCCCCCGAGCGAGCCGATGCTCTTCTTCAGGCGGTGAGCACTCTGAAGGCAGAAGGAGTGGTGATCCCTGTTCCCCCTCAGGAATGGGGTCACGGTTTTTACTCCAACTTGTTTGTGGTGCCAAAAAAGGACGGATCTTTCCGTCCCGTTCTGGACCTCAAACTGCTCAACAGACACGTGAAAACCAGGCGGTTCCGGATGGAATCTCTCCGCTCCGTCATCGCCTCGATGTCCCAAGGAGACTTCCTAGCATCAATCGACATCAGGGATGCTTATCTCCACGTGGCGATTGCACCAGAGCATCAGCGCTTCCTGCGTTTCGCCATCGGGGACGAACACCTTCAGTTCGTGGCACTGCCTTTCGGCCTGGCGACAGCCCCACGGGTCTTCACCAAGGTCATGGCAACAGTGGTAGCAGTCCTACACTCTCAGGGACACTCGGTGATCCCTTACTTAGACGATCTTCTAGTCAAGGCCCCCTCTCGGGTGGCATGCCAACACAGCCTGAGCATTGCTCTGGAGACTCTCCAGAGATTCGGGTGGATCATCAATTTCCCAAAGTCAAAATTGACACCGACCCAATCGCTGACATATCTCGGGATGGAGTTTCATACTCTCTCTGCGATAGTGAAACTTCCGCTGGACAAACAGCGTTCACTACAGACAGGGGTGCAATCTCTCCTTCGAGCCCAGTCGCACCCCTTGAGGCGCCTCATGCACTTCCTAGGGAAGATGGTGGCAGCAATGGAGGCAGTTCCATTTGCGCAGTTTCATCTGCGTCCACTTCAATGGGACATTCTCCGCAAATGGGACAGGAGGTCGACGTCCCTCAACAGGAACGTCTCCCTTTCTCGGGCAGCCAAGGCCTCACTTCAGTGGTGGCTTCTTCCCACTTCTTTGTCGAAGGGGAAATCATTCCTGCCCCCATCCTGGGCTGTGGTCACGACGGACGCGAGTCTGTCAGGGTGGGGAGCGGTCTTCCTCCACCACAGGGCTCAGGGTACCTGGACTCAGCCAGAGTCCTCCCTTCAGATCAATGTTCTGGAGATAAGGGCAGTGTATCTAGCCCTAAAGGCGTTCCAGCCGTGGCTGGAAGGCAGGCAGATCCGAATTCAGTCGGACAACGCCACGGCGGTGGCATACATCAACCACCAAGGCGGCACACGCAGTCGTCAAGCCTTCCAAGAAGTTCGGCGGATTCTGCTGTGGGTGGAAGCCACAGCCTCCACCATCTCCGCAGTTCACATCCCGGGCGTAGAAAACTGGGAAGCAGACTTTCTCAGTCGCCAGGGCATGGACGCAGGGGAATGGTCTCTTCACCCGGACGTGTTTCAAGAGGTCTGTTGCCGCTGGGGAACGCCGGACGTCGACCTAATGGCGTCCCGGCACAACAACAAGGTCCCGGCATTCATGGCACGGTCTCAAGATCACAGAGCTCTGGCGGCAGACGCATTAGTTCAGGATTGGTCGCAGTTTCGACTGCCTTATGTATTTCCTCCTCTGGCACTGCTGCCCAGAGTGTTAAGCAAGATCAGGTCCGACTGCCGCCGCGCCATCCTCATCGCCCCAGACTGGCCGAGGAGGTCGTGGTACCCGGATCTGTGGCATCTCACGGTGGGTCAACCGTGGGCACTACCAGACCGACCAGACTTGCTGTCTCAAGGGCCATTTTTCCATCTGAATTCTGCGGCCCTCAACCTGACTGTGTGGCCATTGAGTCCTGGATCCTAGCGTCTTCAGGGTTAATCTCAAGAGGTCATTGCCACTATGAGACAGGCCAGGAAACCAACGTCCGCCAAGATCTACCACAGGACGTGGAGGATCTGGTGCTCTGATCAGGGTTTTACTCCCTGGCCATTTGCCTTGCCCACTTTTCTGTCCTTCCTTCAATCCGGAATGGAAAAGGGTTTGTCTCTCGGCTCTCTTAAAGGACAAGTCTCGGCGCTCTCCGTGTTTTTTCAAAAGCGTCTAGCCAGGCTTCCGCAGGTACGCACGTTCCTGCAGGGGGTTTGCCACATAGTCCCTCCTTACAAGCGTCCGCTAGAACCCTGGGATCTGAACAGGGTGCTAACGGCTCTTCAGAAACCACCTTTCGAGCCAATGAGGGATGTTTCTCTTTCACGCCTTTCGCAGAAGGTGGTCTTCCTAGTGGCAGTCACATCACTTCGGAGAGTGTCTGAGCTAGCTGCACTGTCATGCAAAGCCCCCTTCCTGGTGTTTCACCAGGATAAGGTGGTTCTGCGTCCGGTTCCGGAATTTCTCCCTAAGGTGGTATCCCCTTTTCATCTCAATCAGGATATCTCCTTACCTTCTTTTTGTCCTAATCCAGTTCACCAATGTGAAAAGGATTTGCACTTGTTAGATCTTGTGAGAGCACTCAGACTCTACATTTCTCGTACGGCGCCCCTGCGCCGCTCGGATGCACTCTTTGTCCTTGTCGCTGGCCAGCGTAAAGGGTCGCAGGCTTCCAAGTCAACCTTGGCTCGGTGGATCAAGGAACCGATTCTTGAAGCCTACCGTTCTTCTGGGCTTCCGGTTCCTTCAGGACTGAAAGCCCATTCTACCAGAGCCGTGGGTGCGTCCTGGGCATTGCGGCACCAGGCTACGGCTCAGCAGGTGTGTCAGGCGGCTACCTGGTCGAGTCTGCACACTTTCACGAAGCACTATCAGGTGCATACCTACGCTTCGGCAGATGCCAGCCTAGGTAGGCGAGTCCTTCAGGCGGCGGTTGCCCACCTGTAGGAAGGAGCCGTTTTACGGCTCTTTTACCGAGGTATTCTTTTACCCACCCAGGGACTGCTTTTGGACGTCCCAATTGTCTGGGTCTCCCAATGGAGCGACAAAGAAGAAGGGAATTTTGTTTATTTACCGTAAATTCCTTTTCTTCTAGCTCCTATTGGGAGACCCAGCACCCGCCCCTGTTCCCTTCGGGCTGTTGTTCTTTTGTGTACACATGTTGTTCATGTTGAATTGTTCTTGGTTTTCAGTTCTCCGAACATCCTTCGGATTGAATTTACCTTAGACCAATTTATAAGTTTTCTCCTTCCTGCTTTTGCACCAAAACTGAGGAGCCCGTGATCCACGGGAGGGTGTATAGGCAGAGGGGAGGGGTTACACTTTTTAAAGTGTAATACTTTGTGTGGCCTCCGGAGGCAGAAGCTATACACCCAATTGTCTGGGTCTCCCAATAGGAGCTAGAAGAAAAGGAATTTACGGTAAGTAAACAAAATTCCCTTCTTTTCCTTTTTAATCTGAGATCACCATAATATAAGGTACAAGACTGAATCAAGCGATGTGTCACTTAGACTGTATGCTGTAGTTTCAGGATAATTCTTCTTATATCAGCAGAAAATGATCATTATTATTGACTGGATATAGCTCATGTGAGGAGATTTTATTTCTCCCTGTGTTTGCGTGGGTTTCCTCTGGATTCTCCAGTTTCCTCCCAACTCCAAAGACCTACTAATAAATTTAGATTGTGATCCCCAATGGGGAAAGTGATCATCACATCTGTAAAGCTCTGTGGAGGTAATAGCGGTCTATAACTGAGTAAAATAAATATGCTAGGCTAATCTGTGTAACCAAACCCCACCACTGATTGTTTTCCGGAACGTTACCTGGCGTTTCCCGATACTTGAAATTGCGCGGATCCAAACTTTTACAGTTTGGATTCGCCCATCACTACTGCTGACAGATTCCCAATAACAAATACAATGTGTGTGAAGTCTAAGTAGTAAATTATGCACATATACATCATATAATTTGCATATCTTTAGTTTTATTTCAAACAGTTCTATTCTTTTTATTTTTTAGTGTCTTGTTTAGATCCAGGACTGTCAAACTGCACGACATACGTTGTAACTGTCCACATTAATGGGGATGATTCTATGAACGTCAAACCGAAACCCAAACTTGGTGAGTAAATAATCTTAGTTATTCTGTGATCATAAGTTTCTATAAACACATACTGTTATGATTCAGGGACCGAGGAGGATCAAAAAATGCGGAAACCCAAAAGGTAACAGAGTGGCTTGAACCTTTACGGACTGCAGACCTAATCCTGACACACAACTAGAAGTAGCCGTGGGACGAGCCTACGATGACCTAGTCGCCTCGACAAGAACTAAATATTCTTACAGATAGAAATATAAGAAAGCTAATCTGCCTCGGAGCAATCCCCCAAAGATATAGATAGGCCCCCCCCCACATGTAAAGACTACGGTGATATAGGAAAAGACAATACAAAGCTAGAAAAACAGATTCAGCAAAGGTGAGGCCCAAACTATCTTTATATGAAAGGATAGGAAGGAGCACTGTCTGCAGTCGTAAAAACCCTAATAAATACCAGCACGCCTGATATAGAAAAACCCTGAGGCCACACGGCCTCTCCCCCACTATATCGGCACTCTGATGTTACTGGGATCCAAAAACACTAATGTAGATGAGGGACTGAATTTAATACCAAGCATGACAAAACAAATTGCAGAATCATGGAGCTAAGTATACAAACACTCCCAGCAGGGAATGATCCAATTCCACCAAGAACTCAACACAGACAAAATAAGAATCAAGCTTTCTCTATCGTTTCATTGGGGGACACAGGACCATGGGTTATGCTGCTGTCACTAGGAGGCTGACACTAAGTAAACATAAAAAAGTTAGCTCCTCCCTAGCAGCATACACCCCGAGTCGGAGGCGGGCTCAGATCAGTTTTTAGCTTAGTGTCGTAGGAGGCTGATGTGGGCCGTCTCGGCCCCCCTCAGCCATGTATTTTTTGCGCTTTTTTCTTTTATTCGGCGCCGCTCATCGCTCTCATACCTGTCGTCTTCTTCTCTGCAGGTATTCGCTTCACTCATTCTCCGCAGCCCCGTGGGTACCGCTCCCCAGGGTCGCAGGGGCTTGAGACTTCGGGGCCCTCTCCCCCGCCCGTCCCCGTGGTACCACTCCCGGGGGTGCGCGTGTGGGCAGGTTGTTTTGTGGGCACCCCTGATTCGCCCTGAGGTATCACCCCAAAGGGCGTACAGGGGAGTACAGCAGGGATGGATCCTCCGCAGCGTGTGTGTGATAGATGGGGCCCTGTCACGCTGCATTCTCCTGGAAGGGGCTGTCTACCCCCATCATGATGTCCACTACCCTGCCTTCAGCACGCTCTCCCCCGGAGCCTTCCTGGACGAGCAGCGCTGTTCACAGGCAGGGAGCCCTGCCTGCACCGCATCCATCGCTGAGCCGGCGCCGCCGATTGCAGGTAGGACCGACTTCCCTGCTCTTTCCCCCGGCCCTCTCCATAAATTTAGTCCCCGGGCTCGGCCTAGTCGCTCCTGCGTCCTAGCCACGCCCCCCTGCAGCGCTATTGGCCGCCGGTCGTCTCCCTCTGTACCTCCCACTGCTCTGCCTCCTGGCTGATGGTGGGGGCTGTAAATCCTCCTGGTTTTTTCGCGCCGGAATCCTGCTCCTCGCCCAGCCTCCTCCAGCGTCCCCTCGCCATTTTAGCCTGCCTCTGGTCTCCTGAGGCTGCAGCGCGCCGGCGTTCTGATTTTTCTGGCCAGCTCATTCCTGGACTCCACTTCTGGACTGGTGGGCAGCACGCAGGACCTGGGTAAGCTCTGCTCCTAAGGAGTAGCCCTCACTAGGTAGCATTCTCTGAGTTTAGGGACGAGTTAACCCTCTCCTGTCTCCTTCCTAGCAGCCACCAGGGAGAGTACCTGTTTGCACCATGCCTAAGGCTAAGCCCACCCAATCCAAGCAGGCCCCCTTTGCACTATTTTTTGCATGCTCCTCCTGCAGCTCCAAATTTTCCCTGGGTCAGGACGCCCCACTATGCTCCGTCTGTTCTACAGACGCGCAGCCTCCGCAGAACTCCGCGGCCAACGTTTATGATACCGCAGACGCCACAGCGCCATATGCTGCAGGGCCCTGCGTCCCGCCCCCCCCCCCCGACTGGCTAGCGTCCCTGTCCCAGTCCGTAGATTCCCTCTCTGAGGCTTCTCGGACCATCGCGCAAGCTCTACGCCTGCTGCCGACGCTCGCCCAGATTCCCGCAGACCCGGCGCAATTGCCTCCGGAGCAGGTGAGCCCCGTTGCAGGGTCCTCCTCTGCTGCTCAGAAACGGACCCGCCAGGTCTCGTCCTCAGACTCTTCCCAGGTTTCACCTTCATCCCCAGGTCCAGACCGTCAGTCCTCCAGGGAGGCTTCTGACTGCTCCGAGGACGATTCCGATGCGGTACCCCTGCAGGACTCAGAGCAGGCGGCCGATATCCGGCACATGGTAAATAGCCTGATAGAAGCAATAAACCAGACCTTGAAGGTACAGGTGGACCCAGTCTCCTCCCAGAGCACCCAGATCTCCTTTAAGCGGGTGAAGCGGGCCCAGAACACATTCAGCGGACATCCAGAATTCGCTGAGTTACTGCGCAGCCACAGGCAACAGCCGGACAGGGTATTTACCAGCGGTAAGTCCATCGATTTGCATTATCCCTTTCCTGAGGGTCTTAGAAAGGATTGGGCAGGTTCCCCTGTGGTCGACCCCCCAATCTCCCGCCTGTCTTCTCACACAGTCCTTCCACTCACTAACGGTACGTCTCTCAAAGACCCTACGGACCGTACTATTGACAGGTTGGCCCGTTCCGCCTTCGAGGCAGCGGGCTCATCCCTCTCTCCGGCCTTCGCCTCGGTTTGGGTTGCGAAGGCCCTGATGTCCTGGGCGGACACGCTACGCTGCGGTCTCCGCGCCATTCCTGCCAATCCGGACCTGGTTCCCATCGCCTCGCAGATTTCCCTCGCGGGTGAGTACTTGCTCAATGCAGCCCTGGCGTCTGCAAGTTGCACGACCCAGGCCGCCAGCAACAATGTGGCCATCCGTCGAGCCCTTTGGCTCCGGTCCTGGAACGCGGATGCGGCCTCTAAGAAGTCACTAACTTCCCTGCCCTTCCTAGGGGAGCGTCTCTTCGGAGATAGGCTGGACCAGCTGATCTCCGATGCAACGGGAGGAAAGAGTACATCTCTCCCCCAATTGCGTCCCAAGCGCTTCCAGAATCGGCGCCCCACCGCTCGTTTCCGGCCCTTTCGCAGCTTCAGCTCCAATCCCCAGCCGCGGAAAAGCCGCTCTCCTCCGAGAGACAGGAAGACCCCGTCATTCAAGACCAATCCCGCCTGGCGTTCACGCCCCCGCCAGTCCACGAGATCCTCTTCCGGTTACCGCCGTCGTTCATCCAAGTGACTCGCGGTCGGCGCGCAACAGCGCCAGACTTGTGGGAGGGCGTCTGTCTCGTTTTCAGCATGTGTGGATCCCCCTGACCGCCGATGCCTGGGTCAGAGAGATCATCACATCAAGCTACAAAATAGAATTCGAGGCAAAGCCACCGAGACGTTTTTTCCTATCTCGCCCTCCCGAGTCTACCGCGCGGGCTCGCGCGTTCTTTCACTCCATAGACTCCCTCCTCCGAACCGGAGTCGTGGTACCAGTCCCTCCCGCAGAGCGTTTCAAGGGGTTCTATTCCAACCTTTTCGTGGTCCCCAAAAAGGACGGCTCTGTCCGTCCCGTCCTCGACCTAAAGCTTCTGAACAGGTCGGTGAGACCTCGGCCGTTTCGAATGGAGTCACTCCGGTCAGTCATCGCGTCCATGGAGGTAGGCGAATTCCTGGCATCGCTGGATATTCAAGACGCCTATCTTCACGTCCCGATAGCCACCTCTCACCAACAGTTCCTCCGCTTTGCGATAGCGGAAGATCACTTCCAGTTCACGGCTCTTCCCTTCGGCCTCGCATCCGCACCCAGGGTCTTTACGAAGATCATGGCTGCTGCCATGTCCGTCCTGCATGCCAGGGGTGTCATGGTCATCCCGTACTTGGACGATATGTTGATAAAGGGCTCTTCCTTCGAGGACTGTCGTCTTGGGGTTCAGGTCACGATCGACACCCTTTCACGGTTAGGGTGGCTGATAAATCGGAAGAAGTCCTCTATGATCCCGGCCCGTCGGATCACCTTTTTAGGCATGGTATTCGATACCATCCAAGGGCGAGTTTTCCTCACACAGGAGAAGATCTCCTCCCTACAACGAGGACTCCGCGCTCTCCGGCGTCAGCGCCAAGTGTCCATCAGGTTCGGCATGCGAGTCCTCGGTCGTATGGTGGCGGCGATGGAAGCGGTACCCTTTGCACAGTTCCATCTCCGACCCCTCCAGCTGGCCTTGCTGAAGAAGTGGGACAGATCTCCCTTTTCTCTGGACCGCAGGTTTCATCTTTCGCCGGAGACCCGCCACTCCCTCCGTTGGTGGCTCAATCAGCGCAACCTCGCATCAGGGAGGTCTTTCCTCCCGCTCCACTGGAAGATAGTGACCACCGACGCCAGTCTCCAGGGCTGGGGAGCAGTGTTTCGACATCACGCAGCGCAGGGCCGATGGTCACCGAGAGAGAGTTGCCTCCAGATCAACATTTTGGAGATAAGAGCCATCCGGCTAGCCTTGCAGCAGTTTCGGCACCTCGTACAGGGTTGCCCGGTCAGGATCCAGTCGGACAATGCGACGGCGGTGGCGTACATCAACCACCAAGGCGGCACAAGAAGTGTCGGGGCGATGCGAGAAGTCAAGAAGATCTTGCACTGGGCCGAGTGTCATCACTCCCTGATCTCAGCGGTACACATCCCAGGCGTGGACAATTGGGCGGCGGACTTCCTCAGCAGGGAAGGCCTCGCCTCCGGAGAATGGTCCCTCAACCGGGAAGTCTTCAACCAGATCTGCGACAGATGGGGAGTTCCGGACATGGACCTAATGGCCTCCCGGTTCAACCGTCAGGTTCCGCACTTTGTAGCACGGTGCCGCGACCGCTTGGCTTTAGGAGTCGACGCCCTCACCCTGTCATGGAGCCAGTTCAGTCTCCCGTACATCTTCCCTCCGCTCCCTCTAATTCCGAGGGTCCTCAAGAAGATCAAGGCGGAAGGGATACTGGTCATCCTAGTGGCTCCGGAGTGGCCCAGGCGAGCATGGTTCGCGGAACTAACTCAGCTCCTCGCAGACGCTCCGTGGCGCCTTCCAGACCGTCCAGATCTCCTGCAGCAGGGGCCTCTCTTCCATCAGAACTCACAGGTCCTAAATTTGACGGCCTGGCCATTGAATCCTGGGTTCTAGCTAAGGCTGGTTTTTCCTCAAGAGTGATTCAGACAATGATTAGGGCCAGGAAGCCATCTTCATCAAAGATTTACCACCGCACGTGGAAGGTTTTCTTCAGGTGGTGTGAAGAGCAGAATATTTCTTCTCCTCTCGCCTTCTCCCTTCCTTCCCTATTGGCATTCTTGCAGTCAGGCCTAGATGTGGGTCTCTCGCTCGCAACACTAAAGGGCCAGATATCGGCGTTATCAATCCTGTTTCAGAAGCCACTGGCCGCTCGTTCACAGGTTAAGACCTTCGTCCAGGGAGTTGCCCACCTGGCACCGCCGTACCGGCGGCCTCTAGAACCGTGGGACCTTAATCTAGTCCTAGGGTCACTTCAGGGCTCCCCATTCGAGCCCTTGCGAGAATCTTCCCTTTCTCACCTGTCATGGAAGGTGGTGTTTCTTGTTGCCATCACTTCTATTCGCAGGACGTCAGAGCTGGCAGCTCTCTCTTGTCGTTCCCCCTTTTTGATTTTTCACCAGGACAAAGCGGTTCTCCGGCCAGATCCCGCTTTTCTCCCAAAGGTGGTCTTCCCCGTTCCATCTTAACGAGGAAATCGTCCTTCCGTCCTTCTGTCCTGGCCCCTCTCACAGCTTGGAGAGGTCCTTGCACACCCTGGACCTAGTGCGTGCACTTAGAATTTATGTCTCCAGAACCGCGCCGTTCCGTAAGTCAGATGGTCTGTTTGTCCTCCCTTCTGGTCCCAAGAAGGGTGAATCGGCATCCAAGGCCACAATTGCCAGATGGATCCGTTCCGCCATATCAGAGGCCTATCGGATTCGGGACAAGTCTCCGCCGCGGGGGGTAAAGGCGCACTCTACCCGCGCAGTGGGAGCCTCTTGGGCGATTAGGCATCAGGCGTCGGCCGACCAGGTCTGCAAGGCCGCCACCTGGTCTAGCCTGCACACCTTTACTAGGTTCTACCAGGTTCACACCCAAGCATCGGCAGATGCTATTTTTGGGAGAAAGGTCTTGCAGGCAGCAGTTGCACACCTGTAATAGGGTGGCAGCATTCAATTATAGTGCAAGCCCGCCGAGGGAGGTTGTTGTTTTTTCTTCCTCTGCGGGTTTTTCGGTATTCCCACCCAGGGACTGCTTTTGGACGTCCCATGGTCCTGTGTCCCCCAATGAAACGATAGAGAAAGTAGGATTTTTGTGTACTCACCGTAAAATCTCTTTCTCTGAGTCTTCATTGGGGGACACAGCACCCACCCTGCTTGGTTTTTTGGTTGATTCAATTGCATTTGCCGGCTATTTTTTCAGTGGTCTTATGTTCATAGACCTCTTGTTTGCACGGCTGCATTGTTTTAGTTACAACTTGTGTTTATGTATGGTGATTCTGGTACTCCTCCTACTGCTTGTGCACCAACTGATCTGAGCCCGCCTCCGGCTCGGGGTGTATGCTGCTAGGGAGGAGCTAACTTTTTTATGTTTACTTAGTGTCAGCCTCCTAGTGACAGCAGCATAACCCATGGTCCTGTGTCCCCCAATGAAGACTCAGAGAAAGAGATTTTACGGTGAGTACACAAAAATCCTACTTTAGTATCAAAGCAGAAAAAACAAGAAAGTGGAAACAATAAGCAGAGGTACAAAAATTCCTTATCCTTATCTGAGAGGAGTTCTGGTAGTGAGCAGGGCTAGTTTCAGAATGTCCTTCACACAAAGGATATCCATTGAGCACCAGCAAGTAACAGGAGAAAACTGCTCAGTTATATAGTCCAATCTGAAATACCTGTTTGCCAGTCCTCCACAGGTGTGTGGCTTTCATTCCACAAATCAACTGCATCGCCAGCACTGACCACAAGAGGGAGCCCCAAACTGGAAAACGTATTCACAACATTTTTTTTTTCTTTTTCTTTCTGTAGATTCTATAAGGTTTTTGTTTTTTACTATTTACATAATGCTGACCTTTTTGTATTTATGGGGTTGTATTCATGATGTTTTTCTCTTAATATGAAGCCTACCTTTATATTGTTTAATGACAATTTTCATTTATCCTTTTTCTTTTTTTTTTTCTTCTCTTTTCTCCCCACATATTAGCGGAAGGAGGTATGTGACAATAATATCCACATAGCGTTTAAGATGTTTTTTTCCATACATTTTCTGTTTAAATCTAAAATATTTGATACTTTTCTTTTTTTTTTTTTGGTAGAATTTACAGAGACTATACTGATGCCTAAAATAGAATTTCGAAAGCGAATTGATGGTACGTATGTATATGGTAACAAGCTTATTGCATGGTAAATTGCCCTTGGTTTTTTTTTGTATTAGGTTTTGTAGGCTGATTTAAAGCACATTTTCTAATTAAGGAATTCACTTAATAATTTTACCATAGAGGTGTGTAACTATTGATCTACTTATTATTTTATCATGTACTGCTCCTGCAGTGAAGGAAATAATTATTTGATCCCTTGCTGATTTTGTAAGTTTGCCCACTGACAAAGACATGAACAGTCTATAATTGTCAATTTTAAGATTTTTTTTTTTTTGATTTTCAAGAAAACAGAGAGCACTTAACAAAACAGCTTATGAAGTGCCAACATTGACATATACACTTGAGTAAGTGCCTATAACTTGGAAGAGAGAAACAGGAGAAGGGAGAAAAAGACGTAGCAACTAAAAAGTGAGAGAGCGAGAGAATCGCCCGCTCGGGCAGATCCAAAAAGTTGTTAGAACTCAGAGCACGCGAATCCACCACTCCAGAGGAACAGTCTATAATTTTAAGAGTAGGTTAATTTTAACTGAGAGATAGAATATCCAAAATAAAATACAGAAAATCATTGTATAAATTTATTTGCATTTTATAGAGAGAAATAAGTATTTGATCCCTCTGGCAAACAAGACTTAATACTTGTTGGCAAGCACAGCAGTCAGACTTTTTTTGTAGCTCAGGAGGAATTTTGGTCCACTCCTCTTTGCAGATCATCTCTAAATCATTAAGATTTTGAGGCTGTTGCTTGGCAACTCGAATCTTCAGCTCCCTCCATAAGTTTTCTATGGATTTAAGGTCTGGTGACTGGCATGGCCACTCCATGACCTTAATGTGCTTCTTTTTGAGCCACTCATTTGTTACCTTGGCTGTATGTATTAGGTGATTGTCGTGCTGGAAGACCTAGCCATGACCCATTTTTAATGTCCTGATGGAGGGAAGGAGGTTGTCACTCAAAATTTTACGTTACATGGCTCCATCCATTGTCCCATTGATGCGGTGAAGTAGTCATGTGCCCTTAGCAAAGAAACACCCCCAAAACATAATGTTTCCACTTCCATGCTTGACAGTGCCGACGGTGGTCATAGGCAGAATATCTCTTCCTCCAAACATGATGAGTTGAGTTAATGCCAAAGAGTTTAATTTGTGTCTCATCTGACCACAGCACCATCTCCCAATCACTCTCAAAAGCATCCAGGTGGTCATTGGCAAACTTCAGAGGGGCCTAAATATGTGCTTTCTCGAGCAGTGGGACTTTGCGGGCACTGCAGGATCTTAAGCCATTACCAAGGGTTTTCTTGATTAGGGGTCCCAGCTGCCTTGACACAGTGTGTGTGTGTGTGTGTGTGTGTGTGTGTGTGTGTGTATATATTATATATATATATATATATATATATATATATATATATATATATATATATATATATATATATATATATATATATATATATATATAATATATATTTTTGTATTTTTCGCTTTATAAGACGCACCCCCAAATTTGGTGAAGGAATAGAGAATTTTTTAATAATTGGGGTATGTCTTATAATGCCAGTGTCCGTCTAACAAATCATATAGGGTATATGTCCCTCACAGCCCCCCCATCCTAAAATTAGCCTGCTTAATCTGGATATGGCCACCTTATATTGAATATAGCCCCCTTGTGCTGGCACACATCCCCCAGTGATGCCACATGTCCCCTATCGCTGGCACACGGCCCCTTGTGGCTGGCGCACGGCCCCCAGTGATGCCACATGTCCCCTATGGCTGGTACACAGCCCCCAGTGATGCCACACGTCCCCTATGGCTGACACACGGCCCCCTGTGTTAGACATCGCCCCCGTGCTGCTGCTTTTAGTAAAATAAACTCTTTCCTTACCTTCTCCAGCACGGTCTTCCCTCGTGTGTCCCTCCGTGGGTTTGAGCTCCTCCTGTCTCCTGCACTTCCTACTTCCTGGTTCTCGGTGCGGTCATGTGATCGGCACAGCAGACATATCTGCGTGCCTCATCACAGCAGCTGGAGGGAGGCTGGGTAGACACGCAGGAGGAGGTAAGTAAAGTTTTTTTATTTTACTATGGGCAGTAGCATGGGGGCCATAGCTAACACAGGGGTGCATGTGCGATCAAAGGGAGCACAGGCAGATAATATGCGCCGCTCTCCCAGCCAGTCACCGCGGTGCAGTTTCAGCACCACGGTGATGGACAGCGGCTGTGCATATTATATGAGCGGGAGCAGGAGATCTCCTGCTGTAGCCTTCCCCAGCTCACCAGCCTCCCTCAGCCTCCAGGACGGCTCCAGAGCGGCCCCCACCTCCCCTGGACCCTGCAGTATATAATCCGTATATTCGGATTATAAGACGCACCCCCTACTTTCCCCCAAAATTATTGGAACAAAAGTGCGTCTTATAAAGCGAAAAATACGGTGTGTATATATTTTGCATACACTCTCTCTCCTCATCCCCCGCTTCTTCTATCGTGGCCGCGGTCAGCACTAAATCTCAAATTCAGATGACCGTTTGGCCGATGCTGCGCAGAGTCAAGCTCTCTCAGCACAACTATTCTAATGCCAATTGTCAGCCAATCAGAGGCAAGCAGCTGATGTCCTACACGTTAGCTGTCTGCCTCTGATTGGCCAATGGCTGCCATTGGAATAGTTGTTCAGAGAGAGCTTGACTCTGCAGCGCCGACAAAACATTAATCTGAAATAAAGCACTGATGGCTGTGTTGGAGACCCCTGATATCGTATCATCTGGTATCAAATGTTTTATATTTAAAATATTTCAACTTTTTTTTTTCTTTGATAACTGTATTTAACTGTATTTACAGAACTGGTTGCAAATGAAAAACTAGTGGTGGACGCCAGGGTCTACACCTACGCCTTGGCCCTGGAGCATGCAGTGGCCAAACCATATGAACTCCCATTTCTCAAGGGATAAAGTTTCCTCTCACTTTGGATATGGACCAGATTTAGGCACTTAAATCATTCTACTTACAAGAGCAGCAGCCCATTTGATGTGAACATCAATTACCTGTATTGCCCTGACACATACCATGGTGTACTACGTAGCAAAGCCTTGCATTTTACCACAGATCTCCAACGCAATTGCATAAATTCGTAGTAAAACATTCAGGTTTTGTAATCCCTCCACGACCATTTGTTGTCCCCATCCTGGGGTTTTAGAACACTAAGGGGTACTTTGCACGTTGCGACATCGCAGGTGCGATGTCGGTGGGGGTCATGTCGAAAGTGACGCACTTCCGTGCGTCGCTCCCGACATTATAGTGTGTAAATCCTTCCTAGATGATACGATTAACGAGCGCAAAAGCGTCGTAATCTTATCGGTGCAGGGTCGGGGAAAACCATAATTAAGCTGCAGCGACGGTACGATGTTGTTCCTCACTCCTGTGGCAGCACACATCGCTGTGTGTAAAGCCGCAGGAGCGAGGAACATCACCTTACCTGCCTCCAGCAGCTCAGGCCGACTATGCGAAAGGAAGGAGGTGGGTGGGATGTTTACGTCCCCCTCCGCTTCTATTGGTCGCCTGCTGTGTGACGTCATTGACGCCGCACGACCCGCCCCCTTAATAAGGAGGCGGATCGCCGTCCAGAGCGATGTCGCAGGGGAGGCGAGTGCGTGTGAAGCTACCATAGCGATAATATTCGCTATGGCAGCTATCACTAGATAGTCCCCGCCCCCATCGCAGGTGCAATATCGCTGCAGCATCGGTATTGTTAGTGATGTCACAGCGTGCAAAGTACCTCTAAGGGTATGTTAAATCTGCTTGCAACAACCTTCCCATTCATTTAGATGGGAAAACCTGTCTACAGTGCAAGTCATACTTTTTTCCATGCATTTTAAACTATGCTGAAAAAAAAAAAACTGCTTTAAAGTGTTGTTTTCACAAAATTGTAACAAAAACCATGTGACTATTAGTAGTGGATATTTCTGCAGCATTTAAATTTTTTTTTATTTTCTTTCATGTGAACATAACCTTTAGGTTAAGTTCCAACGGTTCATTTTTGGTGAGTTTATAAAGCCGTGCATTTTTGCTGTGCAAACAAAAACAATATGTCTTGGGCTTATTTGCACAATGCATTGTTTCCATATAAAAAAATTTCAGCATTTTACAATGCCAGCAAAGTGCATTAGATTTCTGCACTCTCATGCACACTCTGCTTACTTTTATTTTTTTAGTGGAGATTTGTACCAAAGCGTTTTTTCCAAATCTGCAGTATACTTTGTTTTTTTTTTTTTTTTTAATATTTTGCACACATTCAAATGAATAGTAAAAAAAAAACAAAACCCATAATCAAAAACATGAAATCTGCTGGAAAAACGTGTGCACATGCCTTTATCGCTCCTTCGAGTACGCTGAGTGTAATGTGCAGATTTTCCCAATGGAATTGCATTAGGTGCAATAAATACACATTTCATATATACATATGCTTTTAACGCATTTCTGCTGCGTAAACTCACTAAAAATGCGTGTAATCAGCACATGACTGTATCAAAACAGTTGTGCTAAAGCCAAATATCAGGACGTATCAAAAATAGACGCTTTATTTAAAACAAGACCAATCAACACCCCTACGCCAAAAAACATGATTTAAAAAAGCACAATGAAAAATATGCATGTATATACAGTGCCTTGCGAAAGTATTCGGCCCCCTTGAATTTTTCAACCTTTTTCCACATTTCAGGCTTCAAACATAAACATAAACATTTTAATGTTATGGTGAAGGATCAACAAGTGGGACACAATTGTGAAGTTGAACAATATTTATTGCTTATTAAATTTTTGTAAAAAAACCCTGAAAATTGGGGTGTGGAAGATTATTCAGCCCCTTTCAGTTAATACTTTGTAGCGCCACCTTTTGCCGCGATTACAGCTGCAAGTCGCTTGGGGTATGTCTCAGTTTTGCACATCGAGAGGCTGAAACTCTTGCCTATTCTTCTTTTGCAAACAGCTGGAACGGAGTGAGGTTGGATGGAGAGCGATTGTGAACAGCAATTTTCAGTTCTGTCCACAGATTCTCGCCTGGCCATTCTAACACCTAGATATGTTTATTTGTGAACCATTCCATTGTAGATTTTGCTTTATGCTTGGGATCATTGTCTTGTTGGAAGAAAAATCTCCGTCCCAGTCTCAGGTCTTTTGCAGACTCAAGCATGTTTTCTTCAAGAATGGTCCTGTATTTGGCCCCATCCATCTTTCCATCAATTTTCCCTGTCCCTGCTGAAGAAAAGCAGCCCCAAACCAGGATGCTGCCACCACCATGTTTGGCAGTGGGAATGGTGTGTTCAGGGTGATGAGCTGTGTTGCTTTTACGCCAAACATATTGTTTGGCATTGTGCCAAAATAGTTCCATTTTGGTTTCATCTGACCAGAGCACCTTCTTCCACATGTTTGGTGTGTTTCCCAGGTGGCTTGTGGTAAACTTTAAACACCACTTTCTTTTTCGCTCCTAATTGGGAGACCCAGACAGTGGGTGTATAGCTACTGCCCTCTGGAGGCCGCACAAAGAACTACACTTAAAAGTGTAAGGCCCCTCCCCTTCTGGCTATACACCCTCCCGTAGGAGTACAGATTCCTCAGTTTTAGCTTTGTGCGCAAGGAGGTCAGACACGCACGCATAGCTCCATTGTTTTTAGTCAGCAGCAGCTGCTGACTATGTCGGATGGAAGAAAAGAGGGCCCATAAACAGGGCTCCCAGCATGCTCCCTTCTCACCCCACTGTATGTCGGAGGTGTTTGTAAGGTTGAGGTACCCATTGCGGGTACGGCGGCAGGAGCCCACATGCTGATTCCTTCCCCATCCCTTTTTACAGGGCTCTGGGTGAAGTGGGATTTACTGGTCTCCAGGCACTGAGACCGGGCTCCATCTACAGCCCCTGGACAAGATGCTGGATGGAGCGGAGTACATCAGGGACATGGCCCTGCATCCTCAAGGTACTCTGTGTCCCCGTGCAGGCGCTCACACCGCAGCATGCTGGGTGTTGTAGTGCGCCGGGGGACATCAGCGCTACGGCGCTTGTGCCATGGCCTCATTCAGCTTAGCTGAAGCAGGCACACTTCCAGGAATCGGTCGCGCCGGCCGCTGGGACGGCCCGTCCTGGATCTAAAGTTGCTCAACAGACACGTAAAAGTCAGGAGGTTCCGGATGGAATCCCTACGCTCCGTCATAGCCTCAATGTCTCAAGGAGATTTTCTAGCATCAATAGATATCAAAGATGCGTATCTCCACGTGCCGATCGCACCAGAGCATCAGCGTTTCCTACGCTTCGTCATACACGACGAACACCTGCAGTTCGTAGCGTTACCTTTCGGTCTGGCAACAGCCCCCCGGGTCTTCACCAAGGTCATGGCAGCAGTAGTAGCTGTTCTGCACTCGCAGGGTCACTCGGTCATCCCGTATCTAGACGACCTGCTTATAAAGGCACCCTCTCAAGAGGCATGCCAACACAGTCTGAAAGTGGCACTAGACACTCTCCAGAGTTTCGGGTGGATTATCAACTTTCCAAAGTCTCATCTAACCCCGACCCAATCTCTGACTTATCTTGGCATGGAGTTTCATACTCTCTCAGCGATAGTGAAGCTTCCACTGGACAAGCAGTGCTCGCTGCGGACTGGAGTGCAATCTCTCCTTCAGAGCCAGTCGCACTCACTGAGGCGCCTCATGCATTTCCTAGGAAAGATGGTAGCAGCAATGGAGGCAGTCCCGTTCGCGCAGTTTCATCTGCGCCCTCTACAATGGGACATTCTACGCCAATGGGACAGGAAATCGACGTCCCTCGACAGGACTGTCTCCCTCTCTCAGACTGCCAAGGACTCTCTGCGTTGGTGGCTTCTCCCCACCTCATTGTCACAGGGAAAGTCGTTCCTTCCCCCGTCCTGGGCAGTGGTCACGACGGATGCGAGCCTATCAGGGTGGGGAGCGGTGTATCTCCACCACAGGGCTCAGGGGATGTGGACTCTGGAAGAGTCCACCCTGCAGATCAATGTTCTGGAAATCAGAGCAATCTATCTTGCCCTGCGAGCCTTCCAACAATGGCTGGAAGGCAAACAGATTCGGATTCAGTCGGACAATTCCACGGCGGTGGCGTACATCAACCACCAAGGGGGAACACGCAGTCGCCAAGCCTTTCAAGAAGTCCAACGGATTTTGACGTGGGTGGAAAGCAGAGCGTCCACCATATCCGCAGTTCACATCCCAGGCGTGGAAAACTGGGAAGCAGACTTTCTCAGTCGCCAGGGCATGGACGCAGGAGAATGGTCCCTTCACCCGGACGTGTTTCAGCAGATCTGTTGCCGCTGGGGGACGCCGGACGTCGATCTGATGGCGTCACGACACAACAACAAGGTCCCAGTTTTCATGGCACGGTCTCACGATCACCGAGCACTGGCGGCAGACGCCTTGGTTCAGGATTGGTCGCAATTCCGACTCCCCTATGTGTTCCCACCTCTAGCATTGTTACCCAGAGTTCTCCGGAAAATCAGGTCCGACTGCCATCGAGCCATACTCGTCGCTCCAGATTGGCCAAGAAGGTCGTGGTACCCGGATCTGTGGCATCTCACGGTAGGCCAACCGTGGACACTACCAGACCGTCCAGATTTGCTGTCTCAAGGGCCGTTTTTCCATCTGAATTCTGCGGCCCTGAACCTGACTGTGTGGCCATTGAGTCCTGGATCCTAGCGGCCTCAGGTTTATCTCATGAAGTTGTTGCCACAATGAGACAGGCTAGAAAACCATCCTCAGCTAAGATCTATCACAGAACGTGGAAGATATTCTTAGCGTGGTGCGTGGCTCAAGGGTTTTCTCCCTGGCCATTTGCATTGCCAACTTTTCTTTCCTTCCTGCAGTCTGGGTTGGAAAAAGGCTTGTCGCTTAGCTCTCTTAAGGGTCAAGTCTCCGCGCTATCCGTATTCTTTCAGAAGCGCTTGGCACAGCTTTCTAAAGTACGCACTTTTCTCCAAGGAGTTTGTCATATCGTTCCTCCTTACAGACGGCCATTGGAACCCTGGGATCTGAACAAGGTTCTCATTGCTCTCCAGAAGCCGCCTTTCGAGCCTTTGAAAGAGGTTCCCCTTTCTCGGCTTTCACAAAAGGTAGTTTTTCTTGTGGCGGTCACGTCTCTTCGAAGAGTGTCCGAGCTAGCGGCGTTATCTTGCAAATCTCCCTTCCTGGTGTTTCACCAAGACAAGGTAGTACTGCGTCCAATTCCAGAGTTTTCTCCCAAGGTGGTTTCTTCCTTTCATCTCAATCAGGATATCACTTTACCATCTTTGTGTCCGCATCCAGTTCACCAATTTGAAAAGGGTTTACATCTGTTGGACCTGGTGAGAGCACTCAGGATTTACATTTCTCGCACGGCGGCTCTACGCCGTTCTGATGCGCTCTTTGTCCTAGTCGCTGGTCAGCATAAGGGATCGCAAGCTTCCAAATCCACCCTGGCGCGGTGGATCAAGGAACCAATTCTTCACACATACCGTTCTGCTGGGCTTCCGATTCCATCTGGACTGAAGGCCCATTCTACCAGAGCCGTGGGTGCGTCCTGGGCATTGCGGCATCAGGCTACGGCTCAGCAAGTGTGCCAGGCGGCTACCTGGTCGAGTCTGCACACGTTTACCAAACACTATCAAGTGCATACCTACGCTTCGGCAGATGCCAGCCTAGGTAGACAGGTCCTTCAGGCGGCGGTGGCCCACCTGTAGGAAGAGGCTGTCTGACAGCCCGTTCATGTGGTATCTTTTTACCCACCCAGGGACTGCTTTTGGACGTCCCACTGTCTGGGTCTCCCAATTAGGAGCGAAAAAGAAGAAGGGAATTTTGTTTACTTACCGTAAATTCCTTTTCTTCTAGCTCCAATTGGGAGACCCAGCACCCGCCCTATTTGTTCTTAGGGTTTCGTTTTTCGGGTGCACATGTTGTTCATGTTGTTTCTTAAGTTCTCCGATCATGTTATCGGATTGAATTTGTTTTTGAAACTGTTATTGGCTTTCCTCCTTCTTGCTTTGGTACTAAAACTGAGGAATCTGTACTCCTACGGGAGGGTGTATAGCCAGAAGGGGAGGGGCCTTACACTTTTAAGTGTAGTTCTTTGTGCGGCCTCCAGAGGGCAGTAGCTATACACCCACTGTCTGGGTCTCCCAATTGGAGCTAGAAGAAAAGGAATTTACGGTAAGTAAACAAAATTCCCTTCTTTGATGGATATGTTGGATAAATGGCTTTCTTCTTGCCACTCTTCCATAGAGGCCAGATTTGTGCAGTGTACGACTGATTGTTGTCCTATGGACAGACTCTCCCACCTCAGCTGTAGATCTCTGCAGTTCATCCAGAGTGATCATGGGCCTCTTGGCTTCATCTCTGATCAGTCTTCTTGTTTGACGTGAAATGTTTGAGAAATGGGCGGGTCTTGGTAGATTTGCAGTGGTATGATACTCCTTCCATTTCAATATGATTGCTTGCACAGTGCTCCTTGGGATGTTTAAAGTTTGAGATCTTTTTGTAACCAAATCCGGCTTTAAACTTCTTCACAACAGTATCATGGACCTGCCTGTTGTGTGCCTTGGTCTTCATGATACTCTCTGTGCTTTAAACAGAACACAGACTATCACAGAGCTGGTACAGTTATACGGACACTTTATTACACACAGATGGCTTATATTTATCATCAGCGGTCATTTAGGACAACATTGGATCATTCAGAGATCCTCAATGAACTTCTAGATTGTTTGCGGCACTGAAAGTAAAGCGGCCGAATAATATTGCACGCCCCACTTTTCAGTTATTTTTTACAAAAGTTTAAAATAAGCAATAAATATTGTTCACCTTCACAATTTGTGTCCCACTTGTTGATTCTTCACCATAAAATTAAAATTTTTATCTTTGTTTGAAGCCTGAAATGTGGGAAAAGGTTGACAAATTCAAGGGGGGTGAATACTTTCGCAAGGCACTATATCTAATAGGTTCAGAAAATTTGCAACCTCCAATACTCAACAAATGGTTATCGTGGGACTGGATCCTAGACGCTATCACTATGGTGTATGAAGGTGACAGAAGGTCATACTCGCAGCCATAGTTTCCGTTAAGTGTGTAGTATTCTACCAAACATGGGAGTGGACTCCTCCACAGAAGAACATTTCACGCTTCTGTTTTTTGTTTTATGTTTGTTTTTGCAAGAATTTATCTACTTAACATAAAGGAAAATAAGGACCATGTGAATATTTCTATAGGAAAGTGTTGAAAATCTCCTTAAATCAGTTAGTCCCTCTCTGACGTATTTAGGTCATATGATCGGAGTTGGATGATAACTTGCTTGTGTTACGGACATTTGATGTCTGTGTGACTCCACTGTATATAATGTGGTTATACCGAGGAGAGACCTTTTTTAATGTGTAGTTTCATATTCTAATTTTTTCACTGTCGTACTAATCATTATAACACATACAACATCTCTTCCTGATTAAAAGTGCAGAATGTTGTGCTGCCAGTCAGGACTGAGTGTATGCAATGTGGTCATGCTGACGTACAGCACGATTAAACGTCTGTCAAGTGCAAAATTGAAAATGAACATTCTTTGGAAAGAAGAGAGAGTTTCAATAGCATAGCAGATCATTAATTCTACTTAAAGGGCTTGTCCAGGAGTCTACAGCATTTCTGTATGCAAGGTGTCAATTCGTGTTGAATTGATGATGCCCTACAATTTTGTAATTCACTTTTTTTCTCTCTCGTTCTGTTTAAGATAAAAATGCTAACTCCGTTGTTTTCCACCAGTTGGTGCTATAGGTGGTTTCATTGCGTAGCGCATGGCTACTTTACCATACCTAGACACCACTTCTATATCTATAGCTGCCGCCGTTTTCAAGTTAATGGCGGAGGACAGGATATGGGTGGACACACTGTATATTGATGACCAGATCAAATTGAAGTGAATGAGGACAAAGCTGCAGTACCTGACAGTGGCCACTAGTCTGTGGAGATGTTCTGAAAACAGCTGATGAGAGAGATGTCTTCAGATATTGATGGCCTATTGTACATATAGCTCCTCAATATGTAAATCCTGAAAGCCCAATTATTTGGCACAGCTGAGATTCTAGCATATATTTGTTTCAATTTTGAAGTCTCTACAGGAATTCTTTGTGTGGCGTCTATATGTACTTTTTTACTTTACAACATATTCCAAGGATTATCTTTTGTGTTGTGGTACAAAGAAAATCCCTACCTCTAATCACTGTAAAATGCATAGCAAGAAATGTGTTAGCGGGATAAGGCTGTAAGGGAATACTTGACATTTATAGAATTGTAAAGCCTAATGCCAATTTTTTTTGTATTGGTTTAAATTAAAGAATTTAACAAAAAAAGTTTTGTTTTTTTCTGTTTACTGAAAAATTAAATGCTATACAATTAGAATGGTTTCATATTAAATTGTTGGCATGTCTCTGAGAGAGAACATTCTGATTCAGCCTTAGTCAAAATTTAATTACAAAAAATGCTCCTTAAAGCCGAGACTTGACTAATCTAATCTAAAAATTAAAAAACACCTGTGCACTAAAAATGTCCTTGCTATATAGCATGTGTTCAATGTAGATTAAAGTGAGTGAGGGCTCACTCACACTTGCGCTATTTTGACGCAAACTGAATCCGTCACTAATGTAGTACAGTTCATTTATTTACAGTGGAAGCGCGACATCATGTGGACACAAGCGGGCACTGTATGACACACACGCGCCATAGTAACGCGCTTCCAATGTAAATAAATGAACTGTACTACATTAGTGACGGATTCAGTTTGCGTCAAAATAGCGCAAGTGTGAAACTAGCCTTAACTGCACTACTGACACCACTCAGGATAGATCAAATAGGACACAAAATCATCCAAAAAGTGATAAAACAGACTACTACTACAATCCTGGTAACACTTTCACAATTCTATTGCGGCAAATAGAGTTGAAAGGAATGTACACTGAACAAAAATATAAACCTTTTTGTTTTTGCTCCCATTTTTCATGAGCTGAGCTCCAAGATCTTAGGCCTTTTGTGCACATAGAAAAAGAGTCTATTTCCCCCAAATACTCCACAAATTTGTCTAAATCTGTTAACACTTCTCCTTTGCTGAGATAATCCATCCACCTCACAGGTGTGGCATATCCAGATTAAACCGCATGATTATTACACAGGTTTGCCTTTTTAGGCTGGCCACAAATAAAAGCCACACTAAAAATATGCAGTTTTACAATATGGGGGGGGGGGCAGAAAACAAGTCAGTATCTTTTTTTGACCACCATTTGCCTTACACGGTGCAACAAATCTGCATATGGTTGATTGTGGAATGTTGGTCCACTTCTCTTCAATGGCTGTGCAAACTTGCTGAGTATTGGTAGGAACTTAAACACATTGTCTTATACTTTGATCCAGAGCATTCCAAACCTGCTCGATTGTGGTACTTGTCCTGTCAGTATGCTGGCCATACAAGAACTGGGGTGTTCTCAGCTTCTAGGAATTGTGTACAGATCTTTGCAACCGAGGGCCGTGCATTATCATGCTGCAATTTGAGGTGGTGGTTGTGGATGAATGGTACAATGGGACACAGGATGTTATGACGGTATTTCTATGCATTCAAAATGGCATCAATAAAATGCACATTTATTGGTTGTCTATAACATACTTCCCCGTACCATAACCTCACTGCCACCATGGGCCACTCGATTCAGTGTTGACATTCGGAAACTGCTCACCTACACAACGCCATACACACAGTATGGCGTTTGCCCTATACAGTAAAAACTAGAATTCATTCTTGAGGAGAACACCTCTCCAATCTGCCAGATGCCTTCAAATTTGAGCATTTGCCCACTCAAGTTCGTTACGACGACAAACTGCAACCAGTTGCAGACCAAGATGAGGACAAGCATGTAGATGAGCTTCCCCGAGGCAGTTTGTTCAGACATTCTTTGGTAATGCAAACCCATTGTTGCAGCAGCTCTCCGGGTGGCTGGTCTCAGATGATCTTTGAGGTGAAGATTCTGGCTGTTGAGGTCTTGGGCTGGTGTGGTTACATGTGGTTTACGGTTGTAACTCGTGAGGACACTTGGATGTAATGCCAAATTCAATGAAATGCCTTTTGGAGCCGGCTTATGGTAAATAAATGAGCATTCAATTCAAGGGCAACAGCTCTGGTAGACATTCCTGCAGTTAGCATGCCAATTGCACGCTCCTTCAAAACTTGCGACATCAATGTCATTGTACTGTGTGATAAAACTGCACATTTTAGAGTGACCTTTTATTGTGGCCAGCCTATGGCACTACTGTGCAATAATCATGCTGCGTAATCCTCACCTTGATATACTACACCTGTGAGGTGGATGATTATTTTGGCGAAGGAGAAATGCTCACTAAGGCTAGAATCATACTTGTGCATGTAAAATTGGTCTGATTCTCATGCTAGAAAGTCGGACGATTTTAGTTCACTTTTCATCAGTCTGCAATCAGTTTTTACCCTCAGCAGCTGCTACTCATGTACTGTTATGTACAGGAGCATTTACAGTGTTCTCTGCTACATGCGTGAAATGTATTGAGAAAAACGGATGTCACTAGGATGGTGTGTGTGCCGTCCGTGTGACATCCGGTATTTTTTCACGCACCCATAGACTTGCATTGAAGAGACTCGTGTGAGAAACTCACCAAAACGCAGCATGCTGCGATTTTTCTCAGTCCGATTCGGACTGAGAAAAAAATAGCAGATGGGAGCTGCCTCATTGATTAACGTTGGTCTGAGTGCAATGCGAGAATATCTCGCATTGCACTCGTGTGAGTTAATCGCAAGTGTGAAGCCGGCCTAACACAAATTTAGACAAATTTGTGAATATTTAAGCAGAAAAAGGTCTTTTGGGTAAATAGAAAAAATCTTGATTTTTGAAATTAGCATATGAAAAAATGGGAGTAAAAACAAGTGTTGCATTTATTTTTTTGCTCAATCTAAATCAAAAAAATTAGAGAATAGCAGCACTTGCAATGTCCATAAAAAAACCCGCACAACAATGTGTATTGGTTGAAAAAGGCTGCAAACCAGTATAGCACACCCTGTAAATTGTGCATTTTGTCAAAGAGGACCACAAATAATTTCCTGCGCGCTACACAATGTCTCTACACAATCACATGGTAACATGTTAATCAAAGTACTGAAAACAGGTCAGGTATTAAAGGGAACCTGTCACCAGATTTGTACTCTATAACCTGTGGTCACCACCAGTAAGCGCCTATATACAGCATTGTAGAAGGCTCACCTGCAGGGCGGTCCAGTCCGATGGGCGTCACTAGTCTCGGTCCGGCACTGCCTATCTTCTTGCGATTGCTGGCCCGCCTTCACTGTGCCTTTGGGATGACGTGTCCTACGTCATCCACACAAGAGTCCTCCATTGTGCTACTATTCAGGACAGGTCAAAGTATTATAGTGCACATGGGTGGCATTCTTTACCTCTTGCCTACACATTACAGTACTTTTCTCTGCCCACCGCAGGGCAGACAGAAGTGCACATGTGCAGGACATGTCATCCACATGAAGCAAGAAGAGATGAGGCATGACCTCCGCAGAGTTCGAGTTGCCTCTGGGGACGTGGCAGGGCTGCCCACTATCGCCGCTCCTATTTGCTATTGCAATAGAGCCTCTGGCTGCAGCCATTAAGAAATTGAAGGAGATCCATGGATTTAGATATGGGCATTTAGAGGAGAAAATAGCATGCAGGTAATAGAGAAATTTGGAGAAGTTTCGGGACTGACCATTAATTGGTCTAAATCGAGCCTCTTTAAAGTGGATGGGGAAGTAACCTGGACAAATGGTGATACTGGGGCTAAAAAATTGAAGAGTGGACGAATTTAAATATCTAGGTATCCAGATCTCTGCCAGTAGAAAAATACATACAGGTGAACTTATGGCCGCTTCTTAAAAAATTGAGAGCTAAAGTGGATGCCTGGAACAAGCTACATTTGTCAGTTGTTGGAAGGGTTAATTTACTAAAGATGGTAGTAATGCCTAAACTCCTATACATACTGCACAATGCCCCTGTTTGTAGTTCAAAGAAAAGATTTAAAAGGGATAAACTCGCTGTTTAGAGACCTGGTGTGGGGTAAAAAGCAGCCCAGGGTGCCATTAGAGACTTTACAAAGGCCGAAAGATGAGGGGGGTCTAGCAATCCCAAATCCGGAATTGTATTATATGGCGGCACAATGTCAACATCTCAGGGAGTGGTCTGATCGAGAGAAAGATGGGGGCATTAAAGAAGTGCTGGAATACACAGTGGGTAGAAGTCCATTGGTAACGGGACTAGAGGATGGTGTGGTGGGGCTCCTGGGTGGAACATCTCCTACAATGGCACTTATAAATAAGACCTGGGAGAAGCTGAAAAGGTTGAGAGTGGTGACCCGGTTAACTAAGTTTACACCTATCTGGAATAACAGTAATCTCCCGGAGATTAAGAAAATGGGGAATATTGAGGAATGGAGACGCAAGGGTGTAATATGTCGTGGGCGGAGGAGGGGACGCTGCGCTCTCCCACTGCTCGGGTCCGGATGCTGCTGCTGCTCGGTGGTGGCTCGAGCGGTGGGCCAGATCCCGGGGACTCGAGCGGCGTTCCTCGCCCGTGAGTGAAAAGGGGGGAATTGATTGTGGGGATTTGATATTGTCCGTGACGCCACCCACGGTTGTGGTGAGATTGGTGACACCACCGCTGCTCTGGACGAGGATCCCAGGAGCGATGACAGGGAGCAGCCTGGATGTTAGTTCTCCCCTCCGTGGGTAGGGGGGTTGGTTGTCCCGGGGCCCGGTGATGGGGTAGGGATGGATGGCAGGCGGGTTACGGGGCCTGGCGAGGTGCAGGGTCGCGGGGGAAGCGCTGTGCCGCATGGCACGGTGGTACTCACTCAGCCAATGATGTGCACAAAGTCTCCGGTAAAACAAACGGCTGGATGGACGGGTCCCACAGACGGCTGTGGTGTTTCTCCTCCCGGCAGGTTGATGGTGACTGCCTTTCCCTGCACCTGTGTAGTGTAAACGGTTCCAATGGGTTCCCACCGGTAACCCGCTCCCCAGCTTGAAGGTTGCTGAAGGAGCCCCTTTTGCCCGCAGGCTCTGGCCCTGGGAACTTTAGCCTTGGCGGTGACTGTGTTTCCCTCTAACGGTTGGACTGTTGCCTTCTGTCGGGACTTGGCTGCTGGGAAACCCAGGAAGTTCCCATCGCTAACGGATTTGACAAATTGCACGGCGACTCCTAGCCTTGTCTGGGTCCGTAAGCCCCTGCCGGATGGTGCTGGCTTCTCTTTGCGTACGGGTCCGGTACCGCCGGGCCACCCCCCGTCCACGGTCCTTACGGCTAGCTCCAATCGGCCTCTCCTGCAGACGGTCACCACCGTCTGCCAACCTTGCTGTTCCGTCCGGGCCACACACCCGGACCAACTTCAGACTCCTCAACTGCCACTTCACTTCCACAACTCAACTGCAAACTGACTCATTTCCCGCCTCCAGGACTGTGTACTCCTCGGTGGGTGGGACCAACCGCCTGGCCCACCCCGTGGTGTGGAGATCAGCCCCTGGAGGGAAGCAACAAGGGTTTTTGTTTGACTTAGGTGTGCCTGACCGGGAGTGTGGGGTATGTTGGTGTAGTGCTTGTGACGTCCTGGCTTTCCCAGGGCGCCACATATACATGCATCAGATATTGGACGGAAGAATTCTGAAATCGTTCCCACAGTTACAGAGTGAGTTTCAGTTGCCGGCTGGCTCCACTACAGTGAATTGAAACATGCGATTGCAGCCCAAGCGGCTAAAAAAAAAAAAAGTGTGGACATACAGACTGACATGGTACTGGAGTATGTCTGTAAGGGGAGAGGAAGCACTAAAGGGATAATTTCTGGCACGTATAAAGATATACTACATACCTTTCTTTTAGACTACCCACTTAAAACTAAATCTAAATGGGAGGAGGAAGTTGGGACGATAACGGAGGAGGTGTGGGAGAGTATCCTGGAGTATGTGCCTAAACTCTCTGAGTGAACCGGCCAGAGTATCTCACCTATACGTGATTCACCGCGTATATAGGTCTCCCTTACTGATGTTTAAAATGGGGTTGACAAGGAATTCGGAGTGTCCAAGGTGTCAGGGATCTGACGCAGGTATTTTTCATATGATGTGGTTGTGTCCGAGACTGGTCTCCTTTTGGACTAAGATTATCCACAAGATAGGAAGAACATATGGGTGTGTCCTTCCCAGGGAACCATTGATATGCCTATTGGGATATGTGGAGGAGCTTGGGGTGGAAAATACTATGAAAATTGCCATTGCTAGGCTGCTGTATGCGGCAAGAAAGCTAATTGCCAGGTCCTGGATTAAAAAAGACGTCCCCGACCAGGGGAGAGTCATTAAAAGGGTGAAATTTATTCTTCAGATGGAACAGGGAGTGTATGAAAGAAGGGGGAATGTTAAAACGTTTGAGAAGCTATGGTCTCCTTGGCTGCAATGTGAATAAGACGAGTGATGGACCAGTAAACTGATTTGGGACCGGGATAGCCGTCGGAGACCTCTGATGTGTGTGCTCTGTTTTATTTGTGTTACTAGTAGTTCCTCCTGCACGTCGGGATGAACGGGATGGTTGCTATACTGCAGTTGGAGGGTATTCTAAGTGTGTACTAAATGGGATGTAGTACTGGGGAGGAGGGTTGCTGCCGGGGAAGGGGGCGGGAGGAGGAGGGAAAGGGGTAATAAATATAATAAACTTAATTTGGATGCCGATTTGTTATACTGTTTTATGTATTCTGTTTTAATAAAGTATCTGATTTAAAAAAAAAAAAATCATTGCCTGATTACGACAAGCAACGCCAACCGGACCGCCCCTTAGGCAAGTATAATGAAAGCTTTAATGTTTTACAGATCGGCTTAGGCACTTAGACCATTATAGAATACTGTATATATGTAAAGGCTTACTGGTGGTGGCAGCAATCTCTGACAGCAGGATTTGACACGCAGAGGCTGGGAGTGCTCCAGTTCATCAGCAGCCATATGAAGTGATCGGGGGGAGCTGATGGGTTGTCTTGGCAGCTGGCGTCAGCTGATGACTTCTGCGTCTGACATGACCAACTTCCTTTGAGCCGGAGTTCATAGGAGAACGTGATTTTGGCTATACAGAGCAGTGCTGATGACCTGCTCTGTATAGCACAACCAATTGGATGATAGCAACCTCAAGTCTAAGGGGACTACTAAATACAAAAAAAAAGTGAGAAAAATAAAGTTAAGAAAGTTCAAATCACCCCCCTTTTTTAAAAAAAAAAAAAAAAATACACATTTGGTATCACTGTATTCAGAAACATCCAATCCATTAAAATATAAATTAAATCCAAACGTTACATGGTGTAATGGAAAAAAAATTAAAACGCCAAAATTATGTGTTATTGTTAAAAATAAAAAAGTTATAGCTCTTGGAATAAAGGGAGGAAAAAATAAAAAATGGATTGACTTGGAGAAAATTCTCAGGCTCCATATATAAATCAGCTTGGAGGGATGAACGAGTCCTCCACCCCTGGAGGTACTAGGGCTTTCAAAGTGGTTTTCCTCACTGTTGTTACAGTGTTCCCCCTGAAACTAAGCCCTATCAGAAATTTTCGGCCTTTTCGGCTTAAAGCTTAAATATAAGCCCTACCCCAAAAATAATCCCTAGCTACAGTTCAATAATAAAGTGTTCATGCAGCTAAAAAAGTTAATGAATACTGCTGGACACTTCATAAAAGAAATCAGATACCCCTAAATGAAAGAAGACAGACCCCACAACCATACTCGCCAGATCAGGATGCTGTAGAACGTGAGGATCTGCAGTGGAATACATTAAGGATTTGTGGTGGAACACACACACATCTGGTGATACCGTACTGCTCTGGTGACCTGGGATGCTGTGGAACGCATCCTTGTGCTCCACATGTTGATTCTCCTGGGGAGAGGGTGTCTGCCTTTTTGAGGTGGAAAACTTGCCCCTAACCTTTGTTTCCCCAAAATAAGCCCTACCCTATTTTTTGGGGCAAAAAATAAATATAAGACTGTGTCTTATTTTCATGGAAACACGGTATCTGTCAAAAAAAAAAAAAAGATGGGTTTAATCAGACTTTTAAGATAATGTATGTTCTTTCAGATGAACAGTATGGATTGACTACCCCTCCTAAAGTGGATGTGTCGGTTGTCAAATTATCAAAACACATTTTGGCTCCATCCTTGAGATTCCTATGGATTGAAGAATTAATTGTGCATTAAAAACACACACATTTCTTCAAATACTTCCAAGCTAAAGTCAGTGTGGCATCTTATGATACAATGAACACACTGAGAACATGCGTTTGGTGCACGCAAGAAGAATTGTCTGGATAAAAGCCCAGGTTGCATATGCCATTTGCAAAATAGCATGTGCAACTGCAATACGGAGTTCAAGCCAGGATATTTTCGGGAGACAGAGCTGGATCAGTTCATGAGGTACAGTGCTGATAAAAAAAGGGACGGTTTCTCACCTTAGTAAAAGCCATGGCAACTGGCAAGTGTATATTTTTGGACACTAATATATATACAATTTTGGAAAAAACATAAGTTTGAAGACCACGTTTATATCTTCACCGACAGGCTACATACCCTTGGACTTTTAACATGGATATTTCCACCTTCCTGGATAATGAGGAACGGAGGAAGAGGGTAGAAACAGTTTTTTCTGAACATACTGACACGCCGGATTCAGGAAGGCGATTTGCAAAATGATAATATCCATACCTTTTGGATCTTAGAAAAGATATCTATACAGAGATTAAAAACCTGGTGGGACTCCATGACTTTAAAAAAAATACAATTGAGAAAAACATGGTCCCGAGAGGCCTGAGACTAAAGAAGTCCCCCACCTTTATATTTTCTGACAAATTCATGGATGAATGGAATTCCATTTTATCGTCCTGCTCACTTAAATTAATGGATATGATCATTAGAGAAGAGGAGTCACGTATCTCAGATTTGGATACGAAAATTAAGGAGATACATGATTATCTGGTTAGAACTTATGATACATCTGACTTTGATAAGTTAAATATGAGATTCAGAAATACCATTGACAAAATCGAATCCAGTATTATGGAGTTAAAACAAAATAAATATCGTCGGGATACGAAAGATTGAGCTGAATCAAGTGTATACTTGGCAGGCAGCCAAGAAAACTAAATCTATCTTGAAGAAGCAGAGTCAGTATACCCATAACGAAAGATCTGTGTACTTTTCCTCCACGGACTTGGATTCCACTGAGGGTAGTGTTAGCTCGTATGAATCAAGCAGGGAAACAAATGCCCCCCGGTATACAAAAAAAACTTACCGGCAAAAAACGCAAATCGCACAGAGGGGGAAAGAAGCACAATCGATATAGAGGAGAGATATCCCCTGCGCTCAAAAAAAAACGCAGATACTGGAGGAATTAGATAATCCAGATTCTTTGGAGATCTCTGTTTTGAATCTTTCAGCATGCATCATGAGTTCTGCCCAAATTGACATTCTGCAAAAAGGGTTAACTTTCGCACCCAGCAACAGAGCCAACCTTTCTCAAACCATGAGAGATATAAACATATTTGTCAGAAACCTTACGGTAAAAAAACGCTTTTCTCTATCGTTTCATTGGGGGACACAGGACCATGGGTTATGCTGCTGTCACTAGGAGGCTGACACTAAGTAAACAGAAAAAGTTAGCTCCTCCCCAGCAGTATAACCCCTGAGCCGGAGGCGGGCTCAATCAGTTTTTTGCTTAGTGTCGTAGGAGGCTGATGTGGGCCGACTGGGCCCCCTTCAGCCACTTGTTTTTTTGCGTATATTTTTTCTTTTTTCTCTCGGCGACGCTCGTCGCTCTCATCTGTTGGATTTCTCTTTTTCTGCAGGTATCGTTTTCTCTACCTCAGCTCTCGCAGCCCGTGTGGGTACCACTCCCCTGGGTAGCAGAAGCTTGTTTCGTCGGGCCCTCTCCCCCGTCCAATTCCACGGTACCACTCCCGGGTTGGCACGCGGGGCTAATCCTTCCTGGGCACCCCCTATTCACCCTGCGGTATCACTCCAAAGGGTGCAAGGGGCATACAGCAGGGACTGGACCTCGCAGCGCGTTTGGATGATATCGGGCCCGCAGCGCTGCCTCACTACAGGGGGCTCCCTGCCCCCACCAGCGTCCATCTTCCTGCCTGTCTGCCTGCCTCATTCTCTTCTGCGGCCCGCAGCCAGACCTCCGGTGTGCGGAGCGGACACAGGTGCAGAGCTCCACGCCTGCACACTGCCAGATGCGGCGCCGCCGACCAGGTAGGACACTCACCCTCCCTTCTCCCGGGCGGCTACAAGATATAGGCCCCGGTCTGGGCCTACTCACCGAGCACCCCGGCCTCGCCCCCACCCGGCGCTGGAGTCCACACAGGCAGGGCTCGGCCGGTGCCCGGACATCGCTGCCGCGCCGCCGCTCCCGCAGGTAGGACCCCCGGTCTCTACCTTCCCCTGCGCCGGCGGTTTCAAATTTAGGCCCCGGTCCGGGCCTACTCACCGGGCGCCCCGGCCGCGTCTCCATCCGGCGATGGAGTCCTTCTCCGCGCCTGCGGTGCTCGTCGCTGCCGTGCCGCCGCTCCTGCGGGTGGATCCGCCGGTCTCTGTTTTCCCCTGCGCCGGCTGCCTCAAAATTTAGGCCCCGGCTTCGGCCCTGTCTCCGGCGTCCCAGGCCCGCCCCCCGCCGCATCGCTATTGGCCGCCGGCCGCTCCGTCTCCGCCCTCCGCTCAGCCCCAGGCATCGCAGTGGGGGCGGTGGTTGCGTTTTCCCGCTCTCCTGGGCCCACCTCCAGCCTCCTCAGCGTTCATTAAAAAAAAAAAAAGGTGATTATGGCAAACTCCTGGTATGCGGTTTACTGACGCTGCAGCAGCCCGTATATCAGGGGAAGATAAACCCTAGTTTCCATGATGATTAAATACAGTGGGGTTTTTTATCAGGGCTTGCGTTTTGTACATTATACATTAACCTCTTCAGGTACTTTTTTCGGGTTTTTTGCATCAGGACACATCCCAATAGGGTTAGTCTAAGAGCTCTCAGAGCTGAGTTTTTTAATTATTTGGGACCGGTAGCTCAAGTTTGCGGTTCCCTTAATGGTAATTTCCCGCACATAATGGCAGATTAGTGTTGACAGCTACCGCAGCCCCTGGCACCGCACGCCCCTGTGTCTCGCCCCTGCCGGCTGGTTAACGCCCTGTCTCAGGCCATATATTCCCTCGCTGACATCCCTCGGGTTCGTGCGCATGCGCTGCGTCCCCCGCCGACGCTTGGTCATACCATCCACAAGACGGCGCCATTCCCTCGGGGAGACAAGTCCCGTACCAGGGACCTTTTTCCTAGGCTGGAAGCGGACCTGTCAGGTCTCGTCTTTCGTGGCCCCCCAGTTTTCCACCTTATTCCCCAGGTCCAGACTGCCCTTCCTACGGTAGTCTTACGACCTCTCGGGTGTTGGCCCAGGCTTTCCATCTCCGCTGGACTCCGAGCAGGACCTAGATGTTTTGGCGCAGGACGCATTAGTATGCTAGAAACGGTGAGTCAAGCCGTAAGGCTACGGACAGCCCCTCTTCTCTCCGTGCACCCAGGTCTCCTTTAGGGCGTTGGGAGCAGACCCTTGATGTGCTCGGGGGACATCCAGAGTTCGCCGAGTTACCGCGTGTTCACGGACAACTACCAGACACGACGTTTGCCTACGGTAAGCCATGTCATTGTCTTTTTTCCCTTCTCCAAAGGGGTTTTCGGAAAGTATGGCCAGGCTACACTGGAGTCTTGGATTGATTACAGACATCTACCAGACACGCCGTTTACCACCGGTAAGTCGTGTGTTTTTGGCATTATCATTCCCCCGAAGGGCTCTGGAGAGAGGGGGCAGTCACCTTGCAGAGACGAAGACGGCAGGCCCCTTCGGTTTCAGTGGAATACAGTTCGCCGTGTGACTGTGTTAGCACGGATAATACCAGGCCTCGATTTCTACCAATGGTAAGTCCTTTTATTGTCATTACCCCTTATAAAAAGGGGCTCCAAAAGGAAGGGGCACCCCACCCTGTGGTCGACCCGCCTGTGTTCCTCCGGGTTTCTCGTCCCGAACGTGGCGTCCCTCAGAGAATCAGCGGACTCCATACGCAGCGGACCAAGTTCCACCTATCCCGTCCCAGGACTGGTTATCATCTTCAGTGAGTACCCTCTCTTCACATACCTGGGGCCTGCCTACTGCTCGGCCTAAGCCTCTACCATCAGTGTGTCCACCTGTCGAGACCGCTGACTCGGGATCAGGAACGCAGATTTGACATCTAGGAGGTCACTGACTTCCCTTCCGACTTTAGGGAACGCCACTCTGAAGATAGGCGAGTCCAGTGGCCCCACTTGGCTACGTCAGAGTAGAGTACTTCTCTACCCTAGACTACGTAAGGGAAGGATTCATCCTTTTCCCTGCATCGACCCAGATGCATCAGGATCGTCCCCTCACACTAGGTCCCAGCCCGTTCACGCCGCACCCGTCAGGAAGCCTCTATCCCTCCAACAGCCCCTCCACCTTGAGTGGCAGTGGACCGTTCCAGTTTTTTATCAGAGCGCTTGCAGGGATCACTGTCCCTGCGCACCCTACTCTACAGGGCTGCTAGGTTCTCTACGCCCAAGTACGGCCGGGAGGCCCAGAGTTCTCCCTTCAAGGATCCTTGCTTGGGGTTTAGACCGTCATATTCACTTTTCGCTACTAGCGCAGCTGAGATACCGGAAGGAGTCCTACCAGACCCCGGCTCGGTCCATCATCCCTTGGGCACGTTTTTTTCGAGCCCGTTCAGGGGTAGCTACTCCTCACGCAGGAATAGTTTTTTCCTTCCTGGCACAGAGTCCCGCGTACCCTTGCCACCCGCTCCCGTTTTGGCTATGCGAGCCCTCGGCAGTCTGTGGCGGTGATAGCGACGGTGCACGTACCAGATTCATCCCTTAACTCGCTGACCTCGGCAGTACATCCCTAGCATGGACGTTTTAGACGGCCGATTTTTTTCGGTAGGAAAGACCTCCCTTAGGAAAAGGGCTCCTCAACAGGGGAGTCACCAGTCAGTTCCCGGGCGAGGGAAGACCTCCAGTCGTGGACCTATTGTTCTCCCGTTCCAGCTTTCAAGTCAATGGTACGTCGAGTGTACCACCTGCTCTGGACTAGGTGACGACGCCCTCGACCGGTCGGGTAGCCTTTTCAGGTTCTCCTGCATCTTCCCGCAGTTTCCCATGGTCTCGAGGGTTCTCAGGATGGACCAAGGCAACGATGCCTCTGGAGTGTCCCAGGCGAGCATAGTTCGCATAGCCTACTCAACTCCTCACGGAGGCCCCGGGGCTCCTTCCCGACCGCCAAGTTCTCCGTGTCGGGGCCCCTCTCTTCTACCAGGACTCAAAGTCCCAAGTTCGACGGCCACGCCAGTGGATCCCGGGCTCTGCCTCGGTCAGGTCTGTTGACAAGAGGATTACAGACAACATTGAGGGCCGGGAATCCAGTTTCCTCCAGGATTTATTTCCACTAGGAAAGAGCTTCCCGGTGGGTGAGGACCACATCTTCCCTCCTTCTTGCTGGCATTCTTCCAGTCAGATCCGAATGCGGCCCTCTCGCGCGTCCGTGTTTCGGCCAGGTGTCGGCCCGTTTCGCTTCGGTGTGTTCAGAGTCTTTTCACTTCCCGTCCTCCAATCGGGGCCTTCGCTCAGAGAAGCGTCCATCTGGCTCGGCTGTTTCATCGTTCGCTAAAAACGTGGGTCCTTATTCCAGTGAGGGGTTCGTTCAAGGTAACCCTTTTTGCCCGGCTCCACCTGTTTTTGTTAGGTGGGCTCCTCGTGGACATCTTGTTGTTACAGACAGCATCGGGGCGGACAGCCCTCTTGTCGCTCTTTCCCCCCTTTTTTGTTTTCCAGCTCCTCCAGCAGGACAAGGGGAGGCTCCGGCCAGAACTCTTCGTTCCTGTCCAGGGCAGCTCGCTGATTCCTTCCAGAAGATGTGTTTAGTTTTTGGTTTTCGGTTCTAGTCTCCTCTCTCAGCCGGAAAGGGGCCTAGTTCGTTCCAGAACTGGTACGAGCCCTCAGTCTTACATGTCTGCAGGACACCCCTTTCGGTTACACCGACACCCAGTCCACCACGCCACCCGTTCCCAAGGGGCGCATGCCGGCGCCAGAGGCCAGAATTGTCACATGGATCCATTACTCCATAGGTGAAGACTTTCGCTTGAAGGGCGGACTTCCGCCACGGGCTACCGAGCAAGGGGTACCCTTTGGACGATTGGACTCCAGATGTCGACCGTCCAGGTTCCCTGGGCCGCCACCCGATCTAGTCGGCATACCTTTACTAGTTTCTACCAGGGTCACACCCAGGCTTCGACAGCGGCCAGTCTTGGAGTAAGGTCTGCGGGTGGCAGTGGCACACCTGTCACAACGTAGGTGCTTGTACGTCTGGCGCGAGCCCGACAGGGGGAAGCGGTTGCCTTCCTGTCTCCGGTGATGGTTTCTCTTCCCACCCAGGGACTGCTTTTGGACGTCCCATGGTCCTGTGTCCCCCAATGAAACGATAGAGAAAGAAGGATTTTTGTGTACTCACCGTAAAATCTCTTTCTCTGAGTCTTCATTGGGGGACACAGCACCCACCCTGCTTGTGTTATTGGTTATATATATTACCTGTCGGTTGCATCAGTGGCCATTTCCCCAGGCCACTAGTCACACGATTACTGGTCATAGTTTTTAACTTGTTTTATCCAGGATTGTTTGATTCTCCTCCTACTGCTTGTGCACTAAACTGATTGAGCCCGCCTCCGGCTCAGGGGTTATACTGCTGGGGAGGAGCTAACTTTTTCTGTTTACTTAGTGTCAGCCTCCTAGTGACAGCAGCATAACCCATGGTCCTGTGTCCCCCAATGAAGACTCAGAGAAAGAGATTTTACGGTGAGTACACAAAAATCCTTCTTTCTCATACTACAATACCACCACAATTCCTTTATTCTTGTATTTAAAGGAACAAATCTCTATAATGAATTTGCAAGAACTGATTGAATCTTGTACAATATCTGAAATACCTCCATTTGGCACTAAGAATCCGGGTTTCTATTCCGTAGCCTCTCGAGCATCGGTCATGGACACTTACCAGGATCTAATGGAGACAGAAGTTAGGAGAATTCTTTCTTCCAAACCTGATGTCCAGGATAATTTACCCCTTCGGGAGAGAAGTGCCCTTAGAGACTTGATGAAAAATGAGTATACATCACCATCCGGATGGCAGATAAGGTTGGATCAGTAGTCGTACTAGATAACACCTTATATGAGAGGAAAATAAATACCATGTTGAATGACAGTTCCACTTACAGGCGCTTGCATAATGACCCTACATCGATTTTTTTCCACTAAATTGCAAACTATATTATCACAGGGTCTGGAGTGGGGTATCATTAATAAAAATCTATGAATATCTTTTGATTGACATGCCTATAAGTCCAATTTTTCAGGGTCTCCCAAAAGTGCATAAAGGCATATTTCCCCCTCCTCTAAGACCCATTGTTGCCAGCACAGGTTCCTTAACCAGCCATCTCTCTGATTGGCTTGACAACATTTTACAGCCACTCATGAGACGTACTACAGGATATATAAGGGACACTAAGAGCCTTTTACAGAATTTAGGGGAGATGACTTGGACAAAACACTCTTTCTAGATAACCAGCGATGTCATATCGCTATACCCCAGTATTCCACATGATGAGGCACTGCAAGCCCTCTTCTACCATCTCGAGAAGTATAGCTCACTTGAGGACATTTTCAAAGAATATATCCTCACCGTCACAGGCTTCTTACTGAGACACAACTTTTTCCAGTTCAATGGGGCTTACTATCTCCAAATAACTGGATGCCCCATGGGAGCCAGTTTCTCGTGTGCCCTAGTGAATATCTATATGGGCACCATGCCTCAGCCTACATGGATATCGGGACAATAAAACTCACACCACTAATCAAAGCTAATTAAGGTTACACTTTCTAAGCTCAGTGTTTGTTTATTTAAATGTCCTTTTACTATGCATCGCTCTGCCCTGTTTTGTGTATATATTTGTGTTTCTTCAGATATTTTGTCATACCATGCCTGATGAAGAGACCTGAGATGTCTCGAAAGCTTGCTTTATAACATCAGATTTTATTTTTACTTTTAGTTAGCCATTAAGAGGTATCACAACTACAAAATTTTAATTTTGTTTCTCTCACTGAGAGCAATCAATCAAAGATCATGATACACCTCAAGATTTCACCAACTCTTTGAGTGCATATCTTAATAACACCAACTTAAAATTAGGGTGTACTGTGAATTATCACATACACCTGGCACCCTTCCTAGATATCCAATTATTTGGTAATCCTGATACAGGGACTATTGATTCTATTTTATATAGGAAACCGGTTAGTGGCAATACCACACTCCACGCTGACAGTTGTTGCATGCCACACACATTACAGAACTTACCCGTGGGAGAATTCTTACGGGCAAAAATACTGTGTTCATCGGAAATATCTTATTTCAAAGAGGCCAATCATATCAGGAACAGATTAAAGAAAAGAAGGTATACTGACCATTACTGCCAATAGAACATGGGATAGTTTGTTGGAAGAACGACCGAAAAATAAAAAACAAATGGAGCGTGTTACATTTTCCACTCCCTACAGTGTAGATTTTTTCCGCATTAAAAAGCAATTCTGCAATTTATTCCCCTTCTTCGGCAGGACACTGAATTGGACTCCAGTCTCTCACAGGGGATCAATATTGTGGCCAAGAAAGCACAAACTATCAGTAACCTGGTATCACCAAGTATGTATGTGGCGAGCAAACCCAAAACAACTTGGTTGAGTACCTCAGGCTCTTATAAATGCAGTTCACAGCACTGCAGTCTTTGTAAATGTATGCATAAAACAAAATCATTTATGGGAAAGAATGATGAAGTTTTTAAAATTAACTCATTCATTAATTGCTCTTCAACACACATAGTATACAAGGCGACATGCACCAGCTGTGATAAAAATTATATTAGTTGCACATCGAGGTCCCTTAGGGTCAGAATATCTGAACATATCAGAACTTCTTCATTAGTTCAAGATACAACTACCTCTAACAGATTAACAAAAAAACGTTCCATGTCAGGTCTTACTAAATATTTTCTTGATTCTCACGCAGCAGATTTTTCTTCCCTTACCATCACGGGCATTGAACACGTTCCCAAACCCCCTAGAGGTGGGGATTGGTTTAAAAAAAAGAAAGAAAAATTTGATATGATATCGGAAGTGTTAATGGGGAAACATTAATGGGTGTCAAATATACACAGGTTTGCAAATAGGGGTTGATGACAAAGATCCCAGCATTAATACATACTGATATATATACATCTTAGCAGTAGTTCCCCCCCCCCCCATTTTTGTGTGCTCATCTCCCATATATATTGGGATATAACGGAATAATATTAATATTAACCCTAGAACGCGCAAGCAATACAATCTACCATAGAAAACAAATGACCTAGCAGGCTTACGAGGCCCCAGGTATGCGTTCTAGGGTTAAGGGTAAGAACGCACTTTGCTTTTTACCTGCTTTTTCAACTGCAGCGTTTAATGTCAAAATGGATGTGTTCTGCTTTTCAAGCAAAGTCTATGGGAATTTGGTTTTCTAAACCGCACTATGCAGTTCAAACTGCAGCCTTTTTGTGGCAGAACTTTGGGCAAAAACTCAACTTTGCAGTGCAAAACCCAAATGGCAAAAACAATTGACAGGTCATTGTGTGTGCGTGCCTGGCAGAGCATTGTGTGCGTGCGTGCGTGCATGCATGGGTCTGAGCATTTTGTGCGTGCGTGCGTGCATGCATGCATATCTGTTAGTGCTAGCCACCAATCAGCGCGGCCTGTACAGCCACATGTCCGGGAGGAGTGGAAGGGAGACAAGCGCGGGAAGGTGAGTGAGGCTGCTGTCGCTTCACCATATTAATAATATCTCTAATGTGTCTCTGTGTGCATGTATGACGTGTATCTATGTATGTCAGTGTATATGACTTTATTTTTATGTCTATGTATTTTTTTGTGAATTTGTCTTTAAATATGTATGTGTACGTATGCCTGTATGTGTACACATGTTGTGCATGTCTGTGCATGTGCATCTCTACGTGAGGGTGGGGCCCACTGAGACGCTTTTGCCTGGGGCCCACAAAAACCTGGAGCCGGCCCTGCCTTGAAGTACAGTCTGACTTATGTACTATCTCAAATGTGAGGAGATTGTTGCATAAGATCTGACCAGATATCAGTAATAGTGATTCCATATTTACCCAAGAAGGTCTTGTTCACATAACTCAAAGTAAGGCAAGTTTTGGATACTTTGGTTATAATGGTCAGTTCTACTAGACCTGTGTCAACTTCTGCTGCAAAATGATTTGTTGTCTAAGTAAACATATTTGTGGTGCAGAACCTGCTCCTCTTCTTCCACCTCTATTACAGGACAATTATTTAGGAGAGACTTCCTTTCGGCAGTCTGTTCTTAAAGTTGTGGTATATATATCCCACTCACGATGTGGTGATTTATCATTTATATTTATTTTTTACTCTTAGTCCCATCAGCAATACAATCCTTATTTCTTTTGTTAAGCAAAATACTTGAAAAATTACACAAGAGGGGTGGCGTTTTAGGGTCCTTTAACAGGCTATCAAAAATTCCACGTGTCCCATCAGCTCACAGGGTGGAGTTTTTCCACAAATGTGCTGCTGATGGGACTAAAGGGTACTTTACACGCTGCGATCTCGCTAGTGAGATCGCAAGCGATCGTATCCGCCCCCGTCGGTTGTGCGACACCGGCAAATCGCTGCTCGTGGCGCTCAACCTCGCTTACACCCGTCATCCGACTTACCTGCCTGCCGTGCGACGTCGCTCTACCCTCGAACTGCCTCCTTTCTAAAGGGGCGGTTCGTGCAGCGTCATAACGACGTCACACGGCAAGCGTCCAATAGAAGCGGAGGGGCGGAGATGAGCGGGACGTAACATCCCGCCCACCTCCTTCCATCCACATTGCCGGTGGAGGCAGGTAAGGAGATGTTCTTCGCTCCTGCGGTGTCACACACAGCGATGTGTGGTGCCGCAGGAACGACGAACAACATCGCTAATAAGCAGAGAACGATCTCTCCGCGGCAAACGATTTTGACCGCTTTTGCGATCGTTTAAGGTCGCACGTACTTGTCACACACTGCGATATCGTTAATGACACCGGATGTGTGTCACAAACACCGTGACCCCGACGATAATTCATTAACGATATTGCAGCATGTAAAGTACCCTTAAGGGAAAACAGATTTATATTCTAAATCATCACTTCTTGATACAGAGATCAAGTAGGTTGTTCTAATAAATGACCAACAGCCTTTCTAGAATGAGCAAGAATACATAGCTATCAGTCCCTAGTTATAACAACTTCTTTTTAATCTTTTGCCATAAAAACATATCCATTGGCTCGGCTTCTCCTGTAGTAGGACATGATGCTAATAGTTCAGGCTGTTTCTTCAATTTGAAATGTTCCTTTTACTCTTGGGACTCTTGTAACCACAGAATGACTGCTCAAACCAAGTGCTGGCACTCTGTGCATCATGGTGGGGGCTAAACATATAAGTGTACCGGTCCACCTGCTTCTTTTCCCCTTTATATCTACCCCTCTTCCTTTTTAATTGACCGCTGTGGCTTCATAGAGCCAGACAAGGGCAGAGATGGAGGGAAAACAAACATGTAGTAAGATGCACTTAAATGTTTGGCCACACCATGCTGCACTGAGCTCCTGTACTTGGTTTGAACAGTCAGTCATTCTGTGCTAACAGAGTCCCTTTACGAAGGCTCGAAACACAGATTTACTTGCGTTCTCAAGGTGCAGACTAAGATTGCGTTGCCCATACACATTAATGGGGTTATCCACTACTAGACAACCTCTTATTAATGGGCTCATGGAGGTTAGAACAATATAAAAAATTGATATACCCCAGATCAGTGCTGCTTCCCTTCCTTCAGAATATCTTCTGGCTTGGCTTGCCCAAAATGTCAACATTGCAGCCACCTAGCAGCAGCTGACCAGCTGTAGTGAATCCCCTGACAGAGGTTCAGACCAACATGGGAAGCATCGCTGACTATGGAGATATGGTGTCAGTCCAGGAGGTGAATATTAATGGTTTCTTTTTTCCTACCTTCCTGGGCCCATTGATTTACACTAAGTAAATTTGGTCTTCCTTTCCCCATATAAAATACTTGTTTATTCTATTGAGTTGAGCATGCATCTGTATAAGAAAGCAGGGATTAATAGTTTTCACGTGACATCTAGGTTAAGACATAAAGAGACATTTGAGGGAAATTTTGTTTTACTTACATGGATTGTCGGTTAAAATAATTTCTGCAAGTAGATTTCAATAACATTTTGAACTGTTGCGCTCTGTATGACTGGATATGGCTGAATGTGTAATATTTTTCTCATCACATCAAAAATGAGCTGAAACTATTTTTGAATTAGAATTTTTTTAATGTCATACATTGTCTTATAATAATAAATAGGTAAAATAAGAAAACAGCACAATTAATAGCAATAAACATTATGGTTGATAAAATCAACACGTTCAACTATATTCTAACTACTTTGTACAAATGTTATCACATACAAAAATGTAAGAATTTTTACTTGAAAACCGACACTGAATTTTGAACAACACAGTTTTACTACAGTATTATGTATTTTGACTTCATAATTATCGCTGTCTAAAATGTTAACCAAATATAACAGAAAAAAAGGATAGTCATTGATTAAGGATACCCCCAAAAGGGATCCAGTCCTGTTCTGATAAAAAAAAAAATTAAATCAAGGAGGATAATGTAGAGTTAAAGTTTTTTTTTCTATCCTCTAAGTAAAGACCAATTCTGTCCACTAGGGAATAATAAAAATGATAAAAATGTACTTATATAAAAGGAGCCCTTAATTACAGAAATCACTGTCTAACATTCAGATTGACTATTATTGTGTATTATTGTATAGTGCAAGACTTGCCTAAACTGAATTTACAAGGAAGGATAATAGTCCAGCTCACCTTGTGGTAACGGAACGGCATGTATGGACCAACATTCTGGGGATGTCAAAAGGAGCAATGAAAAGAGACAAATTATCCAGCTTACGTGTTGTAGTGAAAAGGACACTTTGATTAAAACGTGTTTCGAACACAATCCACGTTCTTTGTCAAGCCAGAAAAAATGCGGATTGTGTTCGAAACGCATTTTAATCGAATAAAGTCTTCTTTTCACTACAACATGGAAGCTGGATCCCTTGTCTGCCTTTTAAAACTGTATTACTATGTTATTACACTACTGTTAAAGTGTTAGCCCACTACTCAATCACCTCTGAAATACTGTCTTTCCCTAGTATAATATGAAAATAAACAAACACCTCCCACAGCGACACCATTCCAACAATGTTGGTACCAAGTCTCCCAGGGCTCATGTGACATAGCCATGAGCGGTAACTAATGGGCTTCAATTCTCACCCATCCTCCAAAATAGCCAAGGTTTGTCCAAAGGAAGTGTGAGCAAAGCAGTCCATTAGGGACCACAGACTAGCTGCAGCGCTTACCTGGCATAACATCATGCAAGTCCTGGGAGACCCGGCATTGACATCATTGGAATGGCACTGATGCTGGAGGACAGCCATTTGTTATTAATTTACACTGGGAATACAATTTTTAAGGTGTTGTCTATGTAGCAGACAAAACCTTTAAGAGATGTGATGTACGCAGAAACAGAGTAAGAACAATTTGTTTGAAACGCCTACATCTTTCTATGTTGTTATGACCTGAGGATGGACTTTTTTTTTTTAAAAAAAACTATGGAATAAAAAAAAAAAAAATAGTATTTTTATAAAAAATTATTTTGGACCTGTTTGCTGGATTTTCCTCATGATACCCAACACAAAACATTATATATTTGTCTTTGGCTGCGTTTACACGTTGCTGCCGCAGTGTAGATTTTTTTTTTTTTACTACACACAATTATTTCATGAACCACATTGTTTTGCCACAGTTTTCCTAAATTGTGGTAAAAACATTGCAGTTATACTGTGTTCATGGCAAAACACGCAGCGCCACTAGAACTTGTAACCACAGCTTTTGGGTATCCTCACACTTTGGGTATGCTCACACGTAGCTTTTTCATATTTTTTCTGTATGAAAAACAAAAAACTATGGCAATGAAACTAGAGTGGAAATTATGTGCATTCTTGCCGCATTACTTGATGGGTTTTTGGTTTGCTTTTTAAAGTTAACCCATTTTAATTTCAATGATGGCAAACATTGAAACATTAAAATAATGGATATGCTGCTCTTTTGCTTTTTTTGTGTGTATACTGTAAAATGCTTGTTTTTTTTCCTGCACAAAAACCATGCATCAAATATACATGTAAACAAGCCTTTTCAGAGTATTTGCACATACCACAAGGATTGTGAAGCTGAAATTTGCACCAAATTATTTTTTTCCCAAGTAAATTATTTAAATAACGCGTGGGTATTCCACATCTTTAAGTCAAGAAACAACTATTAGGCCAGAGTCACACTTGCGAGTGGCTCGCGTGTAACTCGCGCGAGTCTCTCATTGAATCACCCGGCATGGACTCACACTCTCAGGACAGGAGCGTCTCAGCTGCATAGACATACATGCAACCGACCCTCTCCTGTCAGGAGTGTGCGAGTCCGTGCCGGATGATTCAATGAGAGACTCGCACGAGTTACACGCGAGCCACTCGCAAGTGTGACTCTGGCCTTAACAAGACATTAGTAAATATCATAAAATTCCTTCACCCAATGTTGACTTTCTTTCCCCCCCAATAAAAGGAAACAGCCCCTTTAATATACTGCAGTTCTTGCAATCTAGCTGGCTGTCTTCATTTGATTTAAAAATCCCATTGACACTTGTAGCAGAGTAAGAAGTAGATTAGTGCTTTGATCCCTGTCCTGAGAGGAATGAAGGTTTACAGAGAAGAATTGGCTTCTGTCATTCAGTTCCTAAAATGTTCTTGAAAAGAAATGCATGATACTGTCCAGAATTGATGCAGGTAAAATGTACATTCTCCTAGTTATATAAATGTTTTTCTAATGATATCTTCTTGTTGCTGGTGGTGTAGAGTCCCGATTCCCACTGCCGGTGCAGGAAGCGCAGGTCTGCTTACAAGTTGTAGCTAGAATGACAAAAAAAAATCCCAAAATAACATTTTTGAAGATAAAGCGATAAGAACTAACACCAATAATGTATCAGTTAGAGCATTATTGTGTGTAGGTGATGGACACAGCACATCTCCTCCCTCTTCCTGCACAAATCATACAGCATGCCTAAAACAGTCTCCCTTAGGCCCCTTTCACACGTCAGTGATTCTGGTACGTTTGTGCTTTTTTTTAAACGTACCAGAATCACTGACATACGCAGACCCATTATAATGAATGGGTGTGCTCACACGTCAGTGATTTTTCACTGCACGTGTCTCCGTGCGGCATACCCGCGTGTGCGTGTTTGCCGCACGGAGACATGTCCATTTTTTTCTGGCATCACTGATGTTCCACGGACCACGCAGTGGTGTGGTCCGTGAAACACGTGCCAGAAAAAAAACGTGCTTTTAAAATAAAAAACATTTTAACTCACCCGGCGTCCAGCGATGTCCTCTGCAGCCCGTTCTGCCGGCTGCTTCTGAGCCGGCTCATTATTGTCGCGCATATTCATTATGCGTGACACAGCCGACCCGGAAGCAGCTGCTGCGGGGGTCACCGCCGGCCGGATGCTACACCGCGGGAGCGATCAGCATCATGGACAGCGGGAGCGCGCACAGGTGAGTAGTTTTCTAAGTGCAATCACGGGCCACGGAGAACGGAGCCCGGATTGCACTTAGACAACCCACGTGTACCGAGAATCACGGCACACGCAGGGACATGTGCGTGTTTTACACGCCAGTGAAAAACGTCACTGTTTTTCACTGACGTGTGAAACGGGCCTTAGACTACAGTGGAACCTCGCTTAACGAGTAACCCACTTAACGAGAATTTCGCTTAACAAGCAAAGCCTTCTGTAAATTTGTAACTCTGTTTACGAGAAAGCTTTGCTGTACGAGATAAATACTCACCGCACACACTTCCGGTTCCGTACATCCACCGCACTCTGACCCGCTCTTGCAGTCCACACAAACCCACACAAGCACGCACAAAAACACACACAAACAAACACGCACGCACGCACACACATACAGTATTATGCTCACCTTACCTTTCGTTCAATCGCCGGCCTCATGGTGCTTGTAGTCCGCCGGTACATCGCGACGAGGGAGGAATCCTTGCGGCGAACTACAAGATCCAGGAGGCCGGCGATGGAACGGAAGGTAAGGTGAGCATAATATGTGTACGTTCTGTTCCATCGCCGGCCTCCTGGGTCCTGTAGTTCGCCGCTCCAGGATGTGTATCGGCAACCATAGCGACAAGGCAGGAACTTCGGCTGTCAGACGCTACTCAAAGGCAGCGCGCTGGCCAATCAGAGGCAAGCGGCTCCTGCCTTTGACGTCAGCGCTCTGGCATGATGGTTACCAGATACACAGCCCGCACTAGAGAACAGCAAGTCCCAGGAGACCGGCGATGGAATGGAAGGTAAGGTGAGCATAATATGTGCGTGTGCATGCGTGTTTGTGTGTGCTTGTGTGTGTGTGAGTTTGTACGTGTGTGGAATGGCACAATAGGGGACCAGGATGGGACATTTAACAAGTTGTGGAACGAATTGTCTGCATTGCAATGATTTCCTATGGGAAATCTTGCTTTGCTGAACGAGTAACTTGGTTAACAAGCACAGTCCCAGAACGGATTGCTCTTGCTAACCAAGGTTCCACTGTATGTGCAATCAATGTCTTTTTCCGGTGGATTCTGCCTGGACCCTGTCTGAAAAACTGCTAAAAAAAAAATAAAAAAATGGCAATCATAACAAACACGAGCACAGCAATTGAAAAACGACTTGATGTGCATATGTTCAGTCTTTTTTCAGGCTTTGAAAGCAGTGAGGAGGCTGAAAGAAATGACCTGACTACTATTTTGGTATCTTCTGCATGAAAGTAGCCACTAACCACTGAAATAATAATTTAAAAAAAATAAATATAAATCAGAATCGGTTTTTGGCTAGGGAAAAAAAAAAAAAAAAAAAAAAGACATACAATCCATATATTCCTTAAAACAGCAATAACAACACAGACTGGACAGATTTTGAAAAGTATACCAGACTTCTCAAACATTGACAAATTTTTTGTAAAGGCAAATTTAATATGCTTTTCTAACATTTCGCAAGTCCTATACAATAGGAGCAAACACCACCATACATTCGACAAATTTCTTTTATTCGTATACATATACAATACAAACAATAAAATAGAATAGACACACAGATTTTATTTTGTTATTGTATCTATTGTGTACAAATAAAATAAATAATGTGTAAATGTATGAAGTGATGTTTGCTCTTATTGTACAGCAATTGATGGTTTTTGGAAGAGCTACACCTAATGATTACTAACTAGATTTTATTGTGGGCTTTTTTTTGCTTTTTTTTTTTATACAGTTAGCCACAATGCACAAATTAAATGGTTTAAATAGTTTTGAGAATATAAAAAACAAAAACAAAAAAAAATCCTCTTGCCGCATTACCAATGACTAGATTCCAATGCTTTAATTTAAGTTTCCCTAAATAGCATGTTCCCTAGTGAGCATCGTTTTGTTTTCTTGCCACACTTTAGGCCACAAGTATTTTCTGGTTTTCAATGCCTACATATGTCACATTGGCTAGCACTAGTATCTTAGCCAGTTTCAGCTACTACATGTGGTGGATCTATATCGAAGAGTCGTCACACAGGAACATTTTAGGCATTTCACTGAGCATGGGTACAACAAACTAAGTCTGAACTGCATATCTTTGAGTATTGTTGGCAGACCTCGTCAGATAATGTACACCGAGGCAGCTAAATGAAAATATGACTTTGCAACTAGAGAGGCATCCCGTAAGATGGTAAAATGCCTGCAATTCAGCAACAAAAAACTCAGACTAACATGAAGACAAATGAAAATGAACTGGTCAACTAATAATCACTGTTAGCGTCGATCTTAATGAGAAAGCGTGCTAGAGTCAAGATGCTGCCAGTTCATAAAGAGGTGCCCACGTCTTCGGGAATCAGGAGCATCTGACGAGGGGCGTGCGCTTCCATGTTCTAAGACAGAAATCTCACTCCAGATACTGGAGTGAGATTTCTAGTGTAGGGAATGTCAGTCATGAATTCGAAGTAATTCTGGAAGTAATTCGAAGTAATTCGAGTAAGACTGTATTGCGCACACTGTAGTTTTAACGGCACCCAAAACTGCACCTTGTCACATAGAGCCTGGAAATGTTAAAAAATGTTTGAAATGATGGTGCGTTTTTGTTGCTTTTTTGGTGCATTGTTGTTGCATTTTTGTCAATTCTGACTTCATGTGTTTGTCAGTATAGACAGTGTGACAAAAGTGCAACAAAAAAAGCAAGAAGAATGAACATGCTGCATTTTTTTGTCAGAAATTTGTGACAAATAAACTGCAGACAAAAAACTGCAACCAGCGCACAGCAAATTTGATTTCTCATAGACTTTGCTGGAAAGTGAAAAGTCAAAACTTGCTGACAACAAAACTGCACCAAAAAAGGAACAAAAACTGCAGCGTGCGCATACAGCCTTATGCCATCACACCACAGTGGTAATTTTCTTTTTACTGCATGGAACGATTGTATTTAAGGGGAACTAAATATATAAAGATGAGATGCACAGTGTAGTTATATTATCCTTACAATACCCTTCACCTTACCTTTAACCTTTCAGTGTTACAGGAGCTGCTCTTTCTGCTCCCCCTCTCCTTTGGGATTTTACGTCACACATCAGGAGGCCTGGCCTGCTCCATGCTGTTCGTAAGAACCAGTCTCCTGATATCTGCTTCTGTCCAGAACCGGGTACATGGTGGAGGTGTGATATAATCAGAACATTATATGGAGAGAAGGTATGCGCACCAGTGACTATGTAAGGGAAATATATGAAAAGCAGAAACTGCTGTGTGAATACTGATATGAAAAATCCAATAGCTATATGTAAGAGTGAAAGTATGAAAAATGGAATCTGCATTACTGCCATGAACATATGAATAAAGAGAAATTTAGCTATTGAATTGATCAATGCAACAGAGCCCCAATTTTTCATACTATCACTCTTAAATATAGCTATTGGATTTTTCATGTCAGTATTCACACAGCAGTTTCTGCTTTTCATATATTCCCCTTACATAGTCACTGGTGTGCATACCTTCTCTCCATAAAGTGTAGCATTTTTTAGGTTTTTGCACCCAGTTCAGACTCAGAATGGTGTTCCAGACGTTATTTCTTGAATAATCAGAACATTGGCTGTTACTAACCATAGGGCGCAAGCCACGTCTCCTGATGTGTGATGTAACATCCCAGATGTGAAAAGGGATTAAAATAGCGGCTCCAGCGTCACACGGAATTACAGGTATTGTATGGAAAATAGAACTGCACTGTGCATCACATCTTTATGAAGACAGGGACAGTAGAACATTTTCCTTTTATTTCCCCACAGTACTCCTTTAAATTACCACAAATGGTATATCTTCCTGCAGTTCAAGCGATGCTAAGGGTGGACACATCTGTTAATATTAATAGCAGTATGTAAGCTGGATAGTAAAATATATTAACATTATCTAGAAACCTTACCTTTCGCCCCAACTGCTTCTCACACCTGGGTGCAACAAAAGACCAAGCACCCATATTTTGTGGCTCTTCTTGGCTCCAAATAAAATCTTGAAAAATAAGAATAGAATTTATTGACTATAAATCTTTCTGTTAATTTTAACTAAAACATGGTGTTGATAATGGTAAAATCAAGTAATAAAAATTGTAGACAGGTTGTACATTTGATTTTTCTTTTTCCTTTTAAGAAAAATATTCCATTTGACTCAATACATTAGCAACTGTAAATCTTGAACTATTGTTGCAAATTTGCAGAATGCAACTTCATTTAAAGTAAGGACTTGGTTGTGGCCATTGAAGGCTCAAAACATCCCACGATATGTAAATGTAATATTAATAAATAAAATTTGCCCTACAGTGCCCACCCCTGAAATATGGATATGGTTTGGGTAATGATTTGATTTTCTAGACTTCAGCCATTAACTACTATAGAAGCCAATTAATGAAGGGAGTGCACCTCATTAGTAGGGCGTGTTTACATCTCGTTTGTGCTGTGTGTTGTGGCTCCTTTGGGAAATGAATTAACAAAACCTATTGTTTATGGCTTTATGCATGGATATGGTGAAAAAAAAGCACAAATGGCATCCAAAAATCCATGTTTAGGTCTCCCATTTGATATTAACATCTTTGGCTCTACGAGAGAGAATGCCACAAACGTGTGGCAGTAACGTAATGTAATATTAACAACTGGACTACAGGAGCAAAACTAATAATGTCACATTACTAGTTTTGTATGTGTAAGTAGTTGTGGTAGTAGTGTTTTTTTTCTAACAATGGATTCATGTAAAACTATTTGTTAAATCAAATATAATAAATTAATATTTCTATAGTGTTGATATTAAACATTTTGTTAAGGACTAACGCTCCACCTGACTTTTCACTGGTTTTATGTAACTCTCCCCTTCAAATAAAAAAAAAAAAAAAAGAACCAAATTCTTATTGCAGCATATGAGAAAGTTCAACCATTAACCATGTATATATAGCATGAGCTTTGTTAGATGCACTTGCCAGAGAAATGAGAGTTAAGTGAAACATCCCCAGAACTCACCTTTGGCCTTTGGATATTTGCTCAATTCGTGCTGCAGTGATTCTAATGGGAACGGACATAGCTCTTCCATCCTAATAATGGCATATTTGTGTCCTTGTTCTCCAAATGTTTCTTTCTGTTTAGCTAAGGCATAATAGTGCTTTCCAGAACACAAAATCACCGTGCTAACTCTGAAAATACAAAAAAAGAGACAAGTAGCAGTGATGTGCTCGTGCAACTTTATGGAAGTCTAGATGTCATTTTGTAAATGTAATTTTTAATAAAGGTCAAAAGTTTTATTTTTATAACATTTGTTCAATGGACTGGACTCAGTAGACAGGAATAGAATAATGTATAAACATTTAGAGTCATCTAATAGGTAGGAAATCGTACTTTTATCAAACATGCTAATTAAGTGAATAGGGCAATCTGAAGCCTATGGAGTGCTCTGGCTGTCCTCAGTAATCCTGCTCCAGTACAAACCCTTAGGGCCCGTGCCTATGATCAGGTGTTACCTGTGTTTGGATGCAGCGTGTTTTTGCTGTTTCCAAAACGCTGGGTTATACAGTACATGAACAGTGGATGGATGGAATTTATAGAAATGCCATGCCCGCTGTGCTCCTTTTTAATACTGCATAAACAGATTTGTGGGGCAGATTTCTGAACCGCAGCTCCTGATCATGAGCATGTACAGCGCATTCTCCTGCATTGGACACTAGCGTCTCTGCAAGAGAAAATACGCTGCATCCAGAACCCAAGGAAGCCTGATCATGGGCACGTACCCTTACTTTCTTAGGTTCTGAAGTCTCCTCACATAATGTGGCATCCTGGGACAATAACACAGAGATATGGCACATGCGCAGTCATTAATTGAGTAGGATGATTATTGCACATGTGCCATCCCAGGATTTCATTGGGGATACACAAGAGTTCAGCAATTAAAGGGGTGCCCTCAAGTTTGAAAGCAAGTTATCTCCTGTGCGAAGGACAGGGTTAACTTATTAATCGCTGGGAGTCCGACCGCCGTGGCCACACCGATAATAAAAACCTGGGCTCTGAAGAGCCCTGGCTGAGTGGAGCAGAAATCGATAATGCATACTGCCTTTCAATACATTCCAATATTAGCGCTGAAGCTCAGCCGATTTCTGCACATGCCAATCTCTGGAGCTCCTATTAGGAATCAAAGGAGCGGTAATGCTCATGACTGACCTTTGCTCCATTCAAGGCTTTTCAGAGACAGAATTCTCTGAAACGGTGTTGGCCACAGCAGTCTGAAAGTTACACCCTATCCCATCGATAATTTTTAAACTTGATAACACCCCTTTAAGCAGTTTATATTAAGTTTTTAAGAGTTGTGCATAGTTGTCTCTGGCAGTCCCATAGACAATGAATGAGGTAGAAAAGTCCATGCTTGGCTTTTGCTCCCTTCCTAATGTTCTCTATCTCACCCAGTTCTTTAAATCTGCAGGAGGCCAAACATTCAGACCCCCCAGGGATCAGCAATTTATTCCATATCCTTTAGATAAAACTTATAAACTTTGTTTAAACCCTTTTAAAAAGAAGGTAAAGCCCCAGTCACATTTAACGACTTACCAGCGATACCGAAAACAATGCGACCTGATAAGGATCGTTGGTAAGTCGCTTGGAGGTCGCTGGTGAGATGTCACACAGTCAGACCTTACCAAGGACGTTACTCAGTAACGATGAGTGACCTGTATAGGAGGTCATTGTTAGATGTCAAACACAGTGATGTGTCCTGCCCAGCAGGACATCACCTTTGAAGAAAATTGTCCAGACCATTCTGCAACGACTAGCGATCTCACACCACTGTATTGGCATCCTAGCTAGTGTTACTGCTATCAAGGGGAAGACAGACTGCATTTAAGCTAAATCAGTCAGTACCACTAATATTAATTCATTAACTGGTTGCAGGCTCTGCAGTAGACAAGTAACTCCACAAGAACAGTGGCAGGACGGGAAATTTAACCAATAGTCAATGCTCAACTCTTTACATTAGATTTGCACATACTGTAGTTTCCTTTGGCTCCATGAAAATATCATGTACTACAAAAAAATAGGTACACATGTAAGAGAATCAACCAATATTATCAAAAGAACAGGAAAAAAAAAAACAAAAAACAAAACACAGTATGGGTGAAAATTAAGAATCTGAACAGATTAGTCGGATGGCAGGTGAATGGGCCCTTTTTAGAACACTTTTATAATGGAGGTGTAATCAATCAAAGTACCTTTTGGGGTCTGCAGCAACGTCTCCTATAACAGGCTTAAATGTGCTTCCTGGTGCCAGATCTTTAAAGCTGGAAACAGCAGCCTTCCAAACAAAAAAAAAAAATGAAATTAATAAAACTGTCAAATGTCAGTAACGTGAAAAAAAAAAAAAAAAGTATATAAATGTAAGTTATATATATCTATGCACAAATACAGGTTTTTTTTTTGTTTTAAATTCAGATCTTATATTTTTAACTCTAGTGATATTCATAGAGAATACTGACATCATGGAGAATATAAAACCTCAGTTAATCAGTCATTGTGCTAGGTCTTTCCTAGTTCAAGCAGTAGAACAATCTTTAGATTAACTGTTCAGCGGTTAAGGTGGTGTCACACACAGCGACGACGACAACGACGTCGCTGCTACGTCACCATTTTCTGTGATGTTGCAGCGACGTCCCGTCGCTGTCGCTGTGTGTGACATCCAGCAACGAGCTGGCCCCTGCTGTGAGGTCGTTGCTCGTTGCTGAATGTCCTGCTTCATTTTTTCGTCGTCGCTCTCCCGCTGTGAAGCACACATCGCTGTGTGTGACAGCGAGAGAGCGACGAAATGAAGCGAGCAGGGAGCAGGAGCCGGCGTCTGGCAGCTGCGGAAAGCTGTAACCAAGGTAAACATCGGGTAACCAAGGGAAGACCTTTCCCTGGTTACCCGATATTTACCTTCGTTACCAGCCTCCGCCGCTCTTGCTGCTAGTGCCGGCTCCTGCTCTGTGCAGATGTAGCTGCAGTACGCATCGGGTTAATTAACCCGATGTGTACTGTAGCTAGGAGAGCAAGGAGCCAGCGCTAAGCAGTGTGCGCGGCTCCCTGCTCTCTGCACATGTAGCGACGTTATGATCGCTGCTGCGTCGCTGTGTTTGACAGCTAAGCAGCAATCATAACAGCGACTTACAAGGTCGCTGTTACGTCACAGAAAATGGTGACGTAACAGCGACGTCGTTGTCGCTGTCGTTAAGTGTGACCCCAGCTTAATCCTCCTCTGTAGAAACATCAGACCAGTGGCACTTTGTCCTTTGAGCTGATAAATACACATGTAAGATTTTTGTTCATAAGTCTGTTACTTACAGAAAAGGTGAACAGATTATGTCTAAACGTGTGGTTCCCACCTTGAAGAATGAATAATAGCGAGTACTTTGTTGTTGATCCTTCAAAATTTATATAGAATTTGCATTCACATTTAACCAGCAGGGCTACCACACACTTTAGCAAGATAAACTGTGTGGCTGTGTAGGAGATGGATGGAATGTCATCTGGTATCCCATATAGGGACAGTTTATTGTGGATACCTAAGCTACTCTAATGCCCTGCATATGAGGTTCTGTAAGTGACATAGCTAATCAGGGGAACTATACCACATTTCTAATTGGAGGTATTTGCTATTATTATTATTATTATTATAATACCACCTACAAAATATTGGAATAGGATCTTGGCGATGGGAATATTAAGCTCTATTATCCTTTTACTCACTGTACAGTTCCACCACCTTTTATTATTCCACTTTCATGCTTTACTAATACTCTAATTCTAAACGCAACATATATATCATACACACACACACACACACACACACACACACACACACACACACACACACACATATATATATATATATATATAATTGCCCCGATTTATTAAGATTGGAGTTTCATACACCAGTGTTAATGAAAGCCATGCAGGAACATGATACATACTTAAAAGGGAACCAGTTCTGGGTGCATATTGTTAATCTCTGCCCAACTGTCCCTGTATCTAGTAGCATAGGGGCGTGCTAACATGCTATTCAATGCCCACTGCCCAGTATCATCATCAGCAGTGAGTGCATAGCTGTGTCAGTTGCACCGCCTTAGTACGCCAGGCATAGGGTATTGATACGCATGATAATGCGCATGATACGTCCCCAGCATTTCCAGTCGTGCGCACTAGACATCGCTCAAGTCGTGAGGCGCATACCCGGCTTCATAGTGCGCATGACAGGAAGTGCCGGGGACTTGTGATCTCGCGCATTAACTCTATGTCCGGTACATGGTCATCGCTGATTAGATTGGGCATTAAGTATCGCTCATTATCATAAAGGATCTTTAGATATACTTTTTCTAAAGATCTCTTTATCTATGCTACTAGATACAGGGATGGTCAGGCAGGAATTAGCATTATGCACCCAGAACTGCATGTGGTTCTGGGTGCATATTGCATCTGACAGGTTCCCTTTAAATCTCTTAAGTGCATGCCACATAATGAATTTGGTACAGCTTATTAAAGCATGCATCTTGCCAGAAATGTTACTCCATTCCAAGACCAGAGTAGCATTTTTGGCATCAAAAACCGTGCTGGCGTTCTGTAATTTGAAAGGCAGACAAGCCAGGCCATCAAAGCTCCTCCCTAGCTCCGCTCTTGTTGGCGGTGATGCTTCAATCTGCTGTGAAAACTCGAAAAGTTGCAAAATCTGTTACACAAACATTTTGCGTTTTTTCAAAGTGTTTTACTACAGTGTTTTGGCAAAAACATTGATTAATTGCTTGCAACATGTTTACTAAAAGAAAAAAAAAAAAAAAGACCACAATCAGAGTGGTTATCAACAAGCCTTAGTTGTGGAGAACAGTTTTGTTTCACTTACACCATTGATGGCAAAGTGCTTTTTAAAACACTTGTCAAAATACAATGCCATGTTCATCCAGCATCCCACAATCTAAAATCTAAAGTGACTGGGTTAATTGACCATAATATGTTTTTGTTTTAATTCTTGGCATTATGTATTTATTGCAAGAGAAAAAATATATATAGTTACCGGATATCGGAGTAACATTTTTGGAGAGGCTACAATTAGAGGTTTTCTGAAATTTCTTATCATTTGTCGGCGTAACAAATGAAAGTATTGTGCTGGAGTTGTGGGATTAGCAACACACATATTTACAGCATCACTGTCTACTCCTTCTTCTGTGCTGTCACACATCTATGTAGGAAAATAAAACATTGTTAGTAACATTGTACCACATTGCATTGTAACAAACAGCTAAATAAAAGTGTCACGAAATTTCCAGGGGTATGTTAAAGTGAATCTACATTTCTCATATAGTCACCCCACAAGTGCCCTGAGTTTGTCTCTTTTTGCCTCTTCCGCTGGTGTTCCGGTCTTCCTACATTCAATATTGATATGACATTCACATAGTCACATGGGGAGCACAGCGGTAAGTTCCTCTGCACGGAAAAGGCAGGGGAGGTGCTGTTCAGACCTTCCTATTCCACAGTATGACTAGAAATCTTGTCTCAGCAGAAAAGGCAGCAGGAGGCAGCTTGTAAGGCTATGTGCCCACGCTGCGGAAAATTTGCCGCGATTTTTTTGTGGAAATTCCGTAGATTTTTCAAAAATCCACAATACAGCGACTCCCCAGCCATTTCTACGGCATTTGGGGAGTGCTGTTCCCATGCTGCGTTTTTTTCCGCAGCAGAAATAATGCGGATTTTCCTGCGGAAAAATCTGCAGCATGTCAATTATTCCTGCGGATTTTTCCGCACGATCCCATACTTACCTGCCTTGATAGAAGACACCGGAGTCACTTCCTCCGGTGCAGAGGAGCGCAGTGGAGCCAGGAGCAGGAAGTAGGCGGGGCCTGCACGAGCTCCGGTCATGTGACAGCCAGAGCTAGTTCAGGCCCGCCCACCTTCTCTGGCAATATGCACACAGACAGGGCCGGAGAGTGAAGTGCTGCATGATGGAGGTAAGTATGATCGCCCCGATCACTCCAGCACTTGTTTTGCATTGAGGATGCAGTGCCAAAGCCATGGTACTGTATCCTCAATGCAGGATACCGCAGCATATCCGCAGGACATTCCGCAATAAAACCGCAGCATGGAAACAGACAAAGTTGTGCTGCGGTTTTCTGGGAGCTCCTGCGGAATGTCCTGTGGCTATATCCGCAGGACACTTTCCCCGTGGGCACATAGCCTTAGGGTCACTATGCATTACAGAGCTATAGTAACTTTTCAATACCAGGTTTAAGGGTTCCAAAGAAATTCAAGGTGTCCTGCAGGGTGCATCATTGTCAGCACGAACGATCTGTCGACATTTTAATGAAACTAAACGCTATGTCTGGAGACCCTGGAGGACTCCACAGCTGACACTGCCTCTACACTGGGTGTCTTGACTGTGTGCAAGGAGTCATGAAATCTGAAGGATTACTAAAGGATTTTGGGTCACAATGTAGTGCCCAATGTCAGAAAGTTGGGATTATGTCCTAGGTCATGGGTTTTCCAGCAAGAGAGTGTCCCCAAACATACTGCAAGAAGCACCCAGAAATGGATGGAAAGCGCTGGAGAGTTCTGAAGTGGCAGCAATGAGATTGGATCTAAATCCTATTGAAAATCTGGAGAGATCTTAAAATTGCTGTTGGGAAAAGGCGCCTTCAAATATGAGAGACCTGGAGCAGTTTGCAATATTGGAGTGGTCTAAAATTCCAGGTGAGAGGAGTAAAGCTTGTTGATGGTTATAGGAAGCGATTGATTGCAATTATTTATTCCAAAAGGTGTGCAACCAAATATTAAAAGTAGATTGTGGCAACAATTATGTCAGGCCCACTTTGGGGAGATGTGTGTGAAACTATGTCTAATTTTCTTTTTTTCCTCTGTTTATTTTTCTGTTGTTCCAATATACACAAAGAAAATAAACAGGTTTATGCCAAAACGTGTATGTCGGTCACTAATATGCTGCAGTTTGCAAGGTTCTAACAATGCCTCTCCTTCAGTGTGGCTCCCAAGTCCACTTCTGGGTTGTGCTCTGTGATAAGAGAGAGGAGTGTTGTCCACTACTCGGACAACTCCTTCCCAATTCTTATGTTTCCCCACTGGTTCATCTGGGGATTGCATGACATTATTAAGTCATGCGACCCCTGCAGCCAAGCAGCACAGGCTTCACTCTCCTCTCCTTCGGACAAATCAAACATATGGAGGAAGTGAGATCTGTTGCTGCTCTCTCTCTTCCTTTGCATGTCAATTACATCCATAGGAGAGGGGAGTAAAGCCTACCCCGATTGGTATACCAATGTCATGCGATCCTGAAAGAGTCCATGCTGACGCTGCTGGAATGACGCTTGCGTCGGAGGTGAATATAGGTGTTATTATTTTACAGAGGGGAAACATAGGGATTGAGAAATGATTGTTCTAATAGTGGACATCCCCTTTAAAAGCTAAGCCAGCCTCTTACAATGTCTGGTATAATGACAAAGTCAAGGAAAGGGACTACTTGAGCTATTAAAAAGAGCAGTCAGCTGGCTCCCTTACACACAATATTGGTTAGATACGGGCACAGAAAAGTTCTCTCCTATATTGAGCACAGGATTAAAGTAAGGCGGGCTTTACAAGCTGCGACATCGCTAGCGATTGCTAGCGATGTCGAGCGCTATTGCACCCGCCCCCGTCGCACAAGCGTTATGTGGTGCTTGCTGCCGTAGCAAACATTATCGCTACGGCAGCTTCACGCACATACCTGGTCGGCGACGTCGCTGTGACCGCTGAACAATCCCTCCTTCAAGGGGGAGGTGCGTTCGGCGTCACCGCGACGTCACTAAGCGGCCGGCCAATGGAAGCGGAGGGGCGGAGATGAGCGGGACATAACATCCCGCCCACCTCCTTCTTCTGCATTGTCGGTGGACGCAGGTAAGGAGATGTTTGTCATTCCTGCGGTGTCACACACAGCGATGTGTGGTGCTCTACGACGACAAACAACATCGTACCGGCAGCAGTAACAATATTATGAAAAAGAGCGACGTGTCACCGATCAACGATTTTTGACGTTTTTGCGATCGGTGATTGTCGCTCCTAGGGTTTACACGCTGCAATGTCGGTAACTGCGCCGGATGTGCGTCACTAACGACGTGACCCTGACGATATATCGTTACCAATGTCGCAACGTGTAAAGCCCGCCTAAGGCTGGTGATGGTTAAGGAAAGGCAAAAATAGAGCTTTCCTAGCTGAATTGCGTAATTATATAAGTATATTTACATAAATAAAATCTATAGCTATTATTTTTCAAATAAACAACCACCATGAGTGGCTAATCTTTTTATATTTAGGGCTACCTGTAAAAAGCGTTCAATGCGGCAGGAAGAATGTTCTGGACCTGCACCATCATATCCGTGTGGAAGCAGAATCACAATTCCACTCTGTAAAAGCCACTTAGCCTCACCTATATGGGCATAAAAACAAAACAATGAAGCACTGTAATTTCAAACTGTCATTTACTTTTCAGAGCTTAGCCATGGTCTCAAATATCTTTGCATAAAGTACATGGAGGTGAATGTTATTATTTACATTTGTTCTGATTAACGTGGATAGCGCGATGACAGCTCTCCATAGGCTATCGACCATTGGAAGCTGACATGGCTTGTCTTATTTTTACAAAGGGCTAACTGGGCGATTGATAAACTACTAGCTGTCTATGATGGTAGTCAAGAACAGATTTGTAACAATTACAGGTTTGGCAATTTATAAATTTCAAAGTTCAAATTCACTAAGTTCGAAGTATTCTATATCTCTGTAACTTGGACAACCTGTGAATAACAAGCCGTTTCGTACATTGTACAATTACAGCAAATTTAAAGATACATTTTCAAGACATATTTGCCATAGCAGTGTTATGTTCTGTAATTCAGAGTCCCTGACTACTGAGCATTGCTCATCACCACAGCCATTGGGGAGAGGGACTGCCCACAGACCTGAACACATTATCTACTTACATTCCACAAACAGAAAACCCCCATTAATATATATTCAGTAGATTTTAAAACTTAGATAAATGACTGTCACGGGGTAAATTGAAACAGGAAAGGGGCCCCTAGGCTGGCCCTGAGGCTTATGACCCTGTGCTGTTCCTTATCTCGAAGGTAGGTTTGAGGGTAACGAGGTTCAAGCCCCTAGCGTGACCCTAACTCCTGTCCGGGTCATGATCTTACGACCCCTCAAAATGACACGGACAAAAGCGAACGTAAACTCGTACACATAGCCTCAAAACACACAGGAGAGACAATAAGTGTACTGGGGTGCAATGCAAAAGGGAAGGAAGTAACGCACAACCGGAAAACGCTCACATTACTCAAACGCAGCACGGATCACCATTCACAGGAAAAGCACCAAGACCGGGTTCGCTCAAGTAAAACTGAAGCTAAGATCGGCACCTCTTGGAAGGAGGCAGTGCCTTAAAGGGAACCTGTCACCTAGAATATGCATTCTGACCTATCAGCAGACGCATGTGTGCCCTAATTACACCTCCCTACCCATCCCTGTGCTGTAAAATTGTATTATATGAAAGTAATAAAAAACGTTTTTCTTACCTTCATATTTGTTATGTAAATAGCAGGGTATTTGGTTCCATGGGCGGCGCCTTGCCCTATAGACGTCTGCATACTTTACCCACAGGGGCGTGATACCATGGAGTCACATAAGCGACGTCCCCGTCGCTCATTCTATCCTGCGCGCTTTGCGGCAGGCTTCTCTTCCGGGTTCTCCTTGTCAGTTTCAGACGCGCACTGCGCATGCGCAGTGCACGTCTGAAGCCAGCAAATGAACACCCGGAGAAGAAGCCTGCCGCAATGCGCGCAGGATAGAATGAGCGACGGGGACGTCGCTCATGTGACTCCATGGTATCACGCCCACAGGAGGGGGGTGATACCACGGAAAGTATGCAGACGTCTATAGGGCAAGGCGCCGCCCATGGGACCAAATACCCTGCTATTTACATAGGAAATATGAAGGTAATAAAAACGTTTTTTATTACTTTCATATAATACAATTTAACAGCACAGGGATGGGTAGGGAGGTGTAATTAGGGAACACATGCGTCTGCTGATAGGTCATAACGCCTATTCTAGGTGACAGGTTCCCTTTAAATAGGGAAGTGACAGCTGCACTTGGCAATCATCAGCCTGAGCACTTAGGTCCCACTCAGCAGTCTTCAGGAATTAACTCCTGCAGAGCTGAAGACCAGTGAACATTAACCAGCAGACGCCCTGCTCTGGCTGAACAATCCAGAAGTCTCAGGTTGCTTGCCAGACTCTCTAGTGTGAACAGAGTCTGACACCACAGTACCAGCCGGTGTGTGCAGAGCTGAACATCGCATGACAATGACATTTTGCCCTACTGATATCCACGCTTTCATACTAATAAAGGCAAAAATCAATTGGTTTGACAAGGTATTCAGACAGAAAATGCACACTGTGAAAAATGATTACATTCAGTTTTCAATTTACCCTGTAACCAGCACTGAACTTCAGATAATAGAAAAACGCTACATCAGATGCATTGACTAAGAAAGAAATTGATAGAAAACTTTGTTGCCACTTTGATTTATTTGGTTTTAAATTCAGTCAATTTTTATTATTTATCAGTTATTTAATACCATCATACCTCCAGAAATAAAGGTGTCAAATATTATCTGTGCTCCATTGAAGAAATCTCCAAACTGTGCCTCCCAAATTGGCAGCAACTTGGGACTTTCTATACTCATGCCGTATTCAAATCCAAGGACGGCTTCCTCCGATAAAGCACTATTGCTTACCTGCAATTAGAGGAAACAATTTTTTTTTTTTTTAACTAACTATAGTAAAATATGGCCCTGCTGAATTATAGCTTTTTCTTGTTAAAAATAGACTGTTCGTAGTGAGCAGTAAGTGTATGATCAAAAGCAAGTTCGACATGGAGTAAAAGACAAAATATTGGCATTGCAATCTGTTATATCAGATTTCTGTTGCTCTCTGATTGCCGGAAATGTTTAGCCTTTTCTCACCATAAAATCGAAACCTGATGGACCCATTATAAATTAAATGGCTCACACAAAGGTTAATGCCAAGTTTTATGTAACAATGGCCATAAAAGTCAAGATGCCAATGAGAACATAATATGGAACATAGTAGTGCATTATGCATGGTTTTAGGGAAACTGACCTCCAAAAATCCTTTTTGTTCTGACATTATGTGGTTCAGAGGAATATAAGTGTCGTTAGTCTCTTGACAAACCACCATGGCATGTCTTTGACTGAATGTTCCACGTCCTACATCTTGTCCACTTAGTCGAACATGAAAACCTTTTAATGGAAAGAAAAAGGTGTCATATGTCAGACAGAGAATTCAATAAACATTATGGAAAAAAAAAAAATCTATCAAGAGTATTTGATCAAGAAAGCGAGGTTACCTTGACAAAGCAAGGAACCAAAAGCCAAAGCTTCAGCTGTAGCCCAGTCTAACTTTGTTCCTTCCTGGAGCTTCTGTATTCTGGACTAAACATAGAAACATACAATTATATCTTCACTCTCATTTACTAAAACTCATAAGTAGGTTGGATCCCCCAAAGATACACATGAGGGAAATCACTTAGCCCCAACCTGCGCATGCATCTTGAGAAGATGGCTGTGCATCTGAATTTCAGCAGGAACTTCTACAGATTTGGCCCCGATAAACTGTAGTAAATTAGTGGGAACACCAGAGTCCCATGCTGTTATCCGTTTACTTGGTTCAACCATCTCACTCCAGTTAGCCTGAAGGTTAGTCGGAGGTGGTGTGTATAATGTCATGTTGTTGAGCTGGTCACTTAATTTGGTGTAATAAGAGGTCTTTATATCTCCAACCTCTTCTGTAGTCAATAGTCCAACAGATATTAAATTCTCAGCATATACATCTGGGATGCTTTTTCGGGACCTGCACAAGAAAAAAAAAAAATAATATTTTCAAATCAAAATAACGTACCGTGCCTTGCGAAAGTATTCAGCCCCCTTGAAATTTTTAACCTTTTCCCACATTTCAGGCTTCAAACATAAAGATAAAAATTTTAATGTTATGGTGAAGAATCAACAACAAGTGGGACATAATTGTGAAGTTGAATGAAATTTATTGCTCATTTTAAAAACTTTTTTAAAAAATAAAATAACTGAAAAGTGGGGCGTGCAATATTATTTGTCCCCTTTAAGTTAATACTATGTAGCCCCACCTTTTGCTGCGATTACAGCTGCAAGTCGATTGGGGTATGTCTCTATCAGTTTTACACATCGAGAGACTGAAATTCTTGCCCATTCTTCCTTTGCAAATAGCTGGAGCTCAGTGAGGTTGGATGGAGAGCGTTTGTGAACAGCAGTTTTCAGCTCTTTCCACAGATTCTCGATTGGATTCAGGTCTGGACTTTGACTTGGCCATTCTAACACCTGGATACGTTTATTTGTGAACCATTCCATTGTAGATTTTGCTTTATGTTCGGGATCATTGTCTTGTTGGAAGACAAATCTCTGTCCCAGTCTCAGGTCTTTTGCAGACTCCAATAGGTTTTCTTCAAGAATGGTCCTGTATTTGGCTCCATCCATCTTCCCATCAATTTTAACCATCTTCCCTGTCCCTGCTGAAGAAAAGCAGGCCCAAACCATGATACTGCCACCACCATGTTTGAGAGTGGGGATGGTGTGTTCACGGTGATGAGCTGTGTTGCTTTTACGCCAAACATATCGTTTGGCATTGTGCCCAAATAGTTCGATTTTGGTTTCATCTGACTAGAGCACTTTCTTCCACATGTTTGGTGTGTCTCCCAGGTGGCTTGTGACAAACTTTAAACAACACTTTTTATGGATATCTTTGAGAAATGTCTTTCTCCTTGCCACTCTTCCATAAAAGGCCAGATTTGTGCAGTGTATGACTGATTGTTGTCCTATGGACAGACTCTCCCACCTCAGCTGTACATCTCTGCAGTTCATCCATGGTGATCATGGGCCTCATGGCTGCATCTCTGGTCAGTCTTCTCCTTGTTTGAGATGAAAGTTTGGATGGACAGTCGGGTCTTGATAGATTAGCAGTGGTATGATACTCCTTCCATTTCAATATGATCGCTTGCACAGTGCTCCTTGGGATGTTTAAAGTTTTGGAAATCTTTTTGTAACCAAATCCGGCTTTAAACTTCTTCACAACAGTATCATGGACCTGCCTGTTGCGTTCCTTGGTCTTCATGATAGTCTCAGTGTTCTGTTTAAAGCACAGAGAGTATCACAGAGCTGGTACAGTTATACGGAGACTTGATTATACACAGGTGGCTTATATTTATCATCATCGGTCATTTAGGACAACATTGGATCATTCAGAGATCCTCAATGAACTTCTAGAGTGAGTTTGCTGCACTGAAAGTAAAGCGGCCGAATAATATTGCACGCCCCACTTTTCAGTTATTTTTTACAAAAGTTTAAAATAAGCAATAAATATTGTTCACCTTCACAATTGTGTCCCACTTGTTGATTCTTCACTATAAAATTAAAATTTTTATCTTTGTTTGAAGCCTGAAATGTGGGAAAAGGTTGACAAATTCAAGGGGGGCGAATACTTTCGCAAGGCACTGTATCTAATAGGTTCAGAAAATTTGCAACCTCCAATACTCAAATGGTTATCGTGGGACTGGATCCTAGACGCTATCACTATGGTGTATGAAGGTGACAGAAGGTCATACTCGCAACCATAGTTTCCGTTAAGTGTGTAGTATTCTACCAAACATGGGAGTGGACTCCTCCACAGAAGAACATTTCACGCTTCTGTTTTTTGTTTTAGGTTTGTTTTTGCAAGAATTTATCTACTTAACATAAAGGAAAATAAGGACCATGTGAATATTTCTATAGGAAAGTGTTGAAAATCTCCTTAAATCAGTTAGTCCCTCTCTGACGTATTTAGGTCATATGATCGGAGTTGGATGATAACTTGCTTGTGTTACGGACATTTGATGTCTGTGTGACTCTACTGTATACAGTTAGGTCCAGAAATATTTCACACAATTTTCGCGAGTTGGGCTCTGCATGCCACCACATTGGATTTGAAATTAAACCTCTACAACAGAATTCAAGTGCAGATTGTAACGTTTAATTTGAAGGTTTGAACAAAAATATCTGATAGAAATTGTAGGAATTGTACACATTTCTTTACAAACACTCCACATTTTAGGAGGTCAAAAGTAATTGGACAAATAAACCAAACCCAAACAAAATATTTTTATTTTCAATATTTTGTTGCGAATCCTTTGGAGGCAATCACTGCCTTAAGTCTGGAAGCCATGGACATCACCAAACGCTGGGTTTCCTCCTTCTTAATGCTTTGCCAGGCCTTTACAGCCGCAGCCTTCAGGTCTTGCTTGTTTGTGGGTCTTTCCATCTTAAGTCTGGATTTGAGCAAGTGAAATGCATGCTCAATTGGGTTAAGATCTGGTGATTGACTTGGCCATTGCAGAATGTTCCACTTTTTTGCACTCATGAACTCCTGGGTAGCTTTGGCTGTATGCTTGGGGTCATTGTCCATCTGTACTATGAAGCGCCGTCCGATCAACTTTGCGGCATTTGGCTGAATCTGGGCTGAAAGTATATCCCGGTACACTTCAGAATTCATCCGGCTACTCTTGTCTGCTGTTATGTCATCAATAAACACAAGTGACCCAGTGCCATTGAAAGCCATGCATGCCCATGCCATCACGTTGCCTCCACCATGTTTTACAGAGGATGTGGTGTGCCTTGGATCATGTGCCGTTCCCTTTCTTCTCCAAACTTTTTTCTTCCCATCATTCTGGTACAGGTTGATCTTTGTCTCATCTGTCCATAGAATACTTTTCCAGAACTGAGCTGGCTTCATGAGGTGTTTTTCAGCAAATTTAACTCTGGCCTGTCTATTTTTGGAATTGATGAATGGTTTGCATCTAGATGTGAACTCTTTGTATTTACTTTCATGGAGTCTTCTCTTTACTGTTGACTTAGAGACAGATACACTTACTTCACTGAGAGTGTTCTGGACTTCAGTTGATGTTGTGAACAGGTTCTTCTTCACCAAAGAAAGTATGCGGCGATCATCCACCACTGTTGTCATCCGTGGACGCCCAGGCCTTTTTGAGTTCCCAAGCTCACCAGTCAATTCCTTTTTTTCTCAGAATGTACCAGACTGTTGATTTTGCTACTCCAAGCATGTCTGCTATCTCTCGGATGGATTTTTTCTTTTTTTTCAGCCTCAGGATGTTCTGCTTCACCTCAATTGAGAGTTCCTTAGACCGCATGTTGTCTGGTCACAGCAACAGCTTCCAAATGCAAAACCACACACCTGTAATCAACCCCAGACCTTTCAACTACTTCATTGATTACAGGTTAACGAGGGAGACGCCTTCAGAGTTAATTGCAGCCCTTAGAGTCCCTTGTCCAATTACTTTTGGTCCCTTGAAAAAGAGGAGGCTATGCATTACAGAGCTATGATTCCTAAACCCTTTCTCCGATTTGGATGTGAAAACTCTCATATTGAAGCTGGGAGTGTGCACTTTCAGCCCATATTATATATATAATTGTATTTCTGAACATGTTTTTGTAAACAGCTAAAATAACAAAACTTGTGTCACTGTCCAAATATTTCTGGCCCTGACTGTATAATGTGGTCATACCGAGGAGAGACCTTTTTCAATGTGTAGTTTCATATTCAAATTTTTTCACTGTCGTACTAATCATTAGAACACATATAACGGGTCTTGATAGATTAGCAGTGGTATGATACTCCTTCCATTTCAATATGATCGCTTGCACAGTGCTCCTTGGGATGTTTAAAGTTTTGGAAATCTTTTGTAACCAAATCCGGCTTTAAACTTCTCCACAACAGTATCAAGGACCTGCCTGTTGTGTTCCTTGGTCTTCATGATGCTCTCTGTGCTTTAAACAAAACACAGACTGTCACAGAGCAGGTGCATTTATACGGAGACTTGATTACACATAGGTGGCTTATATTTATCATCAGTCATTTAGGACAACATTGGATCATTCAGAGATCCTCAATGAACTTCTGGAGTGAGTTTGCTGCACTGAAAGTAAAGGGGCCGAACAATATTGCACGTCCCAATTTTCAGTTATTTATTTCTTTAAAAAGTTTAAAATAGGGGGGGGCGGAGCCAGACATGGCTGAGTGAGGACACTGTTTTCCTGAGCTCCTCTCTACACTCTCCCATAAAGCCGGTTTTAACTTCAAAATGGGCAAATCCTCCACTAAAAAGAAGAAACCCTGCACCCCATGGCGCCCACCTACCTCCCAAAGCAACATCGGAGCATATCTTACCCGCTCCCGGGAGCTTGGGGCCGTTTCACTACCAGGGCAGGAATTGAGGCCTGCAGACCCTGCACCCCAGCTGAGATCGGAGAACCAGCATAACTCACCTGCAACCGGCGCTGGTAGAATCCAGGAGGTGGGGACCGGCCGATGCGAGGTACACGTGGGCCTGGGCTCAGGCGATGACTCACCGCTGCAGCAGCGGGCACTGAGGAACCAGCTGCTGCGCAATGAAGCTGATCGGCAGGAACCTCCATCATCACCTCCATCATCACCATCAAACACAGGTGCTGTGGCTGGGGGAGAGGGGGGTATAATGATTAACCATAAGGGACTGCCTGGCTGTATCACCCAGAAGCAGGGACAGCAGGGGGTCCTGATGGACAGGGCTCAGGCTGGGGGCAACAGTAATAACCCCAGCCATACCTTCTATATGGGAGGTCCCACAGCCTTCAGGGGGAGCTGGAGAAGGAGGGAGGCCACAGGAGCCCCTGGTGGATGCTGGTGAATCGTGGGGACTCCCTGAAAGAGAGGTATCCCCCACACCCTCAGGGAGCTGGTCCACGGGATTCTCCTGGGCTGAGCACCTGTCAGGCCCTAATAGGGATCTAGAGAGGGGCACACTGATGCCCGTGAACAGGGGATCCAAGATGCTGGGGTCTCCCCTCAATCCGTCTTGCGGCAGACCCACGGGCGTGGGATGACATAATCAACCCTCATGACACGCAAAACATGACATGTGGTCCAACTCCACAGGACTCTTTTCGTGCATTCCCCAACATATCTCATATAGCCGCTGCGATGGGCGAGGACCGCCCGGCATCCCTGGCAGACCTGCGGTCATTGCTACAAGCGATTCCCACCAAGAATGATATTGCTGCACTGGCCAGCCAAGTGGTAGCAGAATGTAAACAAGAATTCACCCAATTACGGTCTGAACTTTCCATACTTTTTTTTTTTAAATCAGATACTTTTTTATTAAAACAGAATACATACAACAGAATAACAAATCGGCATCCAAATTAAATTTATCACATCTATTACCCCTTTAACTCCCCCTCCCGCCCCCTCCCCCACCCCGGCAGCAACACTTCTCCCCGATACTACATCCCATTTAGTACACACTTAGGATACCCTTCAACTGTAGTATAGCAACCATCCCGTTGTGCAAGAGGAACAACTAGTAACACAAATAAAACAAAACATACACATCAGAGGTCTCAGACGGCTATCCCGGTCCCAGACCAGTTTATTGGTCCATCACTCGTCTTATTCGCATTGCAGCCAAGGAGACCATAGCTTCTCAAACATTTTAACATTCCCCCTTCTTTCATACACTCCCCGTTCCAGCTGAAGAATACATCTCACCCTTTTAATGTACTCTCCCCTGGTCGGGGGGTCTTTTTTAATCCAGGACCTGGCGATTAGCTTTCTTGCCGCATACAGCAGCCTAGCAATGACAATTTTCATAGTATTTTCCACCCCAAGCTCCTCAACATATCCCAATAGGCATATCACTGGTTCCCTGGGGAGGACACAACCATATGTTCTTCCTATCTTGTGGATAACCTGAGTCCAAAAGGAGACCAGTCTAGGACAAGACCACATCATGTGAAAAATACCTGCGTCAGATCCCTGACACCTTGGACACTCCGAATTCCTTTTCAACCCCATTTTAAACATCAGTAAAGGAGACCTATATACCCGGTGAATCACGTATAGGTGAGACAGTCTGGCTGGTTCGCTCATGGAAAGTTTAGGGATATACTCTAAGATACTCTCCCACACCTCCTCCGTTATCGGCCCAACTTCCTCCTCCCATTTAGATTTAGTTTTAATTGGGTAGTCTAAAGAAGGGAATTTTGTTTACTTACCGTAAATTCCTTTTCTTCTAGCTCTAATTGGGAGACCCAGACAATTGGGTGTATAGGCTATGCCTCCGGAGGCCGCACAAAGTACTACACTTAAAAGTGTTAGGCCCCTCCCCTTCTGCCTATACACCCCCCGTGCTCCCACGGGCTGCTCAGTTTTGGTGCAAAAGCAAGAAGGAGGAAAAATAATTATAAACTGGTTTAAAGTAACTTCAATCCGAAGGAAACTCGGAGAACTGAAACCATTCAACATGAACAACATGTGTACACAAAAAAACAGGGGCGGGTGCTGGGTCTCCCAATTAGAGCTAGAAGAAAAGGAATTTACGGTAAGTAAACAAAATTCCCTTCTTTTTCGCTCTATTGGGAGACCCAGACAATTGGGACGTCCAAAAGCAGTCCCTGGGTGGGTAAAATAATACCACGTAAGAGAGCCGTAAAACGGCCCTTTCCTACAGGTGGGCAACCGCCGCCTGAAGGACTCGTCTACCTAGGCTGGCATCTGCCGCAGCATAGGTATGCACCTGATAGTGCTTCGTGAAAGTGTGCAGGCTCGACCAGGTAGCCGCCTGACACACCTGTTGAGCCGCAGCCTGGTGCCTCAAAGCCCAGGACGCTCCCACGGCTCTGGTAGAATGGGCCTTCAGCCCTGAGGGAACCGGAAGCCCAGCCGAATGGTAAGCTTCGATAATTGGCTCCTTGATCCACCGAGCCAGGGTTGATTTGGAATCCTGTGACCCTTTACGCTGGCCAGCGACAAGGACAAAGAGTGCATCCGAGCGGCGCAGGGGCGCCGTACGAGAAATGTAGAGTCTGAGTGCTCTCACCAGATCTAACAAGTGCAAATCCTTTTCACATTGGTGAACTGGATGAGGATAAAAAGAGGGTAAGGAAATATCCTGATTGAGATGAAAGGGGGATACCACCTTAGGGAGAAATTCCGGAACCGGACGTAGAACCACCTTGTCCTGGTGAAAAACCAGAAAAGGGGCTTTGCACGACAACACTGCTAGCTCAGACACTCTCCGAAGAGAAGTGACTGCTACTAGAAAAACCACTTTCTGCGAAAGTCGTGAGAGGGAGATATCTCTCATTGGCTCGAATGGTGGTTTCTGAAGAACCATCAGCACCCTGTTTAGATCCCAGGGTTCTAACGGCCGCTTGTAAGGTGGAACGATGTGACAAACTCCCTGCAGGAACGTGCGTACCTGTGGAAGTCTAGCTAGGCGCTTCTGGAAAAACACAGAGAGCGCTGAAACTTGTCCCTTAAGGGAACCGAGCGACAAACCCTTTTCCAGTCCAGATTGAAGGAAGGACAGAAAAGTAGGTAATGCAAATGGCCAGGGAGAAAAACCCTGAGCAGAGCACCACGACAGGAAAATTTTCCACGTCCTGTGATAAATCTTGGCGGACGTTGGTTTCCTAGCCTGTCTCATAGTGGCAATGACTTCTTGAGATAACCCTGAAGACGCTAGGATCCAGGACTCAATGGCCACACAGTCAGGTTGAGGGCCGCAGAATTCAGATGGAAAAACGGCCCTTGAGACAGCAAGTCTGGTCGGTCTGGTAGTGCCCACGGTTGGCCGACCGTGAGATGCCACAGATCCGGGTACCACGACCTCCTCGGCCAGTCTGGAGCGACGAGGATGGCGCGGCGGCAGTCGGCCCTGATCTTGCGTAACACTCTGGGCAACAGTGCCAGCGGAGGAAACACATAAGGGAGCTGAAACTGCGACCAATCCTGAACTAAGGCGTCTGCCGCCAGAGCTCTGGGATCTTGAGACCGTGCCATGAACGTTGGTACCTTGTTGTTGTGCCGGGACGCCATGAGGTCGACGTCCGGCACCCCCCAGCGGCAACAGATCTCCTGAAACACGTCCGGGTGAAGGGACCATTCCCCTGCGTCCATGCCCTGGCGACTGAGATAATCTGCTTCCCAGTTTTCCACGCCTGGGATGTGAACTGCGGATATGGTGGAGGCCGTGGCTTCCACCCACATCAAAATCCGCCGGACTTCCTGGAAGGCTTGTCGACTGTGTGTGCCGCCTTGGTGGTTGATGTATGCCACCGCTGTGGAATTGTCCGACTGAATTCGGATCTGCTTGCCTTCCAGCCACTGCTGGAACGCTTTCAGGGCAAGATACACTGCCCGAATTTCCAGAACATTGATCTGAAGCGAGGACTCTTGCCGGGACCACGTACCCTGAGTCCTGTGGTGGAGAAAAACCGCTCCCCACCCTGACAGACTTGCGTCCGTCATGACTACTTCCCAGGATGGGGGTAGGAAGGATTTCCCCTTCGATAATGAAGTGGGAAGAAGCCACCACCGAAGGGAAGCTTTGGTCGCCTGAGAGAGGGAGACGGTCCTGTCGAGGGACGTCGGCTTCCTGTCCCATTTGCGTAGGATGTCCCATTGAAGAGGACGCAGGCGAAACTGCGCGAAAGGGACCATCTTCCCCAGGAAGTGCATGAGGCGCCTCAAGGGGTGTGACTGGCCTTGAAGGAGAGATTGTACCCCTGTCTGTAGTGACCGCTGCTTGATCAGCGGAAGCTTCACTATCGCTGAGAGGGTATGAAACTCCATGCCAAGGTATGTGAGCGATTGGGCCGGTGTCAGATTTGACTTTGGAAAATTGATGATCCACCCGAAACTCTGGAGAGTCTCCAGGGTAGCGTCGAGGCTGTGTTGGCATGCCTCTTGAGAGGGTGCCTTGATCAACAGATCGTCCAAGTACGGGAACACCGAGTGACCCTGAGAATGGAGGACCGCTACTACAGTAGCCATAGCCTTGGTGAAAACCCGTGGGGCTGTTGCCAGGCCGAATGGCAGTGCCACGAACTGCAGGTGTTCGTTTCCTATGGCGAAGCGCAAGAAGCGCTGTTGCTCTGGGGCAATCGGAACGTGGAGATAAGCATCTTTGATATCGATCGATGCAAGGAAATCTCCTTGGGACATTGAGGCGATGACGGAGCGAAGGGATTCCATCCGGAACCGTCTGGTCTTTACGTGTTTGTTGAGAAGTTTCAGGTCTATGACAGGACGGAAAGACCCGTCCTTCTTTGGGACCACAAACAAGTTGGAGTAAAAACCGTGGCCCTGTTGATGAAGAGGAACAGGGACCACCACTCCTTCTGCCTTCAGAGTGCCCAGCGCCTGCAGAAGAGCCTCGGCTCTCTCGGGAGGCGGAGAAGACCTGAAGAATCGAGTCGGGGGACAAGAGATTAACTCTATCTTGTAACCGTGAGACAGAATGTCTCTCACCCAGCGGTCTTTTATTTGTGGCAGCCAGGCGTCGCAAAAGCGGGAGAGCCTGCCACCGACCGAGGATGCTACTAGAGGAGGTCGAAAGTCATGAGGAAGCCGCCTTGTTAGCGGTGCCTCCAATGTTCTTTTTAGGACGTGACTTAGACCGCCATGCATCAGAGTTCCTTTGTTCTTTCTGAGACCTTTTGGACGAGGAGAATTGGGACCTGCCCGCGCCCCGAAAGGACCGAAACCTCGCCTGCCCTCTCCTCTGTTGGGGAATGTTCTGTTTGGGCTGGGGTAAGGATGTATCCTTTCCCTTGGATTGTTTGATGATTTCATCCAGACGCTCGCCAAACAGCCTGTCGCCAGAAATTGGCAAACTGGTTAAGCGCTTTTTGGAAGCAGAATCTGCCTTCCATTCCCGTAGCCACAAGGCCCTGCGGAGTACCACCGAATTGGCGGTCGCCACCGCCGTACGGCTCACAGAGTCCAGGACAGCATTAATAGCGTAAGACGCAATTGCCGAGGTCTGGGTGGTAATGGATGCCACTTGTGGCGCGGCCGTGCAAGTGGCTGCTTCAATTTGCGCTTGACCTGCTGAAATAGCTTGCAGCGCCCATACGGCTGCGAATGCTGGGGCAAAAGAAGCTCCGATAGCTTCATAGATGGATTTCAACCAGAGCTCCATCTGCCTGTCAGTGGCATCTTTGAGCGAGGCCCCATCTTCCACTGCAAGTATGGATCTAGCCGCCAGTCTGGAGATTGGAGGATCCACTTTGGGACATTGAGTCCAACCTTTAACCACGTCCGGGGGGAAAGGATAACGTGTATCCTTAAGGCGCTTAGAAAAACGCTTATCTGGACAAGCATGGTGATTCTGGATTGCCTCTCTGAAATCAGAGTGGTCTAGAAACATACTCTGTGTCCGCTTGGGAAACCTGAAACGAAATTTCTCCTGCTGAGAAGCTGACTCCTCCGCCGGAGGGGCTGAGGGAGAAATATCCAGCAACTGATGGATGGACGCAATAAGATCGTTTACTATGGCGTCCCCGTCTGGAGAATTAAGATTGAGAGCGCTCTCAGGATCAGAATCCTGATCAGCTGTCTCCGCATCATCAACCAAAGATTCCCCCCGCTGAGACCCTACACAATATGATGTCGAGGGAAATTCTAAGCGAGCCCGCTTAGTCAATCTGGGGCTGGGGTCTAAGTCAGAACCCTCAGACTGGGATGTAGGAGATACCCCGGGAGGACATTGTTGGTCCAACTGAGGGGGGCCCGGGAACAACGATTCAACAGGGTCCCGTTGCTGAGATACCGGCCTGGACTGCAAGGCTTCTAGTATCTTAGCCATAGTCTCAGAGAGTTTAGCAAACTCAGTCCCCGTCACCTGGACAGTGTCAACAGGTGTCTCCCCCTGGGCCCCTCTTAGCATAGGCTCCGGCTGAAGAAGTGGCACAGGGGTCGAACACTGCACACAATGAGGGTCAGTGGAACCTGCCGGTAGTGGGGTCTTACAAGCGGCGCAGGCAGCATAATAAGCCTGTGTTTTGGCACCCCTGCCTTTTGTGGGCGCCATGCTATAGTTTTCCTTGAGTTACACAAAAGGGTATATAGCCAGAATGCACTGTGCTCATACAGTGTAAAGTATATATGATACACAAATAATGTACCAATACACTACAGCACCATGGGGCTAGCACCAACAGGTGCTGCTTACCAGCCGCCTAAAGCGGTTGTGAGGCCACCAGAGACCGTGTCTGGGTCTCCCAGGACTTGTCCCTCTTCTGCAGCGTCGGTGGAGCTGACAGGAATGGCTGCGGCGTCCTGACGAGATGAGGGAGCTGTGGGCGTGGCCGAGAAAGAGCGCGAACTGGTGCTCACACCGTGCACAGTGAGGGGGGTGGAGTATGTAAATCATACTCCAGCCCTCAGAGCTGCTCGCTCCGTGCAGCGTCCCGCCCTTCCCCTGCCTGTCAGGGCTGAGGGAGGGAGAAAAGTAAACTAGGCCGCAAGGAAGCCGGGGACTCTAGTAATAAACGCGGCCGCCGTAAAAGCGCGGCCGGCGTGAAAGTCCCCGGCGAACTACAAGTCCCAGCCGCGCCGCAGTGTCCCATGGCAGCGGCGGTTAGTGCGGTAGCCCTTACATATAAACACACTCAGCGACGCTGAGTGTGTAATGGCACATATAGACCCGGTCAGCGCCGCGGTCCCCGGTGCACTAGCACACCCAGCAAAGCTGAGGTGATGCCGTGCGCGGTCCCCACAGGGATACAGAGTACCTCCAAGATGCAGGGCCATGTCCCTGAACGATACTCGGCTCCTATCCATCAGGCTCCACAGGAGTTGTGGATGGAGCACGGTCTCAGTGCCTGGAGACCGGTAAGATCCCACTTCACCCAGAGCCCAGAGGGGGATGGGGAAGGAAAGCAGCATGTGGGCTCCAGCCTCCGTACCCGCAATGGATACCTCAACCTTAACAACACCGCCGACAAGAGTGGGGTGAGAAGGGAGCATGCTGGGGGCCCTATATGGGCCCACTTTTCTTCCATCCGACATTGGTCAGCAGCAGCTGCTGACTATCTGTGGAGCTGTGCTGTGCGTGTCTGACCTCCTTCGCACAAAGCAAAAAACTGAGCAGCCCGTGGGAGCACGGGGGGTGTATAGGCAGAAGGGGAGGGGCCTAACACTTTTAAGTGTAGTACTTTGTGCGGCCTCCGGAGGCATAGCCTATACACCCAATTGTCTGGGTCTCCCAATAGAGCGAAAAAGAAAGAAAGGTATGTAGTATATCTTTATACGTGCCAGAAATGATCCCTTTAGTGCTTCCTCCGCCCTTGCACACATACTCCAGTACCAGGTCAGTCTGTATGGCCACACTTTGTTTAGCCGCTTGGGCTGCAATCGCATGTTTTAATTGTCTGTAGTGGAGCCAGCCGGACGCCGGTAACTGAAACTCACTCTGTAACTGCGGGAACGACTTCACAATTCCTCCGTCCAATATCTGATGCATGTATATCACACCCTTGCGTCTCCACTCCTCAATATTCCCCATTTTCTGAATCTCCGGGAGATTACCGTTATCCCAGATAGGTGTAAACTTAGTTAACCGGGTCACCCCTCTCACCCTTTTCAGCCTATCCCAGGTCTTATTTATAAGTGCCATTGTAGGAGATGTTCTACCCAGGAGCCCCACCGCACCATCCTCTAGTCCCATTACCAATGGACTTCTACCCACTATGTATTCCAGTACTTCTTTAATGCCCCCATCTTTCTCTCGATCAGACCAACCCCTGAGGTGTTGACATTGCGCCGCTATATAATACAATTCCGGATTTGGGATTGCTAGACCCCCCTCATCCTTCGGCCTTTGTAAAGTCTCTAATCGCACCCTAGGCTGCTTTTTACCCCACACCAGGTCCCTAAACAGCGAGTTTATCCCTTTAAATCTTTTCCTTGAAATACAAACAGGGGCATTGTGCAGTATGTATAGGAGTTTAGGCATTACTACCATCTTTAGCAAATTAACCCTTCCAACAACTGACAAATGTAGCTTGTTCCAGGCATCCACCTTGGCTCTCAATTTTTTAAGGAGAGGCCATAAGTTCACCTGTATGTATTTTTCTACTGGCAGAGATATCTGGATACCTAGATATTTAAATTCGTCCACATTCTTCAATTTGTTAGCCCCAGTATCCTCATTTGTCCAGGCTACTTCCCCATCCACTTTAAAGAGGCTCGATTTAGACCAATTAATGGTCAGTCCCGAAACTTCTCCAAATTTCTCTATTATCTGCATGGCATGATCCAATGAGGCTGATGGATCCCCCAAGAAAAGTAATAAATCGTCAGCATAAAGAGCTATTTTCTCCTCTAAATGCCCATACTTAAATCCATGGATCTCCTTTGTTTTCCTAATGGCCGCCGCCAGAGGCTCTATTGCAATAGCAAATAGGAGCGGTGATAGTGGGCAGCCCTGTCTCGTTCCCCGGTGCAACTCAAACGCTGAGGAGGTCATACCGTTAACTCTAACTTTAGCAGTAGGCCTATTATACAACAGCTGCACCCACTTTACAAACCTTGGGCCAAAACCCATATGCTGCAACACTTTCCACAGATACCCCCACTCAACACTATCGAACGCTTTCTGGGCATCTAGCGAAGCGATCACCCTCCGGCCAGGGTTGTCAGGCGGCAACTGTAGATTAAGGTACAATCTCCTGATATTAGCAGCTGTTGACCTATTGGCCATGAACCCTGATTGGTCCATATGGATTAGGTTAGATATAACTCCAGTCAGCCGGTTTGACAACACCTTAGCCAGAAGCTTCACGTCCGCTGTTAATAACGAGATGGGTCTATATGAGTCTGGAAGCCTCGGATTTTTATCCTCCTTAGGAATTACTACTATTATTGCTTCTCTCATAGAGTCAGGCAATACACCTTCCCCCTCCGCCACCTCAAAGACTTTCAATAGTTTGGGTAATAGGATTTCTTCTAACTGTTTATAAATTTCAACTGGTAGCCCGTCTGCTCCCGGTGCCTTGTCATTGCTCATGCCATGCAGAGCGCCCTCCAGTTCATCAATAGTAATAGGTGACTCCAGTTTATCTCTATCCGCCACAGACAACACCGGAAGCTCACCTCGCTCAAGAAATGAGTCCACCTCTTCCACCCTCATCTCTCCAATAGAAGAATATAGCGTGCGATAGAAATCTTTAAAGACCCCAAGGATCTCCTCAACCTCAGTGACCTGTGTCCCCTCCACCGTGTCCATACCATGCACAAATGAACTACTTCTTTGAGCTGCAGCTATGACCGATAATAGATGACCAACTTTTTCCCCCTCCTCATAAAAATGCAATTTTTGGAATGCCTGCTTCCTTACCGCCTTCTCCAAAAGCATCTTATTAACCTGTTCATGCGCCTGCCTAAGATTTTGCTTCGCGTCCGTAGTAGTACTCCGGATTGCTTCCAGCTCTGCCTTATCTAAGGCCTCCAGGCTATCCTTTCTCATCCTGCCTCGTCTGTGTTTTACGTTTACAGATATCCCTGAACAGGAGCCCCCTGAGGTATGCCTTCATCGCATCCCATACCACCAGCGGACCAGTGCTACCCTCGTTGTGGATAAAGAAATCCCCAAGATCCCGTTCTATATTCCCCATATTAATATGACGGATCCATGCTGGATGAAGCTTCCACTCTCCCCTCCTTCCCCCTGTCAGGGTCCCCCGTCGTATGGATACTAGAATTGGGCTATGATCTGAAATCACTCTTGTCAGATATTGCACGTCGCTTATCATTGCATCCATCAGATCACTAGCTAGAGCCATGTCAATGCGGGACAGACTGTTATGTGAAGCCGAATAACAAGAGAAGCAGGATACCCTCCCATTCCTCACTCGCCAGGCATCCACCATTCCAAGTTCCCCAATAAGAGTGCCAAACGAAGTCATACAACTATCCTGGATACCTGGAGGTCTACTACTCCTATCCCAGTACAGATCTATCACATTATTGAAGTCCCCCACCAGTAAAAAAAGGATTACTCCCCCCTTCTCAGAGAACTCCCTTATCTCCCTTAGTTTGGTGCACTTATATGGAGGTGGTATATATATTGCAGCTATACACATGAGTCTGCCAAATATTTTACACTTGACGGCCACACACTGTCCCTCTTTATCCACATACACTTCTATCTCTTCATATTGCACAGAGTTATGGATCAGCAGTGATACACCCCTTGCATAGTTGGAAAAGGTGGAGTGATAGGCCTTCTGCACCCATCTCCTATTTAAAACATGTGTTGTCTCCTTTGTGAGATGCGTTTCTAGTAGACATATTACTGACAGGTTCTGGTCTTGAACATATTTAATTAATGCCGCTCTCCTAGACCTATCTGATAACCCTCTAATATTCCAACTCAACTCCTTAATTCTATCCCCCATTATCCCACCCAGTAAAACCATCAAACCTTGTAGTATCTCCCCATGCTGCCTCTACCCTACCCCTTTCCCCCCTCCCTCCCTGCTCCCCTCCCCCCCTGCTCCCCCCCCCCCCTACTCCCCACCACTTCGTGTTTTCGAGTACTCCCGTGAAGCATCGGGTTTTCCAAACCTGGTCCATAATCCCTACTAAATTCCCCCCTACCTCCCTCGCCTTCCCCTCTTAGACACATTTTAAAACTCGTCCCTTTTCCAACAATTCTCCACTCCCCCCCTTTCTATGTATAATCATATTCCACTCAACCAATATAACAGTAAAATGGCGAACAGTAATTAAACTGGAATCTCAAATTGTAAATACCACCACCGCGCCTAATTAGGCAGTCCCCATGTCCTGCGAAGCTCACATCAAACCCTTCGCATTCCCCCTGCATACTACCTCAATCCCAAAGGGAAGGAGAAAAAAAAAGAAAAAACAAGAAGGGTCCCCTGTAAGCTCCTAAGGATGTTGTAGAGCCTCAGCCGGCCTTCTCCAACACACTGCAGATTCAGACAGTCAGCTCATTCCTTCAAACGGATCCGCTTTTCGTTTGCGTCCAACCACTGCATGGCTTCCTCCGGAGTTGTAAAAAAGTGCACCCGCTCCAACGCCGTCACTCTTAGCTTTGCCGGGAACATCATTGAGTATTGCACCCCCATCTCTCGCAGGCGCCTCTTTACTCCTGTAAAAGTCATACGTAGCTTTTGAACAGAAATGGAGTAGTCCGGGTATATGGAAATTCTCTGGCCGTCAATCATAAGATCCTCCATGTCTCTTGCCTTTCGCAGTATAGTGTCCCTGTCTCTGTAGTTGAGGAGCTTGGCTAGCATAGTGCGAGGGCCCCTGCCTGCTGGTTGTGGCTGCATCGGGACTCTGTGTGCACGTTCCACGGCATAGAGCTTGGATAAGACATTAGCACCCATTTTCCCCCTGAGCCAGTCTTCTACATATTCAGTGGGGTTTCTTCCTTCCGCTTTCTCAGGGATGCCGACAATTCGGATGTTATTTCTTCTAGAGCGGTTCTCTAAATCATCATTTTTTGCCATGATTTCAGCTATCTGCTGTGCAAATGTTTTTTCAGACTTTTGTAGTTTTGTAATATGATCCTCTGTTATCCCCACTCTCTCCTCTACAGCCGTTGTTCTCAGATCGGCTTTCTTGAGGTCTTTCTTGATGTCAGCAACCTCTGCCTGTAATCCCTTAACTTACTTCGTCAGGGTAGTCAGAGCTGTTTTACAAAAAGACACCACTGCAAAAATGTCCTTTAAAGTGGGGTTTTCTGGAGCCTCCTGTGCACTATGTGCTTTCTCCACTTCTCCTGTCTTATCTTGCTGCTTTTCACCATCCCCCATCTCATCAGAGCTGGCATTATCTTCTCCCTCCTCACCTCTGTTATCTATATGCTGAAGTGATTTCTCTGAAGTCCGGGCAAATTTCTCCAGCCTTGCCGCGACCTGCATCCTCTCCTGACAGGCTGCATTAACTTTCTCAGCTTCCTGCCTTATCATGGCACCATCTTGAGAGCTGGGGACTTTCCCGCCTCCATTATCTTTTTGCCTGTGACGGACCATGGCACTCTGCATCCACCAGACTCACCCCAGACAAGTCCTCACCACCTTATCTTCCTGACAGCCGGCTGAGGCAGTGATAACAGCGGTATTCAGGGATTTATCAAGGGAGTTTGCAGGAGAGCTCCACAAACACGTCTCTTCACATTGCCGTCCAGGCCACACCCCCTGAACTTTCCATACTTACCCACAGGGTAGACGCCCTTGATGAGCAGCAATCAAATTCTCAGGTCTCTATGCAATCTATCCAAGAGACAGTAAAAAACCAGTCCAAGCAATTATTTGCCCTCCAACAGCACGTAGATGATTTAGAGAACAGAAACAGAAGGAACAATATACGTGTTAGGGGCATTCCTGAGTCCATTGCTGCCCCCGATATCCCAGCAGTCCTTTGTTCACTTTTTAATGGCTTGCTAAAGAGACCACCAGGTGCCCCCCTTGAACTTGACAGAGCTCACAGGGCCCTACGTCCTCCTTACCCAGTGGACTCTCGCCCGAGGGATGTTGTGTGCAGGGTGCACTTTTTTGCCGTCAAAGAGGCCATCTTGCAAGTTGCTAGGAGGAAACAGACCTTATCATACAATGTTTCCGCCATCCGTATAATGCCGGATCTCTCAAGGCACACCCTGGCCCAGCGCGCCAATCTTAAGCCTCTCCTGGATGTATTAAAGGAGAAGGGTTTACCGTTCTGATGGGGATTCCCCTTCTCCCTATCGGTGCAGAAGGACTCGCGGTGGTGGGTCCTACGTTCCCCAGAGGACTTTCTGGCCTTCATCTCGAGCCTTGGTCTACCCGCAGTATCCATTTCAGTATGGCCTACCACCCTGCTTCAGCCGTGGGTCCCCGGGGGGGGACGAACGCTCCCAAGTCAAACCCACCTGCAGAATCCAGCAGGGGGCTACCCACGAGAGGAGAAAGGGGTCGCAGAGGGGGCCGCCTTCGGCAGACGACATAGAAAAGCCCGGAGGCCATGCACGCCTTTATGACTCATATTACTTACAGTCATTTATGCTAATTAACCTTCATATGTCGCCCTTCAAAACTTACTTATTGCCCGTATTGCTTAAACATTTGTTACCTTTGCCGGTGTTTATGGTTATCTTTAATGTTCAAAGTATAGATTGAGCTCTGCTCGGTTATGTCTGACATCTTTCCCCAAATAGGTTGGGATCCCCGGTCCTGCTTAGTTGAAGCGGATATGTTCCCTATGAACGTTTGTTCAGACTTAGATTACTGTGTAAGGTCTTTATACCTGCTGTTCTTGTTGTTTTTTTCTCTGATACACTCTACCCTTCCAAAGTCTCTCTCCTTTACTCTTCCGCGGCCGGGCTGATCGTGTTCGATCCCCTCTTTCATATATCTCTAATATGTCTCATTCCCTTACAGATGGCGGACCTAACCATCGCTTCTTTCAATGCCAAGGGCCTCAATGTTCCGGAGAAACGGACACAGGTACTTTACCACCTTCACAAACGGAAGGTGGGAATAGTGTGTTTCCAGGAGACCCACTTCAAGCTAGGACATGCCCCCATTATTAAAAATAAGTATTATTACCAGACATGGGTATTCTCTGACAACCCAGATTCCCGTTCTAAAGGAGTGGCGATTGCCATCCATAAATCTCTCCCGCATCAATTCTTAAAATGCTCGACTGATAGTTTTGGCAGATACATCATCCTCTCTCAGAGTGGGGGACCAAACTCTCACAATAATCAATGCCTATGCCCCAAACCAAAGGCAGGACAGCTTTATTACCCGCTTGGTCGACGAGGCGATCCCGCTGATACAGGGTTAGGCAATTCTGTGTGGCGACCTCAATGTCACCCTGGACCCCACATTGAACAATTCCAGGGGGAAATCCAGCAGTTCATACACTACCATTAAACGCATCAAAAAAAGCTTTATTGCGTATTCAACTGTTCGACACATGGAGACTGAAACACCCGTCGGACAGAGACTATAGCTTCTGCTCCCATACACAAGACTCATACAGTCGTATAGACTATATACTACTACAGCACAATGCTCTTCCATGGATCCAACATTCTAGGATGGATAACATATTGTGGTCAGACCACGCGCCGGTCTATTGTACGATTGCAATTCCCTCTCTCTCGGCCCCTTCAGGGTCGTGGCGGCTGAATGAGTCGTTGTTGCTGGATGAGCTCTGCGTCACAGACGTTCAGACCTCTATCACAAGGTTCATGGAGGACCACTCGGCGAACGGCACAGCCCCCACTTACAAGTGGGAAGCATTGAAGTGTGTCCTACGAGGTATTTTTATCAAGCATGGGTCCCGAATTAAAAAAGAAAGGGCCCAAGACATAGTAAACGCTCTCCATAGGGTCTCTGAACTGGAACTCATCCATAAACGATCGTTATCGGCCACAAATTTACAAGCTCTTTTTCAAGCCAGGATTGAGGTTAAAAAACTGTTAGATTCCTCTTACAAGCGCCTACTACAGGTGGGGAAAGGGAAGTTTTACGAGTTTGGGGACAAGCCAGGAAGATTGTTGGCTAATGCGTTGAGAGAAGGGAGAGCCCATACCCTCATTCCTTGCATCAAAAACTCATGCGATGAACTGCTCTATGCTACCCCCGACATTTCAAACACCTTTCATGACTTTTATTCCAAGTTATATAACCTACCTGTCGAGCCCCCGGAGCCGAAGGTAGGCGGTCCTTTAATGTCCTCACCTTTCCGACGTCTTAATAGCTCTATAATTGAAAATTTGGAAAGCCCATTTTCACTGGAGGAATTGTTGGCGGTGATTAGCGACTGGTAATAAGAGTCCTGGACCAGACGGGTTCCCCGCCAAATTCTACAAATCCTTTTTTGAACAATTGGCTCCCCTAATGCTTCTCTCCTTCAATTCAATTTCTGACTCTGTCCCTCTCCCGCCCCATTCCACTACGGCCCACATCCCCTTGCTCCGCAAGGCTGGAAAAGACCCCACGGCGTGTAGCAGTTTTAGACCGATCTCACTCCTTAATGTCGATTTAAAATTCTATGCCAAGCTTTTGGCAAATAGACTTGGCCCTTTTCTCCCTGACCTGATACATCTTGACCAGGTCGGATTTGTCCCGGGTAGGGAGGCGAGGGACAATACAATAAAGACCTTGGACCTGATCCAACATGCACACACAAAAAAAACTCTTTGATGTTGCTATCTCTGGACGCTGAGAAGGCCTTCGACAGAGTCTCCTGGCAGTCGCTTTCACAAACACTGGACCATATGGGCCTGGGGCCAGTTTTTTCGTCCAGGATTATGGCGCTATATCATTCTCCGACTGCACATCTTAAAATTAATGGCACTCTGTCGAGGCCCTTCTCCGTCCATAACGGGACCAGGCAGGGGTGTCCCTTGTCACCTCTGCTATAGCCTGGTCATGGAGCACTTGTTGTCGGCCATTAGGACCAACCCGGATATACAGGGAATTAGGATCGCCAATCGGGAACATAAATGCGCCGCCTTTGCCGACGATCTTCTTATTTACCTCTGTAACCCTCTCACATCACTCCCACCCTTAATGCTAGAACTAAACCGCTTTAGTAAATGGTCCAACTTTAAAATTAATTTTGATAAATCAGAGGCCCTAAATATTACTTTGCCACAAACGACAATAAATGCAATAAGACCTAACTTCCCCTTCAGATGGCCACCCCACGGCAGTATTGGATACTTGGGCATCAATATCCCATCCGATTTGACGAGACTTTCAACTAAACTATCAAAGCTTCCTGTCAAAGCTTGAGGGAGACCTGACCTTGTGGCAGAGAGGTACTCTTTCAGAGGTACTCTTTCATGGTTCGGCAGGATTGGTGCCCTTAGAATGACAGCCCTGCCTAGATTGCTGTACTTGATACAGACGGTCCTGGTTTACGTTCCGGCAGCCTATTGGGCCAGGATACAGCGCTTATTTAATCAATTTGTTTGGTCAAAGAAGCGCGCCCGTCTCAGGAGCAGCGTTCTAACTAGGACCAAGAACGCAGGAGGTGTGGGGCTGCCCGACTGCAGGCGTTATTACATGGCGGCCGCCCATGCCAGAGTTTTGGACCTCTTGCATAGCTCTGGGTCTAAGCTTTGGGTCTGCCTAGCGCAGGATCTATGCCCCTTGTCAGTGCTGACCCTGCCGTGGACCTGGCCACTCCTTACCAAACATAAGAGCGAAATGTCTTATAGCACTAAACACACATTGAAAACTGTACACTCTACATCATTACGCAATTGCCTGATTCAGCCGGGAGGACCCCTTATGCCATTAACCGATAACGCTGAGTTTCTACCGGGGGCATCACCCAACAACTTCCTGGGCAGTACGAAACAGAGCCCCTTAAGACTGAACCAGGTGGCCCCTGGGAGTTCCCTTCTACCGCTTCTGGAGATTGTGGAAAATCGTAATTTCAGGATGCGGTTTAATTTTCAATATTCACAACTCAAACCCTTCATAATCTCACAAAACATTGTTATGGCGCATCTTTCACCCCAAACCCCATTTGAAAACCTTTGCACTGGGTCCTTAGATACACGTCATGCGATATCAAAAATATATAAGATCATAACCAACACGGCAGAGGCATCCCTTCCTCGCTTTTGTGCGGCGTGGGAAGCAGAGGTCAACCAGACGTTCCTCAGGAACCAGTGGGCACATTGCTTCCGACTGACCCACAAGTCCGTCGTGGCCACCAGAATGCAAGAAACCAGCTATAAAAATACTCTCCAGGTGGTACAGGGTCCCAGCGTCTCTTCATGCGTAGTGTCCCGAGGTACCTGATACCTGTTGGCGTTGTGGAGCACAGGGAGGCACCATGTCCCACATCTGGTGGTATTGCCCGGGCTTGGGGGTCTTTTGGCTAGTCCCCAGCCGCTTAGAGGCAGTCCTACTATACATTTTTAACGTCTCGGAAAAGGCCTTTAGAAAGTCCCTCTTGGGCCACCTTCTCCAGGCAGCCAAGACAGTGGTCCCACGGCGCTGGATAGATCCTGCCCCCCCTACGATATACGAGTGGGTAATGGAGGTGAATGTGATCCACCGCATGGCAATGGTGATGGCCCAGTCGCGTGGACAGACGGTGGCGACAGCCACTAAATGGTTTCAATGGGAGTCATTCCTCTCTGGCAAAAAAAATTCTTGAATTAATCTAACCTCCGGAAGATAGGCACCTTGGCCCCACTTACTTCAGATAATATTCACCACCCTTCCAACATGTCTTGGCCCAACGGACAAAGTATCAGACCCGGCCGATGCGCTCTACTCTCCATCTCTTCCCCTCCTGCCCTGACTTATCCTTCCTTCGCTATTTTTTGTGATCATACTGCTTCTTAACCTTTCCTCAAATGGCATATTATTTTGTTTCAAAACGACTATCCATGTATTATATCAAATCATTTACATACAGTACTGTCATGACGTTTGCGAATGTGTTGTGTCGCATGCATAGACTTTGGTTTCGCATTGTCAGTTATAACATGGATCCATATTCTTTTAATGTATTCTTTAAAACTCAATAAAACTTTAAATTGGAAAAAAAAAAAGTTTAAAATAAGCAATAAATTTCGTTCAACTTCACAATTGTGTCCCACTTGTTGATTCTTCACCATAACATTAAAATTTTTATCTTTATGTTTGAAGCCTGAAATGTAGGAAAAGGTTGAAAAATTCAAGGGAACCGAATACTTTCGCAAGGCACTTTAAATGGCATAATGAACTTTATACAGAAACGGGGGAGGGGGGGGGGAGATGGTTTAACCCTTTTAGGACTAAGCAATTTTTTTTGCAACTTCTTTCCAAGAGATATATTGTAATTTGTTTTATGAATCTGTCGACAAAGCCATAAAGATGTCTTATCTTTTTTGCAGGATAAGTTGCAGTTTTGCTTTATATCATTCATTTTACCATAAAATGTAATAAAATGTTGAAAACGTTATTTTTCCAGTAGGGTACAATTATGGAGTAATCAAACTTGCATACATTTTTTTTTTTTATTTTTTTTTTAAAGTGGCGGGTTAATTTATTTTATATTTTGATAGAGTGGCCTTAATTTTTTAATGTGGAAAAAAGGGGTCAGATAAATTTCCATATTTAAATCATTTTTTTAAAAAATATTTTTAATTTGTTTTTTCAGTCGTACCATGGGATTTGAACCAGCAAATGCTTGATCACATACTATCCTACCTTAGTATTGCAGTATAAAAAGTAAATCTGTCTCCTTTAGAGTTCAGGCTGTGACAGACCTCCAGCTGCTATGATAACCTGTCAGTGCCCATACATCATGTCACAATTACGTGAATATAAAAGCATATACAGCCATATCAGATAAGGAGGGGCTGCAGTATTGGAAATCAATAAAGAAATAGAAAAACTCAGAATTGTTCACACCTATATGAAATTTTCAGAATATGTAATACTGAACAACGATAAAAAAATTAAAACCTCAAAAAGGAAAGTTTTGCTACAGTAAGTAGATATTAATATGCTCAGATGCAAAAATCTGGTGAAAACTTGTAAAGTGGTCTCAAATTATCAAAATATAATATATAGTGTATAGAATGTCTAATATATAAAATATATCCTAAATAGTTTGGACATAGATATGAATGTAAACTAATAAGATTTTTTCTTGAGTGTCCAGATGAAGGAGACGGAGTTCTCTGAAACGCGTTAACCTGAATAACAAAAAAACCTTTTAAATAATCAACATCTGGACCTTCTGGTGACAGTGCAGCATACACCCGGTTTCTCTACTTTGGCACTGATTTCTACATACCCGGGGCTGCGGCGGCCACCATTTCTGCTGCGTGATTAGGAGTTGTGACAGGTACATCCCTAATAGGTTTATTTGCCTGGATCTCTTCACTTTCTTTGCCTATATATATATATATATATATATATATATATTTTTTTTTTTTTTTAAATCTGTCACAGATGAAGTGTACCTACGATAAAAATTATAGACCTCTCTATTCTTTGTAGGATGGAAAACTTGCAAAATTGGCAGTGTCTCAAATACTTATTTTCCTCACGGTAGAATCACCTAAATATACTATATACACAGTATTTACCAACTACATTCAGAATACACTTCTATGGATCAGTTGCATCTCAAGAGTGTTTGCGACTGGTTTACACCTACATGTGGTTTCATATGGCTGTATATATACAGAAAGTATTTTGCAGCTATGATATGAACAGGACCTTACTCCGTTTACATTAACTTGGCAAGTATAATAAAACGTGAACTCACCGGATAATTTTGTACATCCCAGGATTAGTAAAGAAGGGCTCATCTAGCTCATTATGGCCCCACTGCCGATAGCACAATAAATCTACAATCACATCCTTTCTAAATAGTCTTTGATATTCCACTGCTAATTGTGTTGCTCGCACAACTTCTTCTGGACAGTCTCCATTGACGTGAATTACTGCACACCCAACAATTTTACCTACATTGTAAGAAATTAGGAAATTATTATTGTAGCATGGTTATAGCATATCGAATACAGTACTGAGTGCGGACTTTGGAAGCATACAAAATACATAAGCATTTTTCATGTCTGGATAAAACAGGGTTCTACTGACACTGTGCTGGGATCTCTAACTTGCAAGATTTGGAAAAGTTGACTCAAGATTGCAGAGTCATGTGGATTTACATTCAATCAGATTAGACGGGCGAAATTGAGGAATTGTGTGGTAACGCAAAGGTTATACCAGCCCACTGACATGGACCAGCAAATCTCACTGACGTACATGCAACAAGTGTGTATTTTGATTTAGAAAAAGTTTAATCCAAAGGCAAAATCTATATATTTTACACTATTTTGAAGGGTAAGACACTTACCAACATCACTGCAATACAATGATGATCTACCACGATCTGAAGGCGTGGTATATCCTAATTGATTATTTACAATTAAATGAATGCTTCCCCCGACTCGATAATGAGGAAGGTTTGAAATTGTAAAAGTTTCAGGCACAATGCCCTGACCAGAAAAAGCAGCATCTCCATGAACCTAAAAAAGAAGATAATGAATACGAGTAGATTAACTGTACTTTCAAGCAAATGAATAAAATTCAATAAATATTCATAACATAACATGAAAACAGAAATATACTACCTGACTGCTTAGGGTAGATCATCACGGCTATTCACATATTAAGAAATTTACTAGAATAAATTACTTATGGGATTGATGGCTTTGACAGAAAGAAGGCTTGAAAAGAGGTTACTCAGGACTTTGTTTTTCCTATGGTGCTTTGCACTTATTGTCAGGCAGTTGCCAACTACCCGACTGTGCTGCCCTGCGAAGATCTCACCTGGCTCACAACAATTGCGGACCGCTGCTGCAAGCAATTTTCCCGATTCCTGTTACGTCACATTGACAGAACACTTCCTTCTCCACTCTGTCGATAGAAGGTCACTGCTGATGTCATGTTGATCGACAGCCAGCTCCACCCTGCAATAGGCTGAGACAGCTGTCAATCAACATGAGATTCTTAGAATGGGATCTGCAAAGCCCATTCCTAAAATAAGCCACACATGCTCGGCCTTATACTACACTCATTGTCTAATAAACTGCCAGGGAAAGTGGAGTACAGAGCTCTGCTATTTTCAGGAATCTCATACGCTTAAAATAAAGATGACGTGTGCAAACTCGACCTCCGCTCTACTCGTTAAGGGGTTCTGCAGAGCCCATTCTTAAATGAAGCTGCAGGTGTGCATGCTCGACCTATACTATGCTCAATGTTTATTAGACTGCTAGGGAAAGCGGAGTACAGAGCTCAGCTATTTTCAGCAGTCTCATACACCTAAAATGAAGCAGAGGTGTGTATGCTCAACCTCCGCTCTATTCATTAAGGCTAGGTTCACATTTCCGTGGTTTTGCATCAGTCACATGCGTTGCTTGATGCTTGTGACTGATGCGTTGTACAAAAGATGAAATTACTGGAATTAAAGCGGATTCCGTTGTAAAACGAGAGCGAGAGAACCATCAGCTGATCGTTCACAATAGCCGGCTTTTGAGAGCGATCAGCTGATCGCTCACAGCAGCCGGCCGCCGGGAGATCAGCTGATCGCTCACAGCAGCCGGCCCCCGGGAGATCAGCTGATCGCTCACAGCAGCCGGCCCCCGGGAGATCAGCTGATCGCTCACAGCAGCCGGCCCCCGGGAGATCAGCTGATCGCTCACAGCAGCCGGCCCCCGGGAGATCAGCTGATCGCTCACAGCAGCCGGCCCCCGGGAGATCAGCTGATCGCTCACAGCAGCCGGCCCCCGGGAGATCAGCTGATCGCTCACAGCAGCCGGCCCCCGGGAGATCAGCTGATCGCTCACAGCAGCCGGCCCCCGGGAGATCAGCTGATTGCTCACAGCAGCCGGCCGCTGGGAAATCAGCTGATCGCTCACAGAAGGCGGCTGCCGGGCGATCAGCTGATCGTTCGGCCGCTGAGAGAGAGCATGTGCAGCGAAAGCCTAAGGATTCCGCTACTCAAAAAAAACGTTACACTCTGCATTCCTGCCGCCCGACGGTCAGTCGTTCCACGACTGATCAGTCGGGCGAAGGATGCAACGCAAGAGCATCAGTCACAATCCGACGCTCAAATAAGTCTATGGGAAACAATGGAATCTGACAAACGGATTGCGTTGTTTATCAGACGGCGGATTGTGACTGATTCAAAACAACGGAAATGTGAACCTAGCCTAAGGGCTTCTGAAGAGGCTAGTTCTGAAACCTTTTTTTGACAATAACCCATTAATTCTAGTTTGTGTTGACATTTACAAAAATGTAACTAAACCAGTTTCTATCCTGACAATGCTTAACAAAAAAATCACTTAAAATATTTAAATGTCAAAAAGGAAAAGACATGATTATTGCTTAATATTGTGATATGATATAAACGTGAATCAGAGTCACTGCGTTATTTGTATATTACAGATACATCATTCACACATCTACATCTTAAATCCAACTATTTACCTGAAGACATATAACCTTGTCACCAGGTTGTGCAGAGCTATCTGATGAGTAGTCTCCATCTGACAAAGACTGTTGCCTTGCACGAGTTTTGCCCACAGCGACAGGGTTAATTGCTTCCAAGTGTGAAGGATTGGGCAACATTGTGACGTGAAGAGTCTTATCTGATCCAAAATCCAAATCGACGGAGGAAGTCAAATGGGAAAGGACGTCGCCTATGGCTGGGGAGTTTTCAGGGAACTCACTTAAGCCTCGCATTTTACGAAACATCAGCTACAAGTAAAAGGTAATAAAAAAAAAATAAATAACAGATATGTATCAAAATTGTTGCAAAAGTAAGAAGCAAAAGTTATCTATAGCAACCAATGAAAATGAGATGGAATCTTCTTCTCACTACCATATTTATGCACCACTATTAAATGGATAGTCCAAGTTAAGTAAAATCCTACCACAGTCAATGACACTGGTAGAATAATTAGACTTGGTCTCCTCTGTTCCAGAGTTTGCCTCCAGTGCTCTCCACCTGTATAATATTTACATCGGATGCACGCAGCACAGTCTGTACACTTCACAAGACGACTACAAAGGTCTCCGTACACCAGGGAGCATGGCGGACAGCACTGGAAAGGAGGTTATCCAATTGTTTTCTATTACTATCGAGGAGGAGCTTTTCCTTAACCTGGACAACCTTTTTAATACATACTCCCATTAGCCTCTGTATATAAAAACTAAGTTCTGGTCCTACACTCTGATGCACAGGTTATGACAAATTAAACAGAAAATCCTCTATGTAATGTAGCAGTATCAGTACATAACCCTGGATGACTAAATATCAGCTGATAATTTACCTGGATAAATATTTATCAGCATCTAGCAATCTTAAAAACACATGCAAACGATGAGTGTTTGGGCAGTTTTTTCCCCTCAGTATGTGTAAGACAAAACCAGGAGTGGAACAATCGGAAGAAAAGTACAATAGAACCACAAGCACCAATTCTGCATTTATTACCCACTCCTGGTTTTGGCTACAAATACTGAGGTAAAAACTCACCAAATACTCAATGTGTGCATGTGGCCTAAAAGAAATGTGTGGTCACTCAAGGAACTATTATTTAAATCGGTCAACAGGTTTTTGCTATGTAAGCTCTTATCAGTGTATGTGCAATTGTTTCCATAAACTTAAGGGTTTATTACCCTGTGATTACCATTACAGGACTAGATACTCATGTACAGGGTAGTCTGACACTCCACCCTCCTCTGATTGTGCATGGATTGTGAGGTGTCAATCCCGATTGAGAGCCTGGCGTGGGCAGGCACTGCTGTGTTCCAGAATCTAACTTTTTTGATTCTGTCAGAACAGCTGCACCCAGTAATCTATGTGATACACCATTCGATTCAGACTCTCCTTGCCTACATTATGCTGCTGTCAAATGAGGTAGCAAAAACGTGCTAACAGATACTCTTAAAGAAGGGAATTTTGTTACTTACCGTAAATTCCTTTTCTTCTAGCTCTTATTGGGAGACCCAGACGATTGGGGTATAGCTACTGCCCTCCGGAGGCCACACAAAGCACTACACTAAAAAGTGCAAGGCCCCTCCCCTTCTGGCTATACCCCCCCGTGGTATCACGGGTACTCCAGTTTTAGTGCCAAAGCAAGAAGGAGGAAGCCAATAACTGGTTTAAACAAATTAACTCCGAGAAACATCGGAGAACTGAAAAACCGTTCAACATGAACAACATGTGTACCCGCAAACAACAAAAAAATCCCGAAGGACAACAGGGCGGGTGCTGGGTCTCCCAATAAGAGCTAGAAGAAAAGGAATTTACGGTAAGTAACAAAATTCCCTTCTTCTTCAGCGCTCTATTGGGAGACCCAGACGATTGGGACGTCCAAAAGCTGTCCCTGGGTGGGTAAAGAAATACCTCATGTTAGAGCTGCAAAAAAACAGCCCTCCCCTACGGGGATGTCACTGCCGCCTGCAGGACTCTTCTACCTAAGCTGGCATCCGCCGAAGCATAGGTATGCACCTGATAATGCTTGGTGAAAGTGTGCAGACTGGACCAGGTTGCTGCCTGGCACACCTGTTGAGCCGAAGCCTGGTGTCGTAATGCCCAGGACGCACCCACAGCTCTGGTTGAGTGGGCTTTTAGCCCTGAAGGAACCGGAAGCCCCGCAGAGCGGTAGGCCTCTAGAATTGGTTCTTTGATCCATCGAGCCAGGGTGGCTTTAGAAGCCTGCAACCCCTTGCGCGGACCAGCGACAAGGACAAAAAGTGCATCGGAACGGCGTATGGGCGCCGTTCGGGAAATGTAGATTCTGAGTGCTCTCACCAGATCTAGCAAACGTAAGTCCTTTTCATACCGGTGAACCGGATGAGGGTAAAAGGAAGGCAAGGATATATCCTGATTAAGATGAAACGAGGATACGACCTTAGGGAGAAACTCCGTAATGGGGCGCAGCACTACCTTGTCCTGGTGGAACACCAGGAAAGGAGCCTTGGATGACAAAGCTGCCAGCTCAGACACTCGCCGAAGCGATGTGATCGCGACAAGAAACGCCACTTTCTGTGACAGGCGAGAAAAGGAAACGTTCTTTAGAGGCTCGAAGGGCGGCTTTTGCAGAGCAACAAGTACTCTGTTCAGATCCCATGGATCTAACGGCCGCTTGTACGGGGGCACAATATGACAGACCCCCTGTAGGAACGTGCGCACCTTAGGAAGACGTGCTAGACGCTTCTGAAAAAACACAGACAGTGCCGAGACTTGCCCTTTAAGGGAACTGAGCGACAAGCCCTTTTCCAACCCCGATTGCAGGAAGGAAAGAAAGGTGGGCAATGCAAATGGCCAAGGGGATACTCTCTGTGCAGAGCACCAAGATAAGAAAATCTTCCACGTCCTGTGGTAGATCTTAGCAGACGTTGACTTCCTAGCTTGTCTCATTGTGGCTACGACTCCTTGAGATAATCCTGCAGACGCTAGGATCCAGGACTCAATGGCCACACAGTCAGGTTCAGGGCCGCAGAATTCTGATGGAAAAACGGCCCTTGGGACAGTAAGTCTGGTCGGTCTGGCAGTGACCACGGTCGACCGACCGTGAGATGCCACAGATCCGGATACCACGATCTCCTCGGCCAGTCTGGGGCGACGAGTATGACGCGGCTGCAATCGGATCTGATCTTGCGTAACACTCTGGGCAAGAGTGCCAGAGGTGGAAAGACGTATGGGAGCCGGAACTGCGACCAATCTTGAACCAATGCGTCTGCCGCCAGAGCTCTTTGATCGCGCGACCTCGCCATGAATGCCGGGACCTTGTTGTTGTGCCGGGACGCCATTAGGTCGACGTCCGGCACTCCCCATCGGCGACAGATTTCCTGAAACACGTCCGGGTGAAGGGACCATTCCCCTGCGTCCATGCCCTGGCGACTGAGGAAGTCTGCTTCCCAGTTTTCTACGCCGGGGATGTGAACTGCGGATATGGTGGAGGCCGTGGCTTCCACCCACATCAGAATCCGCCGGACTTCCTGGAAGGCTTGCCGACTGCGTGTCCCCCCTTGGTGGTTGATGTATGCCACCGCTGTGGAGTTGTCCGACTGAATTCGGATCTGCCTTCCTTCCAGCCACTGCTGGAAGGCTAGTAGGGCAAGATACACTGCTCTGATTTCCAGAACATTGATCTGAAGGGTGGACTCCTGCGGAGTCCACATCCCCTGAGCCCTGTGGTGGAGAAACACTGCTCCCCACCCTGACAGACTCGCATCTGTCGTGACCACTGCCCAGGATGGGGGCAGGAAGGATCTTCCCTGAGACAATGAGGTGGGAAGGAGCCACCATTGTAGAGAGTCCTTGGCCGTCTGGGAAAGAGAGACTTTCCTGTCCAGGGACGTTGACTTCCCGTCCCATTGGCGGAGAATGTCCCATTGAAGTGGACGCAGATGAAACTGCGCAAAGGGAACTGCTTCCATGGCTGCCACCATCTTCCCGAGGAAGTGCATGAGGCGCCGTAAGGGGTGCGACTGGCCCTGAAGGAGGGATTGCACCCCTGTCTGTAGTGACCGCTGCTTGTTCAGCGGAAGCTTCACTCTCGCTGCTCGAGTATGGAACTCCATGCCAAGATACGTTAGTGACTGTGTCGGAGACAGATTCGACTTTGGAAAGTTGATGATCCATCCGAACGTCTGTAGAGTCTCCAGTGTAGCATGTAGACTGAGTTGGCATGCCTCTTGAGAGGGTGCCTTGACAAGTAGATCGTCTAGGTAAGGGATCACCGAGTGTCCCTGAGAGTGCAAGACCGCTACCACTGCCGCCATGACCTTGGTGAAAACCCGTGGGGCTGTCGCCAGACCGAATGGCAGAGCTACGAACTGAAGATGTTCGTTTCCTATCACAAAACGTAGAAAACGTTGATGTTCTGTAGCAATTGGCACGTGGAGATAAGCATCTTTGATGTCTATTGAGGCAAGGAAGTCTCCTTGAGACATTGAGGCCACGACAGAGCGGAGGGTTTCCATCCGGAACCGCCTGGCGTGCACATGTTTGTTGAGCAGCTTTAGATCCAGAACAGGACGGAACGAGCCGTCCTTTTTTGGAACCACAAAGAGATTGGAGTAAAACCCTCGCCCTTGTTCCTGAGGCGGTACAGGGACCACTACTCCTTCCGCTCTTAGGGAGTCCACCGCCTGCAGCAGGGCATCTGCTCGGTCTGGATGTGGGGAGGTTCTGAAGAACCGAGCTGGAGGACGAGAACTGAACTCGATTCTGTACCCGCGAGACAAAATGTCTGTCACCCACCGGTCTTTGACCTGTGACATCCAAATGACGGAAAAGCGGGAGAGCCTGCCCCCGACCGGAGATGCGGAGGGGGGGAGCTGGAAGTCATGAGGTAGCCGCTTTGGAAGCGGTTCCTCCATTTGCTTTCTTGGGGCGCGCGTGAGCCCGCCAGGAATCTGAGCTTCTTTGCGTCCTCTGAGTCCCTTTGGACGAGGAGAATTGTGTCTTGCCCGAACCTCGAAAGGACTGAAACCTCTGCTGCCACTTTTTCTGCTGAGGTTTGCTTGTTCTGGGCTGGGGTAAAGAAGAGTCTTTACCCTTGGACTGTTTAATGATGTCAGCCAATGGTTCGCCAAACAGTCTATCTCTAGATAAAGGCAGGCTGGTTAAACATTTTTTGGAACCAGCATCTGCTTTCCAGTCCTTTAACCACAAGGCTCTGCGCAAAACTACCGAATTGGCGGACGCCATTGAGGTGCGGCTGGTAGATTCTAGGACCGCATTGATAGCGTAAGACGCAAACGCGGACATCTGCGAGGTAAGGGACGCCACTTGCGGCACCGCTGGATGTAAGATAGCATCCACTTTTGCTAAACCAGCTGAAATAGCTTGGAGTGCCCATACGGCTGCGAATGCTGGAGCAAACGACGCGCCGATAGCTTCATAGACAGATTTTAACCAGAGGTCCATCTGTCTGTCATTGGCATCCTTAAGTGAAGCGCCATCCTCCACTGCAACTATGGATCTAGCTGCAAGTTTGGAAATCGGGGGGTCAACTTTTGGACACTGGGTCCAGCGCTTGACCACATCAGGGGGGAAAGGAAAACGTGTATCCTTAGAACGTTTAGAGAAACGCCTTTCTGGATGAGCGTCGTGTTTCTGGATTGACTCTCTGAAGTCAGAGTGATCCAAGAAAGCATTTAATTTACGCTTGGGATAAAGGAAACGAAACTTCTCCTGCTCTGCAGCTGCCTCCTCTGCTGAAGGGGCTGGGGGAGAAATATCTAACAGTCTATTGATGGCTGAGATAAGATCGTTTACCATGGCGTCCCCATCCGGGGTATCCAGATTGAGAGGGGTTCCAGGATAAGACTCCTGATCACTCTCATCAGACGCATCACAGGGAGACTGATTGCGCTGAGACCCTGAGCAGTGTGATGACGTTGAGGGTCTTTCCCAGCGAGCTCGCTTAGGGTGGCTGGGGCTATCATCTGAGTCATAATACTCAGCCTGTGAAGCCGGGGACCCCCTTGCAGTCTGGATTAAATCCAACTGAGGGGGATTAGAGGACAGAGACCTCGCCGTGTCCATAGACTGAGCCCCAGGCATGGATTGCAAAGTTTCAAGGATTTTTGCCATAGTCACAGACATATTATCAGCAAAAACTGCAAAGTCTGTCCCTGACACCGGGGCAGGACTTACAGGCGTCTCAGCCTGGGTCACTACCCCTCCGGACTCCGGCTGGCGAAGCAGCACCGGGTCTGAGCATTGCACACAATGGGGGTCCTTGGAGCCTGCTGGTAGAGCAGCCCCATATGCAGCACACGCAGTGTACACAGCCCTAGCCTTGGCAGCCTTGCGTTTTGTGGATGACATGTTGCTGCCTCCTCAGAGCGATCTGGGTATACAGCCAGGAAGCGACCTCACAGTGCAAGCAATAAGGAAATATATATATATGTCCAGTGACACAGTACACTAACATACACTGAGGCACTAGAGGGGCCAGCTGAAATGCCGCTTACCGCCCGCTTAAGAGCGGGTGTGTGATCTCCAAAGCCCCCTAGTCCAGGTCTCCCAGAGCCTTGCGTCCTTCCTCCAGCCAGACATGCATGTAATGGCTGCCGGCGTCCTGAGAGAGGAGGGGGGGCGGGCCCTGGGCGTTCCTGGCTAAGAGCGGGAAGCCTGCTTCCCTCTGTGCCTAGTGAGAGGGCTGGAGCATGTAAATCAGGCTCCAGCCCTCGTCGCTGCCGTGAAACAGCGTCTCTCCCCTACCCTGATTGACAGGGTGGGGGCGGGAACGAATCGGAGCTGCCGGCGTCCTAGGCCGCAAAAGCCGGGGACTAGATTTATAAACGCCACCGCCGTAAAAGCGCGGTCGGCGTGTCCCCAGCGAACTAAAAGTCACAGCAGCGCCGCCGGTCCAGCGGGGGTCGGCGCTGCGTTCCCACACACAGAAAAAAGTCCCCCAGTTAAACTGTAGGAACACTAGCTCTAGCGTTACTGTCCCCGGCGCACTACAACACCCAGCCAGCCCGGAGTGTGTCTGTGCCTGCCGGGGACACAGAGTACCTGTATGATGCAGGGCCATGTCCCTGATGGTACTCCTGCTCGGCATCCACCAGGTTCTATGGGTCTGTGGATGGAGCCCGGCGTCAGAGCTTTGAGGCCGGCAGGATCCCACTTCCACAGAGCCCTACAAGGGGATGTGGAAGGAAAACAGCATGTGGGGCTCCAGCCCCTGTACCAGCAATAGGTACCTCAACCTTACAACACCATCCACGGGTGAGAAGGGAGCATGCTGGGAGCCCTATATGGGCCCTCTTTTCTTCCATCCGAAATAGTCAGCAGCTACTGCTGACTAAAATCTGTGGAGCTATGCATGGAATGTCTGACCTCCTTCGCACAAAGCTTGAAAACTGGAGTACCCGTGATACCACGGGGGGGTATAGCCAGAAGGGGAGGGGCCTTGCACTTTTTAGTGTAGTGCTTTGTGTGGCCTCCGGAGGGCAGTAGCTATACCCCAATCGTCTGGGTCTCCCAATAGAGCGCTGAAGAAAACTTTATTTAAAGGGAAAGTTATTTTCTTTAATATATTTTCTATATTAAAAAAATATTGCAATTTTTAATCTGGCCAATTCGCCTCATAATAGACTGCACAGATCCCAGAACATGCTGGAAAAAATGCTCACAGTATATGTCTCACACATCACATCCTAAGGTAATTTTTATTGTGCTTAGTTCTGCGGATCAGAGGACAGACCTCCCCTAAACATACTAGATCACTGACAGGGTTTGATAAAGGCCATCTTTGGTCTAAGTATCCTCTTCAATGTATGCGTATTGTGAAGGAAGAATGGTTTTCTATCCCTATGTGGACACTGGTGCAGACGAATTCTCTAAAATTTAAAAGGTGCAGCTCCCAGTCGTTTATGAACTGCAAACAATACCACACAATGTGAGCAATGGTAGGGACTCAGCAATAGACCCATGGAGGACGAGTAAAACTCAGTGTGATGGTGTCTTATGTGGGGTGTGTGTATCATTTTGTGTACATTCATAGTTTCGGAGCCTTGCTCCACTCATTCTGTGTATTTCATGTCTTGACTGCAGGTTAATTAATTTAGCTCAGTTACCATTTGCTTTATGAAAATCAAAAAGGTGACAGTTCCCTTTTGTGAGGAATTGACTAAAAGCTTCAGGCTTCTTTGGCTTTCTGTGAGATTGTCCATTGTTTACTCCCCAGCTCTCCAAATACTGGGACTCACCCCCTACAGAGTTTCTGTCCCCATGTCTGGGGGATGGGGTCCTGGAATCTAACCAAACCAACTGTTTACCTGGGGGATTAGTCTGTTGGAAACATCAAGAGAAAATCAGGAAGCTTCATCCTCTGTGGCAGAAGCTGAGGCTCCCCAGAGAGACCTGGACATGTATCGCTTACTGGAATATATCCATGTGTCTGGACTATTTTACCCTCTGTATGGTGGATTATTTGATCGACATTCTGGATTGCATGGAATAAATAGGCTTTGGATTGTTCAATCATCTCTCGCTCTGTTGATTGTGTGATATGGGAGAAGGACCCCGTGACACTCAGTTTGGATTTTTAAGGCCTCTTTTACACGTCCTTTTAAAAAAAGAAAAAACATGTAGCATGGTCTGTTTTGTCCCCCTGTGTGTACGTGTGTATCATCTGGTATGGTTAAAGGAAGAATAAAATGAAAAATTTTCTCCTATTTTTGCAATGTTAAACATTTACTGCACATGAATGTAATCCGTGTGCTGTGCGTGTTTTTCACAGACCCATTGACTCGTATGGGCCTGTGCTGCCAGTTAAAAATGGATATGACTCCAAGTGGATCTCACAAATATGTGTTGTTCACATTGACACGGTTTGTTGAAAACAAGGTGGTGTGAAGATCACCATAGATTTTAATGAGGATCCGTGTGAAAACTGTCACCACACGTACTGGAAACATGGATGTGTGAAGGAGTCCTAAAGCAAACTGCAGTCGATGAGATAGGGGTTTTGTGTTACGAGTATTGCTTTAGATTATGCTCTATATCTGTCTGTTACCTCTGGTGGAAATTGCAGAAGTCCAGTGAGAAGGTTTAGTCTCCCTCTGTGTGGCATTCCTATAATCACATCTGTGACACCACTGAAGGAACAGGTTTTTAACATCTCGTGGAAGAAACCCATCATACTTTCTGCGCCTTCTCCGCCATATCGTTTTACAGTTGAAAATTTGGTAGCCAAAAAATGATCAAATTCCTGTGTAAAAGACATGTATAAATAAACAGTGTCCAAAGACAATGGGGAACATTGATACCCCAAATTATGTGCAATTTACGATATTTCCTTGTAAAAGCCCATACCAAATTTATCAATATTTTACATAATTTATTACACCATGTTTTAGTAGCAAAATTACAAGAAAAGGGGGTGTCGTTAACCTTTTGGTGAGAAGTACCATATATTTAGTTTTACATAAAACTTGAAAAGAGTTGCATACTCAGACATGTCATAGGTGGTCTTAGAAAAGGTATGGAACAAATACATTTATGCCACTATCATTTTTGACAAAGCATAAAAAGTCTGAATTGGAGAAAAGAAAGAAAAAAAAAAAAAATCATCATCATTAACGTGCAACATTAGAGACATTAATTTCCAGCTCTCTGCTATTATTGGGAAGAGTATTCTTTACTAATAATATAATATTTATTCATTTATATACTGCTATTAATTCCATAGCGTTTTAAATACATTGTGAGTCCAAATGGGGACAGTGTTGTCAATTTAAGTTCCCTACCAGTAGTTGTTTTTTGGATGCATTATATTTAAAAAGGTGCAATTTGCACAAAAATAAAGAGCAGAATTGACAGGCCCCATTTGACACATTGGTGTCCCACTCTTATTTAACATCAGTAAGTGTAATACTAGGACTAAAAAGTTGCACCACGTTCATCATTAATGCAATAAATGATACCACTTGGCCAGATTAATACTGAATTTAATCTAGCCACTTTAGAATTTGACTAGATGTGCCAAATTTATCACAGGGTCTCAAGCCAGATAACAAATTTGCCACATTTTTACAAAAATGTATACCAATTCTTCGGCTATGTGCGCACGTGTGCGTATTTCATGCAGTTACGCTACGATCTGCACCGCAGCGTAACTGCATGCGTCCTGCGTCCCCAGCATAATCTATGAAGATTATGCAGGAGGCTTGCGCACGTGGCGTATTAGAGCGCAGCGCTTCGGCTGCTACCTGAAGCGCGCGTTCTAAGAAGTGACATGTCACTTCTTTCCTGCGCTCTGCCTGCAGGCCCCGCTCTGTCTATGGGAGGGGCTGCACTCAGAGCGCATGGAATCGGCTTTTTTTTTTTCATTTCGGACTCTTTCTGCAGCGATTTGAAGTGCACGTGTGCTGTTCAAATCACTGCAGAAATTTCTGCGCACGTGCGCACATAGCCTTAGCTGGCTTTCTTCATTCTATTTTTTTTTGCATCAAAAATTTACATCAACATGGCACATTTTAAACCAAGCTGCCAAAAAGTTAGGCTCACTTAAAGGGGGTTCTCCACTTTTACCCTCCAACTATGCAGCATTGACTAGTCGATGGGCTGTTAGTTTTCCAGACTAGTGGGCCCTTTTTCGATGTTATCACGCCCACAGGGGTGTCATAACATGATTTCCATAAGCTGGCATCACTTCTAGCTCCTGGAAATCTTGCGCGCAGTTTTGCTCACTCACATTAAACCCCTGAAGCCTGGTGTATGCGTCTCAGCTTCAGAGAGGCGCACTGCACATGTTGGAAGAACATCTTCTAAACTTCTGACCACGTGCCGTGTGCCATTCTGAAGCCAGGTCAACTACACCCGGCTTGAGAAACTCACGGACACTGCTGAAATGAGCTAAGCGCAAGATTTCCAGAAGTTGACGATGCGCCGGCTTGTGGAAATAATATCACACACACAGTGGTGTGACAACATGGAAAGAGGGCCAACTAGTCTGGGAAACTAACGCCCTATCAACTAGTCAAGGCCCTAATTAGTAAAGAAAAAGTGGCGCTTATATATCTTTTTTTTTAACCATTCCGTTAAGTGAATAGCCTTACACAGGCCTCGTTAGGTAGGGTATTTAGACATACAGATAGGAGTGCTGCTGGGTTGGAAGCATAGGTGACCTGACAGGTTCCCTTTAAATAGATTGCAACCAGGGCCGTATTTACTGGGGCGGCAGGATGTGGGGGGCGGCACCTTCTAGCAGTAAAAAAAAAAAAAATTTTATTTTCACATATCCATTAAATCCGCTGTATTTTCGGAGGGGGGAGGGGGGAGAGGCGCACCTCCATTTATTTGTATCCGCATCAATTAAGACGCAAATGCAGACAAATTGCGGCGGCCGGGCACAGAGAGCTGATTGACCCCGGAACTGCCGGCGTCTGCACTTCCGGGGTCACAGGCGCGCCAATCAGCTCCTTCCTCTGTGCTGCGTCCAATGCGGTGTGGATTTCACATGCAGAGCTCACAGCAGGAAGCCGCAGAGGACGCCGCGATGGAAGCCGGTGTCAGAAGAGGATACTCACGTGAGCCAGGAAGATGACAGTGGGCCCTGGAGCAGGTAAGTGCTTGCAGAGCTGAAGATTCATAAGGAGCGTGGGGGTCTCTCTAATGCAGACTGGAGATCTGCGCATGTGGTGGGGGGAGAGAGGCTGATATTGGGGGAGACTTGGGGGAAGAGAAGCTGATACTGGGGGAGGCTGGGAGGAGAGAGTCTGATGCTGGGGGAGGCTGATGCTGGGGGAGGCTGAGGCTGATGCTGGGGGAGGCTGGGAGGAGGGAGGCTGATGCTGAGGGAGGCTGATGCTGGGGGAAGCTGGGAGGAAAGAGGCTGATGCTGGGGGAAGCTGGGAAGAGGGAGGCTGATGCTGGGAGGAGGGAGGCTGATGCTGAGGGAGGCTGATGCTGGGGGAGGCTGGGAGGAGAGAGGCTGATGCTGGGGAAGGCTGAGAGGAGAGAGGCTGATGCTGGGGGACGCTGGAGGGAGAAAGGTTGGTGCTGGGGGGGCTGGGGAAGAGAGGCTGATGCTGGGGGTGAGGCTGCTGCTGAAGGCGGGGGAGGCTGCTGCTGGGGGAATGGGAGAGAGGGGCCAATGCTAGAGACAGAGGACAAGGGTTGAGGGATAGTGCAATGACAAAATCGATGGGGGGAGTGTAAGGACTCAGAATGAGAGGGGGGGCAGCATTGGGAGCTCATTATGGAGAAGGGGCAGCATATGTGGGCTCAGTATGGAGTGGAGCAATGTAGGGGAGTCAATATCAAAAGTGGGGTAGTGTGTGTGTGTGTGGGGGGGGGTGTCTCAGCATAAGCGTTAGTGTGGTGGTCTTAGTATGATGAATGGGGCAGCATGGAGGTGTCATTATGGAAAAGAGGAAGGCAGCATTAGGAGCTCATGGAGAGGGGCAGCATGCATGGGACATTGTGAGGAGGGGGAAGCATGCATGGGACACTGTGAGGAGGGGGAAGCATGCATAGGACACTGTGAGGAGGGAGCAGCATGCATAGGACACTGTGAGGAGGGAGCAGCATGCATGGGACATTGTGAGGGGAGGGCAGCATGCATGGGACATTGTGAGGAGGGAGCAGCATGCATGGGACATTGTGAGGGGAGGGCAGCATGCATGGGACATTGTGAGGAGGGGGCAGCATGCATGGGACACTGAGGAGGGGGCAGCATGCATGGGACATTGTGAGGAGGGGGCAGCATGCATGGGACATTGTGAGGAGGGGGCAGTATGCATGGGACATTGTGAGGAGGGAGCAGCATGCATGGGACATTGTGAGAAGGGGGCAGCATGCATGGGACATTGTGAGAAGGGGGAAGCATGCATGGGACATTGTGAGGAGGGGGAAGCATGCATGGGACATTGGGAGGAGGGGGAAGCATGCATGGGACATTGGGAGGAGGGGGCAGCATGCATGGGACATTGTGAGAAGGGGGAAGCATGCATGGGACATTGTGAGGAGGGGGAAGCATGCATGGGACATTGGGAGGAGGGGGAAGCATGCATGGGACATTGGGAGGAGGGGGCAGCATGCATGGGACATTGTGAGGAGGGGCAGCATGCATGGGACATTGTGAGGAGGGGGCAGCATGCATGGGACATTGTGAGGAGGGGGCAGCATGCATGGGACATTGTGAGGAGGGGGCAGCATGCATGGGACATTGTGAGGAGGGGGCAACATGATGTGAGGTCAATGTGCAGATCATATTTCATAATTGAGGAAGGTGTGGTGGGTATAATTTATAAGGGAGGGCAGTGTGTAGTTTATTAGTGGCAGTGTGACAGTCACAGTATATAAGTGGGGACGTTGTGGTGGGAATATTTTATACTCATGCTATGTTTTGATGTGCCTGTGGTGATCCCCATTGGGGGGGGGGAGGGTTAGTGCCCTTCGTTTCTCATTGATACTTTTTCAAGTGTTTTACAGAGTAGATCTGCCTTAAACAGATGTCGTGTGCGAAAACTCATAGTGTTACGTTGTCACTAAGGGGCGCGACCACTTAAAGTGCCTAGGGCAGCACGAAGGCAAAATACAGCCCTGATTGCAACACTGCCTAGAAGTGAAATTGCTGGTAAATTCCATGCATTAGTGCATCCCCTTAAGGTGTACATTATTATTTACCTGGCATTCTAGCATTAGTTTTGCCAAATGTTTTTTCTCTTCTGTTGAAAAGGTTTCCTGATTTAACTCTTCAAATCTTCTGGAAAACCATTCCCGTTCTTCTAAGTTTTGTAGCTGGCTTGTTTCAACAGAGATCTGTCCACAGTATGTGTGATCAAGGTACGCCAGAACCTCTTCAAGCGTTGCCTCCTCTTTCCCTATATTTAATAAGCCTGTTAGCAGAAAGAGATTAAAAACAGAATTGAAATACATTGCGATGATTTTATCAGGGTATAACAGTCCACACTCAACATGGCTGCCCTCTGAACAGAGGGCAGTATAACAACTTTTTTACAGGAATCCATTATTAGGAAAGTGTCTCCAAATGCCACAAACCTGTCTAAGTGACCATATAAATGACAGATTTATAGAAGAAAGCTGCAAGCAGACAGATGCCTTATGTCTACAGTCTGCTTTCTGACGTGATTGCCATTGTGAGACACAACACTGTTTACAATAAATTAATAACTTTGCACCCAAAAAAGAGGCAGCACTAATGTAACCTGAACCAGAGAAGCTGGAATGTATTGGCATCAGTTTACTGATCAATGTACTCCAGGGGTGGGCAATTATTTTTCTCAATGGGCCACATGAGATCCTGTGACTGTTTTGGACAGATAAACCAACCAGCTGAACGCAAGTCTGTTTATTATTCTTGTGCAGTGGCAAAAACCATCAAACGCTACAAAGAAACTGGCTCACATGAGGACCACCCCAGGAAAGGAAGACCAAGAGTCATCTCTGCTGCGGAGGATAAGTTTAACAGCAGCTCAGATTAGAGACCAGGTCAATGCCACACAGAGTTCTAGCAGCAGACACATCTCTAGAACAACTGTTAAGAGGAGACTTTGTGCAGCAGACCTTCATGGTAAAATAGCTGCTAGGAAACCACTGCTAAGAGCAGGAAACAAGCAGAAGAGACTTGTTTGGGCTAAAGAACACAAGAAATGGACATCAGACCAGTGGAAATCTGTGCCAGACCTGAACCCAATCGAGATCGTTTGGGGTGAGCTGGACTGCAGAGGGAAGGCAAAAGGACAAACAAGTGCTAAGTATCTCTGGGAACTCCTTCAAGACTGTTGGAAAACCATTTCCGGTGACTACCTCTTGAAGCTCATCAAGAGAATGCCAAGAGTGTGTAAAACAGTAACCAAAGCAAAAGGTGGCTACTTTGAAGAACCTAGAATATAAGACATATGTTCAGTTCTTTCACACTTTTTTGTTAAGTATTCCATTCCACATGTGTTAATTCATAGTTTTGATGCCTTCAATGTGAATCTACAATTTTCAGTCATGAAAATAAAGAAAACTCTTTGAATGAGGTGTGTCCAAAATTTTGGTCTGTACTGTATATGTCGCGGGCGGGGAGGAGGGTGTCAGCACTGCGCTCACCCCTCTGCTCGGGTCCGGCTGCTGCTGCTCAGTGGTGGCTCGAGCGGTGGGCCGGATCCCGGGGGTTCTCGCCCGTGAGTGAAAGGGGATTGGGTTTTGGGATATAGTCTATTGTCCGTGACGCCACCCACGGTTGTGGTGATCTGTTAGCACCACCGCTGCTCGGTGTGGGGATCCCGGGAGTGATGGTGTGAAGCAGCAAGTTGTTGTGTTGCCCTTCCGTGGGTAGGGGTTGGTGATCCCGGGGCCCAGTGTTGAGGTGGGTAGATGCAGGGCTTGGTAGGCGCAGGGACGCGGGGGCAGCGCTGTGCCTTGCGGCACTGTGGTACTCACTCAGCCTGAGACGTTGACACAGTTCTCGGTAAAACACACGGCTGGAAAGACGGTTCCCACGGACGGCTGCACTTGCTTTCACCAGTAGGTGACGGTGATGTCCCTTTTCCTGCACCTAATGTTGTTGATGGTCTCGATGGGTTCCCACCGGTAACCCGCTCCCCGGCTTCAAGCTGGACCGTAGGAGCTCTACTCTTTGCCCGCAGGCGCTGGCCCTTAGAAACTGGTGCCCTGGCGGTGGCGGTGTCTCTACTGTAATGGTTGGGCTGTTGCCTTCAATCGGGACTTGGTTGTTGGGAGACAGACGTCCCTTTCACTGACTGATTTGGCAAATTATGGCGACTCCTAGCCTTGCCGGGGTCCGAGAGGCCCCTGCCCTGATGCTGACTGTCCTTTGTACACTGCTCCAGACCGCCGGGCCACCACCCGTCCGCGGTCCTTCCAAACGGTCACCCCTCCGGACAATCACCGCTGTTGCTGACCTTGCTGACTCTGTCCTGCACACAGCTGGACCTACTTCAGGCTTTTCTACTCTCACTTTTACTCCTTTTCTCCAGTTTTCTCCTTTGCTCCTCTACCACTTCACCTCCTTCCACTTCCTCCTCCTTTCCCTAACTTTTCTTAACAGCCAGTTTCTCCCGCCTCCAGGGCTGTGAACTCCTCGGTGGGCGGAGCCAACCGCTTGGCCCACCCCCTGGTGTGAACATCAGCCCCTGGAGGAAGGCAACAAGGATTTTGGTTTAGCTTAGGTGTTCCTAACTGGGGTGTAGGGTGTGGTGGTGTGATGACCTGTGACCCCTGGCTTGCCCAGGACGTCACATATACTAATAATATTAAAAATGTTTCAATTAAATCTGTGTCATGGGGAGGGGATGCCTAAACAATTTTTAAATGACAGATCAATATTGTTCCAACCATACCATTTTACAAAACACATAATGAAAATTTCTAATTCTTGTAATGCAACTATTTATCTTACTTCTTTAAGTATTATTAGACCAGAAAACTAAAAAATATGACATTAATGTAGGAAAAAAATAAAATAAAAAAAATTGTACTTGAACCTTAAAGTGGGCCGAGTGGCCATGTACTGTCTACCATATTTTTCGGACTATAAGACGCACCGGACTATAAGACGCACCCTGGTTTTAGAGAAGGAAAATAGGAAAATAAAACTTTAAGCAAAAAAATGTGGTCATGACACACTGTTATGGGGCGAGGATCTGCTGCTGACACTGTTATGGGGGTAATGTCCCCAAATTCTCTACTAAGGTACCCCATCCTGGTAATGATCCTCCTGCCTTGTATATGATCCTGCTATAAACCCCCATCCTGCTCATATACCCCTATCCCGCTCATATACCAGCATCCTGCTCATATTCCCTCATCCTACTGATATACCCCCCATCCATCCTGCTCATATTCCCCCATCCATCCTGCTCATATACCCCTATCCTGCTCATATACCCCCCATCCTGTTCATATACCCCCCATCCTGTTCATATACCCCCCATCCTGTTCATATACCCCCCATCCTGTTCATATACCCCCCATCCATCCTGCTCATATACTCCCATCCTGCTATATGTCCCCATCGTGCTCATATACCATCCTGGTATATGGCCTGTATCCTATAGCACAGAGAAAAAAAATAAATGTTTATACTCACCTGTTCCTTACTCCCTGAAGCACCGATCATCTTCCTCTCTGGCACGCTGACCTGTGTGTGTGGAGCCGTTCCCCTGCAGCACGCGATGTCTTCCTGTCTGTGCCGATCAGCACAGATCAGCTGACCGGCACAGACAGGAAGACATCGCGTGCTGCAGGGGGACGGCTCCACACACGGGGACGAGTGAGTACACTGATTCACTGCACCCCGCGCTGATGATGACACGCGGGGAGCAGTGAATACAGCCGCACATGATCACTCCAGGCTGTAATTGCCAGGGGTGATCATGCGGGCTTGCTGTTTACTATGCGCACGTCCCCGCTCATCCTCCCGCCCACCTGTCAGTGCCGGCTTCTGCGCTGAGAGATGGGCGGGAGGATGGGCATGCATATGTAATGAGCGGGCCCACGTGGTCACGGCAGGCTGCTACAGCCTGCTCGTGCCCCCGATGACCCGCTCCACCGCAGCACCCTCATTCCCGGCCGCAGCCCTATAGTCAGACCATAAGACGCACCCCCAACTTTCCCCCAACATTTGGGGGAAAAAAAGTGCGTCTTATGGTCCGAAAAATATGGTATATCGCCATGAGCACAGAGCTTGGTAATTGGCCATCAGTGGTCACAGACTGCATTAGAACGTCACCACTGCCAATATGTTATCGAAGACTGAGGCAGTGGCACAGAGGCCACGCTGGAGCAGCACAGGGGTAAGTAGGGAAGATTTTGTTATCTCTGGGTGGAAGAAAGTCAACGGAATACAAAAAATAAAATGTGGAAAAAGCCTTTAAATTATATCAACAGAAAATTCTTCTCCATAGATAGTGGATCATAGGAGGAGGCTGCCAAGGATAAAAGGGCAGAGGCAGAGTAATCATCATCCCTCAAAAGATATGGAGAACGGACGTGTGGTAATTATGTCACCTCTGTATGACAGCAATTTGTGTAGGCAAACAGGGTTAATGGGGTTGTCTAGACTAAGAAGAAAAGTCTGCAGTCACTCTATAGGACTACCAAATCCTGACAGCGTGTGATCAACTGACTTTATTACCCATGTTGGTGGGAGATCACATGTATCCGGTGTATAGTTACGGTCACGTACCAACTAGTCTTATCTAACTTTTTTCAACAGAGGGGAATTAAAAGTGGAGAAGAGTCTAGTTGGCACATGACTGCAACTATGCAAATGGTATACATGTGGCTGCGCACACACATACGATGAATATGTATATACAGCTCTAGCAAAAATTAAAAGACCACTGCAAAAATGTCAGTTTTTCTGATTTTTCTCTTTATAGGTATATTTTTGAGTAAAATGTAAATTGTTCTTTTATTCTATAAAACTACTGACAACATGTCTCCGAATTTCCAAGCAATACATTTTGTATTTTCTGAAAATGAAAAATGGTCAAAATAACAAAACAATGCATTGCTTTCAGACCTCAAATAATGCAAAGAAAACAAGTTCATAATCATTTAAAAACTACAATATTAATAATGTTTTAACTCCAGAAGAGTTCAGAAATCAATATTTTGTGGAATAACCATGATTTGTAATCACCGCTTTCATGCGTCTTGGCTGCTTTCCACCAGTCTTTCACACTGCTTTTGGGTGACCTTATGCCACTCCTGGTACAAAAAATGTAAGCAGTTCTTCTTTCTTTGATGGCTTGTGACTATCTTCCTCTTGATTACATTCCAGAGGTTTTCAATAGGGTTCAAGTCTGGAGATTGGGCTGGCCATGACAGGGTTTTGATGTGGTGGTCCTTCATCCACACATTGATTTACCTAGCTGTGTGGCATGGAGCATTGTCCTGCTGGAAAAAAAAAAAAAATCAGTCCTCAGAGTTGGGGAACATTGCCTGAGCAGAAGGAAGCAACTCTTTTTCCAGGATAACCTTGTATGCGGCTTGATTCATACGTCCTTCGCTCAGTTTAATCTGTCCAATTCCAGCCTTGCTGATGCATCCCCAGATCATCACTGTTCCTCCACCAAATTTCACAGTGGGTGCAAGACACCGTAGGTTGTACGCCTCTCCAGGTCTCCGACTAACCATTAGATGACCAGGTGTTGGGCAAATCTAAAAATTAGACTCCGAGAAGATTACCTTATTGCAGTCCTCTATGGTCCAATCCTTATGGTGTTTGTACTTCAGCCTGGCTCTCCTTTGCTTTTCATTGATAAATGGCTTTTTTCTAGCTTTACATAACTTGAGCCCTGCCTCTAGGAGCCAGTTACGAACTGTTTTTGACGTGCACTTCACCCTAGCTGCGATGTACCATTCCTTTTGTAGGTCACTTGATGTCATCCTGCGGTTGCTGAGTGACATCTGAATAAGATGACGGTCATCCCGGTCAGTGGAGAGTCACTTTCATCCTCTGCCGGTCTGTAGCTTTGTTATCCCTAATGTCTGCTGCTTGACCTTGTTGTAATGGATTGCCTTCTTAGAAATGTTAAGGATGGAGGATACATGACGCTCATTGTATCCTTCTGCTAGTAAACCAAGAATTGAGCCCTTCTTTTCCTCACTCAAGACTTTTCTTTTCAACTCCTTTGGCATGGTTAAAAGTTATTTTTTAATTCCTTTAACTTTTGGGATATTACTAGCACTTGTTTTGCCATCCAGCTTGTCCCATTGCAAAAGGATTGTGAAGACCAAAGCAGTGTTTTTATACTTTCCCTCGTAAAATAAGATTTGGTTTAGATGATCACCTAATCAGAAGCACATTAAAGAAGTTGTCCAGTTACCAAAACTGTTTTTTTTTTTTTCTGATAAATCTTGCTAATATGTGCCCCTCAACACATCTATTATGTTTTTTCAGCAAAATTACCTTTCATTGTGCACTAGCAGCACAGGGTCATTGCTGGCTCCAGCTCTGATGGGGTTAATCTCTCCTCTGACTTCCTGTGTTCAGTTCCTACAAGTCCCAGAATTCTTTGTGGCTTTAGGGCGGTGTCTGGCTTATCTAACACACCCATTGTGTCTAATACACCCACTCTGCTCCCACCCAAACCCTCCTCCCTGCCTCTTCCCAGTGGATGTGCACTCAGAGAAATCACAGATACAGCAGCTCTGCACAGCCAGGGGAAGAAAGTGTGTGCGCGTGTATATACAGTGTGTGTGCGCGTATATACAGTGTGTGTGCGCGTATATACAGTGTGTGTGTGCGTATATACAGTGTGTGTGTGTATATACAGTGTGTGAGTGAGTGTGTATGTGAGTGTGTATGTCATACTCACCTGTCTGCAGGGTCCGGGTGCCATGCTTGCTTCCAGCCCCTGTCTCGGTACCGCCGCTTCGGCTGTGTGCAGTCTCCCCGGTGCATGCACGAAGCTTGCAGGACCTGGCCGTGGATCACCTGATGCAGTCACCTGACGCATCAGCTGATCGTAGTCTCGCCGGCTTTTTCTTGCCCGGCCGGCTATCAGCTGATCCTGCCGTCAGGAGACTTCATCAGCTGATTACCGGCAGCTCCTGCAGTGATGGGCCAGGATCAGACTCCGCTCCAGGAGCTGCCGGTCATCAGCACAGACGTGAGTATTTATTTATTTTTTTTTTTTTTTGCACTGATGCATCTGCTGATTGTATAATCGGCTTTTATACAATCAGCTGATGTATGATGTGATTCACATCCTTTATCCTGACACATCATCTGATCGCTTTGCCTTCCTTCCAGCAAACCGATCAGATGATATTGGATCCGGATTGGACGGCGCGGGACCCTGACCCAGGATTACTGCGGAGGGGGGTTTATTTCAATAAAGATGGAGTCACTAATTGTGTTGTGTTTTATTTCTAATAAAAATATTTTTCTGTGTGTTGTGTTTTTCTTTTTTTCTTATCATTACTAGAAATTCATGGTGGCCATGTCTAATATTGGCGTGACACCATGAATTTCGGGCTTAGGGCTAGCTGATAATATACAGCTAGTCCTAACTCCATTATTACCCGGCTAGCCACCCGGCATCAGGGCAGCTGGAAGAGTTGGATACAGCGCCAGAAGATGGCGCTTCTATGAAAGCGCCATTTTCTGGGGTGGCTGCGGACTGCAATTCGCAGTGGGGGTGCCCAGAAAGCTTGGGCACCCTGCACTGTGGATTCCAATCCCCAGCTGCCTAGTTGTACCCGGCTGGACACCAAAATTAGGCGAAGCTCACGTCATTTTTTTTTTTAAATTATTTCATGAAATTCATGAAATAATTAAAAAAAAAAAAAGGGCTTCTCTATATTTTTGGTTCCCAGCCGAGTACAACTAGGCAGCTGGGGGTTGGGGGCAGCCCGTACCTGCCTGCTGTACCCGGCTAGCATACAAAAATATGGCGAAGCCCGCGTCATTTTTTTTTTTCTTTTTGGGTAAAAAACTGCATACAGTCCTGGATGGAGGATGCTGAGCCTTGTAGTTCTGCAGCTGCTGTCTGCTCTCCTGCATACAATGAACATTTTGAATAAGGAAATGACATCAGACCTTTTTTATTTTTTTCATCAACAATCTTTAATGGCATTGTGCACTGATTAAAAACGCAGTGAGCAAAAACGCAGCAAAAAAGGCACCAAATCGCGGCAAAAACGTGACATGCAGCATCCGGTCACCTGCACTACAAGTGCCAGAGTGGAGAAAGATAGTGACATGCAGCACACTATGTGTCAGAGCAGAGCATGTCACTGTCTCCACTCCGCTGACCTCACAGCCCGTACACGCTGCAATGGATGTAGGGGGACACAGAACAAGTAATCGGCCGACACTGGAGTCATCTGATTACTTGGGATGAATGAGAAGTAAAATGCTCTGGTGCTCGATGGGCGAAGCCCATGCCGTTTTTTTAAAAAAAAAAATTAATTAAAATAAAAAAAAAAAAAAAAAAAAAAAAAAAAAAATCACATTGTTTGTGGGCTCCCGCTGCATTTTCTGTTGCTAAGGGTAACCAAAGCAGCTACTGGCTGCTAGCCCCCGCTGCTTGGTGTTACTTTCACTGGCAATAGAAATGCAGGGAAGCATTTTTTTTTTTTTTTTATAAAGGTTTTTCCCTGAAAACGTTTTTAAGAAAATGACGTGGGCTTCGCCATATTTTTGTATGCTAGCCAGGTACAACAGGCAGCTACGGGCTGCCCCCAACCCCCAGCTGCCTAGTTGTACCCGGCTGGGAACCAAAAATATAGAGAAGCCCTTTTTTTTTTTTTTTTTTTTATTTCATGAATTTCATGAAATAATTAAAAAAAAAAATGACATGGGCTTCGCCGAATTTTTGAGTCCAGCCAGGTACAACTAGGCAGCTGGGGATTGGAATCCGCAGTGAAGGGTGCCCAAACTTTCTGGGCCCCCCGCTGCGAATTGCAGTCCACAGCCGCCCCAGAAAATGGCGCTTTTATAGAAGCGCCATCTTCTGGCGCTGTATCCAACTCTTCCAGTGGCCCTGGTGGCAGGTGGCACGCTGGGTAATAAGGGGTTAATACCAGCTATGTTTTACCCGCTGGTATAAAGCCCGAGATTCTAAATGTCAGGCCAAGGTTGACCTGGCCATTAAGAATCTCCAATAAAGGGTTAAAAAAAAAAAAGACCACACAGAGAAAAATACTTTATTAGAAATAAATACACAGACACAGTAGGGACTCCATGTTTATTACTCCCTCTCACCCCTCCACGATGGAGAGATTTCTGTACTGACCATGCCAGGAGAGAGCGGGGGGGGAAAGAGCGAGCGGGGGGGGGAAAGAGCGAGCGAGGGGGGAGGAAAAGAGAGCGAGGGGGGAGGAAAAGAGCGCGAGGGGGGAGGAAAAGAGCGCGAGGGGGGAGGAAAAAAAGAGAGCGCGAGGGGGGAGGAAAAGAGAGCGCGAGGGGGGAGGAAAAGAGAGCGCGAGGGGGGAGGAAAAGAGAGCGCGAGGGGGGAGGAAAAGAGAGCGCGAGGGGGAGGAAAAGAGAGCGCGAGGGGGGAGGAAAAGAGCGCGAGGGGGGAGGAAAAGAGAGCGCGAGGGGGGAGGAAAAGAGAGCGCGAGGGGGGAGGAAAAGAGAGCGCAGGGGGGAGGAAAAGAGAGCGCAGGGGGGAGGAAAAGAGAGCGCAGGGGGGAGGAAAAGAGAGCGCAGGGGGGAGGAAAAGAGAGCGCAGGGGGGAGGAAAAGAGAGCGCAGGGGGGAGGAAAAGAGAGCGCAGGGGGGAGGAAAAGAGAGCGCAGGGGGGAGGAAAAGAGAGCGCAGGGGGGAGGAAAAGAGAGCGCAGGGGGGAGGAAAAGAGAGCGCAGGGGGGAGGAAAAGAGAGCGCAGGGGGGAGGAAAAGAGAGCGCAGGGGGGAGGAAAAGAGAGCGCAGGGGGGAGGAAAAGAGAGCGCAGGGGGGAGGAAAAGAGAGCGCAGGGGGGAGGAAAAGAGAGCGCAGGGGGGAGGAAAAGAGAGCGCAGGGGGGAGGAAAAGAGAGCGCAGGGGGGAGGAAAAGAGAGCGCAGGGGGGAGGAAAAGAGAGCGCAGGGGGGAGGAAAAGAGAGCGCAGGGGGGAGGAAAAGAGAGCGCAGGGGGGAGGAAAAGAGAGCGCAGGGGGGAGGAAAAGAGAGCGCAGGGGGGAGGAAAAGAGAGCGCAGGGGGGAGGAAAAGAGAGCGCAGGGGGGAGGAAAAGAGCGCAGGGGGGAGGAAAAGAGAGCGCAGGGGGGAGGAAAAGAGAGCGCAGGGGGGAGGAAAAGAGAGCGCAGGGGGGAGGAAAAGAGAGCGCAGGGGGGAGGAAAAGAGAGCGCAGGGGGGAGGAAAAGAGAGCGCAGGGGGGAGGAAAAGAGAGCGCAGGGGGGAGGAAAAGAGAGCGCAGGGGGGAGGAAAAGAGAGCGCAGGGGGGAGGAAAAGAGAGCGCAGGGGGGAGGAAAAGAGAGCGCAGGGGGGAGGAAAAGAGAGCGCGCAGGGGGGAGGAAAAGAGAGCGCGCAGGGGGGAGGAAAAGAGAGCGCGCAGGGGGGAGGAAAAGAGAGCGCGCGGGGGGAGGAAAAGAGAGCGCGCAGGGGGGAGGAAAAGAGAGCGCGCGGGGGGGGAGAAGAGAGCGAGGGGGGAGGAAAAGAGAGCGAGGGGGGAGGAAAAGAGCGAGGGGGGAGGAAAAGAGAGCGAGGGGGGAGGAAAAGAGAGCGAGGGGGGAGGAAAAGAGAGCGCAGGGGGGAGGAAAAGAGAGCGCAGGGGGGAGGAAAAGAGAGCGCAGGGGGGAGGAAAAGAGAGCGCAGGGGGGAGGAAAAGAGAGCGCAGGGGGGAGGAAAAGAGAGCGCAGGGGGGAGGAAAAGAGAGCGCAGGGGGGAGGAAAAGAGAGCGCAGGGGGGAGGAAAAGAGAGCGCAGGGGGGAGGAAAAGAGAGCGCAGGGGGGAGGAAAAGAGAGCGCAGGGGGGAGGAAAAGAGAGCGCAGGGGGGAGGAAAAGAGAGCGCAGGGGGGAGGAAAAGAGAGCGCAGGGGGGAGGAAAAGAGCGCGCAGGGGGGAGGAAAAGAGCGCGCAGGGGGGAGGAAAAGAGCGCGCAGGGGGGAGGAAAAGAGCGCGCAGGGGGGAGGAAAAGAGAGCGAGGGGGGAGGAAAAGAGAGCGAGGGGGGAGGAAAAGAGAGCGAGGGGGGAGGAAAAGAGAGCGAGGGGGGAGGAAAAGAGAGCGAGGGGGGAGGAAAAGAGAGCGAGGGGGGAGGAAAAGAGAGCGAGGGGGGAGGAAAAGAGAGCGAGGGGGGAGGAAAAGAGAGCGAGGGGGGGAGGAAAAGAGCGAGGGGGGAGGAAAAGAGAGCGCAGGGGGGAGGAAAAGAGCGCAGGGGGGAGGAAAAGAGCGCAGGGGGGAGGAAAAGAGCGCAGGGGGGAGGAAAAGAGAGCGCAGGGGGGAGGAAAAGAGAGCGCAGGGGGGAGGAAAAGAGAGCGCAGGGGGGAGGAAAAGAGAGCGCAGGGGGGAGGAAAAGAGAGCGCAGGGGGGAGGAAAAGAGAGCGCAGGGGGGAGGAAAAGAGAGCGCAGGGGGGAGGAAAAGAGAGCGCAGGGGGGAGGAAAAGAGAGCGCAGGGGGGAGGAAAAGAGAGCGCAGGGGGGAGGAAAAGAGAGCGCAGGGGGGAGGAAAAGAGAGCGCAGGGGGGAGGAAAAGAGAGCGCAGGGGGGAGGAAAAGAGAGCGCAGGGGGGAGGAAAAGAGAGCGCAGGGGGGAGGAAAAGAGAGCGCAGGGGGGAGGAAAAGAGAGCGCAGGGGGGAGGAAAAGAGAGCGCAGGGGGGAGGAAAAGAGAGCGCAGGGGGGAGGAAAAGAGAGCGCAGGGGGGAGGAAAAGAGAGCGCAGGGGGGAGGAAAAGAGAGCGCAGGGGGGAGGAAAAGAGAGCGCAGGGGGGAGGAAAAGAGAGCGCAGGGGGGAGGAAAAGAGAGCGAGGGGGGAGGAAAAGAGAGCGAGGGGGGAGGAAAAGAGAGCGAGGGGGGAGGAAAAGAGAGCGAGGGGGGAGGAAAAGAGCGAGGGGGAGGAAAAGAGAGCGAGGGGGGAGGAAAAGAGAGCGAGGGGGGAGGAAAAGAGAGCGAGGGGGGAGGAAAAGAGCGCAGGGGGGAGGAAAAGAGCGCAGGGGGGAGGAAAAGAGCGCAGGGGGGAGGAAAAGAGCGCAGGGGGGAGGAAAAGAGCGCAGGGGGGAGGAAAAGAGCGCAGGGGGGAGGAAAAGAGCGCAGGGGGGAGGAAAAGAGAGCGAGGGGGGAGGAAAAGAGAGCGAGGGGGGAGGAAAAGAGAGCGAGGGGGGAGGAAAAGAGAGCGAGGGGGGAGGAAAAGAGAGTGCAGGGGGGAGGAAAAGAGAGCGAGGGGGGAAGAGAGCGAGGGAAAAGAGAGGGATAAGAGGGGAGAGAGGGATAAGAGGGGGGCAGAGAAGAGGGGGAAGAGGGGAGGGGGAGAAGAGTGGGGGGAGAGAAGAGAGTGGGGAAAGAACAGGGGGGGGGGGGGCAGAGGTGCTCTGTCACCAACTGTCTCCACTCTGTGACTTGTGGTGCAGGTGACAGAGTGCAGACAGTTGGTCCCATGCAGCAGGACAGATGGCAGAGCACAGCGGTGACATGCCTGCCAGTGTCTTGCTGCTGGGAGGAGCAGATGATCACACTGCCCGACACCGGCCGCTCTCCTGACATCGCAGCAGAGCGGGCGGGTGGACAGTGTGATCACATACTTACGTGCAGGGGGGGATTCAGCTAAAGACCCCCCCTGTACTGCACCCTGGCGCCCCGTGTCTCAGCCTCTCTGCAGGACGCCGGCTCCACAGTGACGTCCTCCGGCTCCTCCCCTCGATACTGGGCTGTGACGTGCGGTAGTCACCGCCCACAGCCCTGTCACTCAATCTGAGTGGCGCCGGCATCCTGTGACGTACCCGTCTTGTTTGAGAGCCCGGAAATGCCGGGACGTCAGAGGATGCCGGCGGCCACAGCTCCAGGGGGTCATGTGACTGGCACTGAGCGTGCAGGATAGCGCCGCTCAGTGCCAGAACTGGAAACAGAAGGCAATGGAGAAGACGCCTAGAAAGGTAAGTAGAGCTCATACAGAAAATAAAAAAAATGGGTGAACCACCCCTTTAAGTAGAATGAGGTGTACTCTGGTTGGAATTCAACTGACACTGGAATGGAATGGATGTTAGACATGTAGAGAAGCTGATTTTTATAGAACTGTGTAGTGCTCTCTTAAATGTTTGCCAGAGCTGTATATTGACTGTAGAGTAGGGTATGTGCACACCACATCTATTAGATGCCAGGAAACCTGCATAGTTTTTGAAGCAGAAAACACATCAAGAACGCTGTTATTTTTTTTACGTCTCTCTGAACATCTTTTGCAGCAGTATTGCAACAGGTTTTTTTTGTTTCAATTCAATATAAAATGTATAAATATAGCGGTGGCTACCAAGTGGAAGTCTCAAGAATACAGTGGAACCTCGCTTAACGAGTAACCCAGTTAGCTAGTATTTCGCCTAACAAGCAAAGCTTGCTGTAAATTTGTAACTCGATTTACGAGCAAGCTTTGCTGTACGAGCAAAATACTCACCGCACACACTTCCAGTTCCGTACATCCACCGTGCTCTAACCCGCTCTTGCAGTCCACACAAATACACTCAAACACAGACACACACGCAAACACACACATATTATGCTCACCTTACCTTCCGTTCCCTCGCCGGCCTCCTGGAACTTGCATGTATCGGGTAACCATCGCGACCGATACAGGACCTTCCTCCCAGTGCGCTGACGTCAAAGGCAGGTGCCGGTTGCCTCTGATTGGCCAGCGCGCTGCCTTTGAGTAGCGGCTGACAGGGAAAGGTCCTCCCTCGTCGCGAGGCTTGCCGATACACATGCTGTACATGCGGAATACAAGACCCAAGAGGCCTGCGATGGAACGTATGGTACACATTATGCTCACCTACCTTCCGTTCCATCGCTGGCCTCCTGGTTCTTGTAGTTCACCGCTCCAAGAGGAGTATCTGGTAACCATCGGCGACGAGGGAGGAACTTCCCCTGTCAGGCGCTACTCAAATCAGCCTGCTGACCAATCAGAGGCAAGCGGCTCCTGCCTTTGACGTCAACGCGCTGGGAGTTGAAGGTCCCGCATCGGTCGCCTTGGTTACCCGATACACAGCCCGTACTGGCGAACTACAAGATCCAGCAGGCCGGCGATGGAACGGAAGGTAAGGTGAGCAGTGAGCATAATATGGGTGTGTGCGTGCTTGAGCGTGTGTGGAATGGCACAATAGGGGACCAGTATGGGAGATTTAACAAGCTGTGGAACGAATTGTTTGCATTGCAATGATTTCCTATGGGAAATCTTGCTTTGCTGAACGAGTAACTTGTAACGGATTGTTCTCGGTATCCAAGGTTCCACTGTAAATTGGTTACTTCTATTAGCCACTCACAGTTTTTTAAAACCTAAAAAGTGGTTATAAGAAGTTAAAAAAAAACGGAACGATCTGCACTGCGAGTTGTTTGACATTTCTGTTCATATGTTCATTCTTTTTGACGTTTTTTTTGTTTTTCTTTTATTGGGAATGGTAAATGATAGATGAATACTGTCTGTAAATCACGAGTCGCAGCATGTCAATTGTTTGCTGCGGAGTCACAAGTGTCCTTCGTAGGGAGAACACAAGCAAGAGACCGCAGTGCACCGAACTCTGATCGCGGGTAGAAGCAGCTGCAGTCTCCTGCGTTCTCCACACTGCTGGAATCAAGATCTCTGCCTCTACATTATTCTGCTCACGGATGAGGTGGCAAAAACCTGGTGACAGATTCCCTTTAACACAAGCAAATTGTGACACCATATCTCAATTTAATCCATGAAATCATCTTGGCTTTACCTGTTGTACGAAAAGGTCCATGGAGAATTTCGGTAAGTGCCTGTATTTCTGGCACCATATCCATCACTGCTTGTCCAGTAAACAATGGATTAATTTTTGCAGCTTTGTGACCATGCTCACGGTAAGCTGTAATAAGTCTTGCGAGGCCATGATCCACTACAAAAGATATACACAAAAAAAGGAAATTAAAACAAAAATCTTCTGTACAAGTTTATAAAAGTAACTAGTATTACACAATGCTAATTTTAAAGAGTAACTGCTTTATGACATCTTCGTGGTGAGGTTAAAGCGTAGCCGTCAATTTAATTTTTAAATTTAATAAATGAATAGTACACATGAAAATAAGCAACTCTAACATATCTGATCAGACAAATCTGCTTCTCTGCCAGAATTGATAGAAGGGGCGGAGCCGTCTCTAGCTCCTCCCTCCATCATAGAATCTCCTCAGTAAGGCTAAGTTCACACATCAGTTTTTTTGCAATTAGGCACAATCCGATGCTTTGCAGAAAAAACGCATCCTTTTTTTTTTGCCGCCGGACGTGTTTTTTCCTCAGACTTGCATTAGTGCCGGATTGTGCCGCATGGCCTTGCGTCCGGTTTTTGCCGGATGCGGCATATTTAGCCGATGCGGCGGCCACATGGAACGTTGCTTGCAGCGTTTGTCTGCGGGGAAAAACCGCATCCGGCGCGATTTACAATGGAAGCCTATGGTCACCGAATGCGGCGTCCTGCGGCAAAAACAGCATTCGGCGGCCGAATGCGTTTTTTTAACCGCGCATGCTCAGTATCGTACCGGATCCGTCAAAAAACAGACGGGCTGCATGGAAAAACTTATGCAACGGATCCGTTTTTTTTTCGCCACATCCGTTGCATAGATTTTTGAGCCGGATTGAGCCTGATGCAAAAAAACTGATGTGTGAAAGCAGCTTAAATACCTTTCATTTATCTCAGTAATGGGAAACTCTTCACTGAATATAGATTTTACCTCAGAATTGAGGCTTGTGATGATGACTGATTAATTCTGGCAGAGATAGAAGCAGATTTGTCTGATCACATATTACAGAGTGGCTTATTTTTATATGCACTATTCATTTATGGAATACAAATTAAAACGACAGTTATGCTTTAAGTACAGGTAACAGGAGTGCTAAAGAAAGGGGAATATTCCGATTTTTTATTATTATTTTAAAAGGTCAGCGTTTTTTGTTTTTTTATCAGGACCTGTAAATGTGACTTCCCTGTTAAACTCAATGGGTGAAAATCCATCACATACATTTACATGCTGCAGATGAAGTCAATCTTTGGACGGAAGACTCCCTCAGCGTACGGATGAGATTTGTTCATGATACGTAGAGCTGACCACAACCATCCAAGAGAAAGCTTGAAGCAGGCCCAATAACCATATTACAGTCACCGGATCATCTCCCAGACAGCAAATACAGTGTTTCCCCAAAAATAAGACCTACCACAATTCTACAGGGTTTTTTCGAGTAGGCTTGAAATATAAGCCCCACCCCAAAAATAAGCCCTAGTTACAATCAGGGACAGTGTTGGAAGGGGGGTAGTCAAACCGCACAATTTCTCAGGGCCCCCACTCTCTTAGGCTACTTTCACACATCCGGTTTGAGCACTGCGGCTCAATCCGGCTGTGCAAGCTATGCAACGGATGCGGCGAAAACACCGCATCCTTTGCATAAGTTTTTACATGCGGCCCGTCCGTTTTTTTCCGGTTGCGGCATGCTACTGAGCATGCACAGTGAAAAAAAAACGCATGCGGCGGCCGGATGCGTTTTTTCCCGCATCGCGCCGCATCCGGCGTCCATAGGCATGCATTGAAAAATGCGCCGCAGCGGCCGGATGCGGTGCGATGCGTTTTTTTTGCCGGAGCAAAAAACGTTGCAGGCAACGTTTCATCCGGCCGCGGCACCGGCTAAATCTGCCGCATGCGGCAAAAACCAGACCGACCGCAAGCACATGCAGCACAATACGGCACTAATGTAAGTCTATGCAAAAAAAAAAACGCAACCGGCGGCAAATAAAACAGTTGCGGTGTTTCTGCAGAGCGCCGTATTGTGCCGCAGAGCAAATACCGGATGTGTGAAAGTAGCCTTAAGGAGCCCAGCATTTATATTCCAAGGTTCTGAGTATTTAAGGACCTATGATGACTTCACAGTCGTGTGACCAAAGGTCTCTTAACTGGAGAAATCTAAAAGAACTTAACAGGAGACAGGCTGGTATGCAGGACTGACATTATGGGGGGGGGGGGGACCAAGCTGACATTTTACAGGCCCCCCATTTTCTTAGGGGCTCTAGCATTTATATCCTGATTATACCACTGCTTTAAGGACCTGCAAGTAAAAGTAAATTGATGGTACAATACTTATGCTAACGCTAATTCTAACAGGGGGACAGGATAACTATGAATACCCCCCCCCTAGATATTATCTTCTCCTTTGCTCATGTCACTCAAGAAGCTGATGATTTTATAAACTTTACTTTCTTGGATTTCAAAACCTAAACATCCGAGCTGACCACTACAGGTATGTATAGAATCAGCCTGATAGTGCCAGTATAGCACTGCCTTTAGGTTATATAGGAAAATCCTGGTGATTGGTGCACTTTAAGAATAAATGTGGATTGTTGTTCATGGGAAAAATATAAGACATCCCCTGAAAATAAGCCCTAGATAAAGCTGCTCAGACTCAGACAAAAAACGGGATCGGCAGGTTGCTGCTCAATTTAAAAAACAAAGCAAAACACAACCCTGATCCGCTCCGGTATCCGGTATCCATATAAGTCTTAAGCCTGCTTTACACGGTACAACCGATTGTGCGATTTCACAATCGATCGTACCCGCCCCCGTCCTTTTTGCGTCACGGGCAAATCGCTGCCCGTGTCGCACAAAGTTAGTAACCCCCGTCACACATACTTACCTCTCGTGCGACCTCGCTGTGGGCGGCGAACGTCCACTTCCTGGAGTGGGAGGGACGTTCGGCGTCACAGCGACGTCACACGGCCGCCGGCCAATAGAAGCGGAGATGAGCGGGACGTAAACATCCCGCCCACCTCCTTCCTTCCACATAGAGACGGCGGCGGCCGCGGGAGGCAGGTGAGCTGCTCATCGTTCCCGTGGTGTCACACGGAGCGACGTGTGCTACCACGGAAACGATGGTCAACTAAAGTAAACGATATTATGGAACCTAACGAGCAGTACCCGACTCACGATTTGTGAGCGATACTGCATCGCTAGGAGGTGTCACACAGGCTGGCATCGCCAGCGATGCCGGATGTGCGTCACAAAAACCGTGACCCCGACGATCTATCGCACGATAGATTGCCTGGTGTAAAGCAGCCTTAAGGGGACCAGGATCCAAATTAAAAATGTTGGTGGTAGGGATGGGGGGTAGGAAGCACGCGGTGTACTCACCGAGGCTGTGTTATGGCGGCAAGCTGCTTTAGGAGCACGCATTTCCTTCCAGGGCTGACAATTGACTCTTCACTGCTTTGCCCGCCCACCAGCGCGTGTAATTGGATGTAGTTAGATGCGCCCCCACCCCAAGTGTCAGCTGACTGCAACCAATCACAGGCACCAGGATGGCCAGTGGGCGGGGAAAGCAGTGCAAGTGTCTACGAGTCAGTATGGTGAGCATGCATGTATATAGAAACACATGCGGCCCGCTTCTGTTAAAGAGTGTGCTGCTGAGACGGTGATGCGATGTCAGACTCGTGCGAGTCTGATGACATCACCAGGCACGGCCTGCTGCTCTCTGAACATGAGCGTGCATGTACATAGAAACACATGCGGCCTGCTCCTTTCAGAGTGTGTGGCTGTGCCGGGTGATGCGAAGCGAGACTCGCACGAGTCCCTTGCAAATGTGACTCCGGCCTACGAGAACCGCATGCGGCTTTTTTTAAATTTAAATAAAGAAGTAAAAAAAATAAATAAATAAATAAATATAATGATGTGCACTCCCCCCAAATTTTCATCCCCAGCCAATCCCCATATTCTCAGCCCGCAGCCGTGCAGATCTGGACTTTTAGGCTATGTGCGCACTTTCCGTCATCCTACATGCAGTTGTAAACGCACGTTTTGGGCTTAATTGATTTAGCCAAAGTTGCCTTTTTAAGAAATTTAGCGCTGAAAACGCATGCGTATTTACCGCGTTTCAGATGCGTTTTCAGCGCTTTTTGCATGCTTTTTCACCTGCGTTTTGACAGATGCGTTTTGAACATCAAGACACTACTAAATAAAGTTGAAACATTCAGACGGAATGAAAAAGTAGAAAAAAAAGGGACAAATTTATATTAATGGGAAAAATAATGGAAAAAGATATATTTAATAAAATTATAGCATTAAGATACATTTTATCGGTAAAATAACAATAAATGCATATTTTTCTTAAATTTAATTGTCGGATTATGTGTGTGTGTAAAGGAACATATCAATTCATTATTTTGATGTCCAAAAAGCATGCGTTTTGGTAGTCCAAAACGCATGTTTTCTGCAATGAAAAAGCAGGTAAAACGCAGGAATTTTGATATTTCTTGCTTTTTGCAACTTCTCATTGACTTCAATGTTAACAAAACGCAGCACAAATGGCAAAAACAATTGACAGGGTCCTTTTCTGAACGCATGGTTTTTGACCAAACTTATGCAAATTTTGTGATGCGTTTGTAAACGCAAAGTGTGTACAAGAATTCATGATTTCTCATTGACTTTAATGGAAAATCAAAACGCATGCATTTGGGCACAAAAACGCTGCAGTTCAAAACTGACTCTAAAAGCAGCGGAAACGCAGGTGAAAACGCAAAGTGTGAACATAGCCTTACAGTCCGGGTCTGCTCAGCCCTAGCCCATCTATCAGAGCAAAAAAAAAAATAGTATTAGACCCTGTCATTTTTTCAGGGAAACACGGTAGCTGAATTTACCAGGGGGAGGCAGGCAGACATCCTCCAGCTGCTGGAGAACGTAGTATTAGAAAGTTGCCATTCACATAAATGCCTACAATCAATAAAGGCGAGCTTGAGTCCATGCTGGCTCATATAGGGGGGCAGGGCTACATCAATGATATCTATATACTCCATATAAGAATATGGACGGGGGTTGTTGGTACAGGGGTGAGGTACAAATGAGAAGTGCAGCATCAGCTCAGCTACCTGCGGAGCATATTACAGACAGTACTGTTTAACGATGTAAAGTCCAAACTCCAGTGAATGCGGCTGGTCAAATACCACAAAAGGCTAGAGCCTGAAAGAGAAATTGATCTCTACGTGTGACGGGAAACAAAATCCACTCTATGGCAAGAAGGCCAGATGGCCACAGCGGTCACAAGTTTCATGTACAGCTGTCAAAAAAAAGTTTTATTCCTCCTGCCTGTTACCTTGACCTACAAATTCACAGTGTCCCTAACATGCAGTCAGCAGAGCAGATGCAATATGCACATACATAGAACACGACTCATTAGCGACAACACTGATTTACAGGATGGGTAACTGTTCTAAATTCACTAAAAGGCTATAGCAATATCTTCTAAACAGCACCCGGGACAATTTTCGGTGGTACTATACTTGAGCACGTCGTTTGGCAGAAGCCTGATCCAGCGGCCATGTTGGTCATTTGTTACAACTGGACCAGAGTATTGTGAACAAAATACAAACTGTAGCGTTCCCTGCGCCTCTTCTGATTAGTGGCCGGCATGACATCATGGCGCAACGTCACGGGCCTGCTAGTGAAAAGAAGTGCCAGGGATGGTGCAGGTGGTAGGGGTTGCCCTGGTCCAATGGACACAGACTGCAGACGTGGCTGACGGACCAGGGTCCTGCAAACCTTTTTCTTCAATTCCATTGACCATATTAGTATCCATTTTGTGGATAAAAATACAGTGGTTGTTCCATACAAACACCTCCTCACCGTGGCCCTACAACATTCAGCACCTACTCTCGGGATAGGTAATAAATGTTAAATGGGTATTACCATGTTAGAGTGATGGCAGATCACAAGGTGTCTGACCTTGGAGACCCCCACGATCATCAAATCAAAGAGGCTGCACTGGTTATACAGGGCTGCAGTTGGCTTCCAGTTTCCCCCCACAAAAAAAAAAATGGCCACAAGCTGAGAAGTGCAGCACAGTGCCTTCCAAGCCTCCAGGTCTGACAGCAGCTTTCTGCTAGGGACCTTTCCCAAACCTAATGGTGAAGGGGCAGCATCGCAGCTGTGTCACTGCTCTTCTCTACACAGCAGTATCCTCGGGATCAGTGGAGATCCCCAAAGATCAGGTGCTCTCTGATATGCATTCATACTAGGATATGGAAATATTTCTTTAAAAATGTGCACAGTGCAGCAATACATGGAGTCGCTGTTCCAGCCGCAGAGCTGGGTGTGTCGCCCTCCAGCCAACTGCCCCACCTCTGCTATGCACATGGCCTGAAAGTGGAACTTTGCTGGAGTCCTGTTGTAGCACCATGTCATGGAATAATGATCACTTCACTGCTCTCACCTCATAAAATAATCTCTACCTGCTTCTAGAAACCTGTGTGAGAGAATCTTACCACCCTCTGCTAATATTTTATTAGATGCCGACGTTGTTACTTTGTGACATATCCTGTAATGTACTGCAATAATGTGTGAATTTGGCTGGGGACTAAGGGGAAGCAGTGTGCCAGGCGCCCACAACTGTACATGTTACCACGAATTGCTGCAGATAACACACATAACCTCGGGCTTCACATGTAGAGAGGCCAACAAGGGCAGGTTATGCTCCAATTAGTCCGGCAGCTCCTTGGTATTTCATTTTATTATTAAATTCACCAATATGGTTCCAGAGGTATGAGCCAATCTATCGTGTGATATGTCATCGGGGGTCATGCTTTTCGTGACGCACATCCGGCATTGTTTACGACGTCGTCCCGTGTGACACCTCCGAGCGACGCAGAACGTTCCCAAATAGTGTATTGTTGACGCATCGTTTATTTTTAAAAAGTCGATTATTTTTCATGGCTCCGGTTGTTCATCGTTCCCGGGGTAGCAGACATCGCAGTGTGACACCCCGGGAACGATGAACAGATCTTACCTGCGTCCCGCGGCTCCCGCCGGCAATGCGGAAGGAAAGAGGTGGGCGGGATGTTTACGTCCCGTTCATCTCTGCCCCTCCGCTTCTATTGGCCGGCAGCTGTGTGACATCGCTGTGACGCCGAACGTCCCTCCCCTTCAAGAAGAGGATGTTTGCCGCCCACAGCGACGTCGCTCAGCAGGTAAGTGCGTGTGACAGGGGTTAACGACTTTGTGCAACACGGGCAGCAATTTGCCCGTGACGCACAAACGACGAGGGCGGGTGCGATCGCATGATAGATCGTACCGTGTGACACCCGCATTACTGTGTAGTGCTCATTTTTATAAGGGGGCGGTGCTCACAGAAGGGGCGTGTCTTCAGGGTACTCCATATTTTCCTGTTTGCCACACCCCCTTGGCAACAAACAAAAGGGAAGGCAAAATAAAAAACCCACATTTCCGGAACAAGATAGCACGGCATAGTATATGTATAATAGAATTATTCTTACCGTTAATTCGGTTTCTAAGAACCCTCCACGACAGCACAACCGAATCCATGATGTCGTGGAGGGTGAGTAGATAAAGAAGGGCCCGGCCAGCGCACAGGGTGTGTATACAGGGGCCCGGCCAGCGCACAGGGTGTGTGTATACAGGGGCCCGGCCAGCGCACAGGGTGTGTGTATACAGGGGCCCGGCCAGCGCACAGGGTGTGTGTGTATACAGGGGCCCGGCCAGCGCACAAAGTGTGTGTGTATACAGGGGCCCGGCCAGCGCACAAAGTGTGTGTGTATACAGGGGCCCGGCCAGCGCACAAAGTGTGTGTGTATACAGGGGCCCGGCCAGCGCACAAAGTGTGTGTGTATACAGGGGCCCGGCCAGCGCACAAAGTGTGTGTGTATACAGGGGCCCGGCCAGCGCACAAAGTGTGTGTGTATACAGGGGCCCGGCCAGCGCACAAAGTGTGTGTGTATACAGGGGCCCGGCCAGCGCACAAAGTGTGTGTGTATACAGGGGCCCGGCCAGCGCACAAAGTGTGTGTGTATACAGGGGCCCGGCCAGCGCACAAAGTGTGTGTGTATACAGGGGCCCGGCCAGCGCACAAAGTGTGTGTGTATACAGGGGCCCGGCCAGCGCACAAAGTGTGTGTGTATACAGGGGCCCGGCCAGCGCACAGGGTGTGTGTATACAGGGGCCCGGCCAGCGCACAGGGTGTGTGTATACAGGGGCCCGGCCAGCGCACAGGGTGTGTGTATACAGGGGCCCGGCCATTGCACAGGGTGTGTGTATACAGGGGCCCGGCCATTGCACAGGGTGTGTGTATACAGGGGCCCGGCCAGCGCACAGGGTGTGTGTATACAGGGGCCCGGCCAGCGCACAGGGTGTGTGTATACAGGGGCCCGGCCATTGCACAGGGTGTGTGTATACAGGGGCCCGGCCAGCGCACAGGGTGTGTGTATACAGGGGTCCGGCCAGCGCACAGGGTGTGTGTATACAGGGGCCCGGCCAGCGCACAAAGTGTGTGTGTATACAGGGGTCCGGCCAGCGCACAGGGTGTGTGTATACAGGGGCCCGGCCAGCGCACAAAGTGTGTGTGTATACAGGGGCCCGGCCAGCGCACAAAGTGTGTGTGTATACAGGGGCCCGGCCAGCGCACAAAGTGTGTGTGTATACAGGGGCCCGGCCAGCGCACAGGGTGTGTGTATACAGGGGCCCGGCCAGCGCACAGGGTGTGTGTATACAGGGGCCCGGCCAGCGCACAGGGTGTGTGTATACAGGGGCCCGGCCAGCGCACAGGGTGTGTGTATACAGGGGCCCGGCCAGCGCACAGGGTGTGTGTATACAGGGGCCCGGCCAGCGTACAGGGTGTGTGTATACAGGGGCCCGGCCATTGCACAGAGTGTGTGTATACAGGGGCCCGGCCAGCGCACAGGGTGTGTGTATACAGGGGTCCGGCCAGCGCACAGGGTGTGTATACAGGGGTCCGGCCAGCGCACAGGGTGTGTATACAGGGGCCCGGCCAGCGCACAGGGTGTGTGTATACAGGGGCCCGGCCAGCGCACAGGGTGTGTATACAGGGGCCCGGCCAGCGCACAGGGTGTGTATACAGGGGCCCGGCCAGCGCACAGGGTGTGTATACAGGGGTCCGGCCAGCGCACAGGGTGTGTATACAGGGGTCCGGCCAGCGCACAGGGTGTGTATACAGGGGTCCGGCCAGCGCACAGGGTGTGTATACAGGGGTGTGTGTGTGTAGCAGTCTGCCAGTTAGAAGACCGGGTGGCACCAGCTGTGCCAGGCCACATACCCAGCGACGCCCCCACACACCTGCACGGCCCCCCGCCGTCTCGTAGCCCTGCGCCTTCACCCGGCTGCCTGCAGCCTCACTCTTCTTCGGCCGGTATCCGTACACCCCGCGTTCAGTGCGGTAGAACCTGTGCAGCGCTGGTCGCCACAAGCTGCCACTCCGGGCACAGACAGTGAGCCAGGCCGACATACTGTAGTCAGTGCCTGAAAGCCCAACAGCCGGCACTGCTGCAACCAAAGAGTTAAAGAACGAAATTACAGCCTTGTGCGCAGTCTCAATACAAGAAAACGTGGTAATCGCTTACAGGAGACTCCCCCTGCAGCGGATTGGTTGGTTCTGGGGGCGCGATTATAAGGCGTTTGGGTTCATCCATTCACTCCACGTTAGGGGGAGGATCTAGGCTTTATTTTTGTTGTTATGAGAGCAGTTTTTCACTTGAAGAAAGTACACTAGAGCTGTGTGCTCCTCTCTGTGCCCATACTGGAGCTGTGTGCAGTGTGCTCCTCTCTGTGCCAATACTGGAGCTGTGTGCAGTGTGCTCCTCTCTGGGCTCATACTGGAGCTGTGTGCAGCGTGCTCCTCTCTGTGCCCATACTGGAGCTGTGTGCAGTGTGCTCCTCTCTGTGCCCATACTGGAGCTGTGTGCAGTGTGCTCCTCTCTGTGCCAATACTGGAGCTGTGTGCAGTGTGCTCCTCTCTGGGCTCATACTGGAGCTGTGTGCAGCGTGCTCCTCTCTGTGCCCATACTGGAGCTGTGTGCAGTGTGCTCCTCTCTGTGCCCATGCTGGAGCTGTGTGCAGTGTGCTCCTCTGTGCCCATACTGGAGCTGTTTGCTCTTCTCTGTGCCCATACTGGAGCTGTGTGCAGTGTGCTCCTCTGGGCCCATACTGGAGCTGTTTGCTCTTCTCTGTGCCCATACTGGAGCTGTGTGCAGTGTGCTACTCTCTGTGCCAATACTGGAGCTGTGTGCAGCGTGCTCCTCTCTGTGCCCATACTGGAGCTGTGTGCAGCGTGCTCCTCTCTGTGCCCATACTGGAGCTGTGTGCAGTGTGCTCCTCTCTGGGCCCATACTGGAGCTGTGTGCAGCGTGCTCCTCTCTGTGCCCATACTGGAGCTGTCTGCAGCGTGCTCCTCTCTGTGCCCATACTGGAGCTGTCTGCAGCGTGCTCCTCTCTGTGCCCATACTGGAGCTGTGTGCAGCGTGCTCCTCTCTGTGCCCATACTGGAGCTGTGTGCAGCGTGCTCCTCTCTGTGCCCATACTGGAGCTGTGTGCAGCGTGCTCCTCTCTGTGCCCATACTGGAGCTGTGTGCTCCTCTCTGTGCCCATACTGGAGCTGTGTGCTCCTCTCTGTGCCCATACTGGAGCTGTGTGCTCCTCTCTGTGCCCATACTGGAGCTGTGTGCTCCTCTCTGTGCCCATACTGGAGCTGTGTGCTCCTCTCTGTGCCCATACTGGAGCTGTGTGCTCCTCTCTGTGCCCATACTGGAGCTGTGTGCAGTGTGCTCCTCTCTGTGCCCATACTGGAGCTGTGTGCAGTGTGCTCCTCTCTGTGCCCATACTGGAGCTGTGTGCTCCGCTCTGTGTCCATACTGGAGCTGTGTGCAGTGTGCTCCTCTCTGTGCCCATACTGGAGCTGTGTGCAGTGTGCTCCTCCCTGTGCTCATACTGGAGCTGTGTGCAGTGTGCTCCTCCCTGTGCCCATACTGGAGCTGTGTGCAGTGTGCTCCTCTCTGTGCCCATGCTGGAGCTGTGTGCTCCTCTCTGTGCACATGCTGGAGCTGTGTGCAGTGTGCTCCTCTCTGTGCCCATGCTGGAGCTGTGTGCAGTGTCCTCCTCTCTGGGCACATACTGGAGCTGTGTGCAGTGTGCTCCTCTCTGGGCACATACTGGAGCTGTGTGCAGTGTGCTCCTCTCTGTGCCCATGCTGGAGCTGTGTGCAGTGTGCTCCTCTCTGGGCACATACTGGAGCTGTGTGCAGTGTGCTCCTCTCTGTGCCCATACTGGAGCTGTGTGCAGCGTGCTCCACTCTGTGCCCATGCTGGAGCTGTGTGCAGTGTGCTCCGCTCTGTGCCCATACTGGAGCTGTATGCAGTGTGCTCCTCTCTGGGGTCATACTGGAGCTGTGTGCAGTGTGCTCCTCTCTGTGCCCATACTGGAGCTGTGTGCAGCGTGCTCCTCTCTGTGCCCATACTGGAGCTGTGTGCAGTGTGCTCCTCTCTGGGCACATACTGGAGCTGTGTGCAGTGTGCTCCTCTCTGGGCCCATATTGGAGCTGTGTGCAGTGTGCTCCTCTCTGGGCCCATACTGGAGCTGTGTGCAGTGTGCTCCTCTCTGGGCCCATACTGGAGCTGTATGCAGTCTGCTCCTCTCTGGGCCCATACTGGAGCTGTTTGCTCCTCTGTGCCCATACTGGAGCTGTGTGCAGTGTGCTCTTCTCTGTGCCCATACTGGAGCTGTGTGCAGTGTGCTCCTCTCTGTGCCCATACTGGAGCTGTGTGCAGCGTGCTCCTCTCTGTGCCCATACTGGAGCTGTGTGCAGCGTGCTCCTCTCTGGGCTCATACTGGAGCTGTGTGCAGCGTGCTCCTCTCTGGGCCCATACTGGAGCTGTGTGCAGCGTGCTCCTCTCTGGGCCCATACTGGAGCTGTGTGCAGTGTGCTCCTCTCTGGGCCCATACTGGAGCTGTGTGCAGCGTGCTCCTCTCTGGGCCCATACTGGAGCTGTATGCAGTGTGCTCCTCTGTGCCCATACTGGAGCTGTTTGCTCCTCTGTGCCCATACTGGAGCTGTGTGCAGTGTGCTCTTCTCTGTGCCCATACTGGAGCTGTGTGCAGTGTGCTCCTCTCTGTGCCCATACTGGAGCTGTGTGCAGCGTGCTCCTCTCTGTGCCCATACTGGAGCTGTGTGCAGCGTGCTCCTCTCTGGGCCCATACTGGAGCTGTGTGCAGCGTGCTCCTCTCTGGGCCCATACTGGAGCTGTGTGCAGTGTGCTCCTCTCTGGGCCCATACTGGAGCTGTGTGCAGTGTGCTCCTCTCTGTGCCCATACTGGAGCTGTGTGCAGCGTGCTCCTCTGTGCCCATACTGGAGCTGTGTGCAGTGTGCTCCTCTCTGGGCTCATACTGGAGCTGTGTGCAGTGTGCTCCTCTGTGCCCATACTGCAGCTGTGTGCAGTGCTCCTCTGTGCCCATACTGCAGCTGTGTGCAGTGCTCCTCTGTGCCCATAGTGGTGATGGCCACCTTTCCAGGCTGCAAATCATCTGTACATGCAGGGGCATTCACTTCTGGGGTCATTGAGATGGGAAAGGACATGGCCCCCACAATGATAATGTACCATTCAGATCTAGCTCATCCCTTTGTACCTAGGTCTATGACCATGACCAGGGGTGCAAGCTACATCTAGGTGAGATTTTCTTTATTTTATGCCCAAACTGATTAAACATAAAAATATTTATCCAATATGGGAAACAAAAAAAATGCAATGGCAGAATCAGTGCTTTCGGCCACATAACCTCCCCCAAAAAATTAATCAGAAAGAGACATATGGCTCCCAAAACTATATGAATAAAATCTACAGCTCAACATGCAAAAAAAAGGTCCTTCTACAATCCCAGCAAGCAAAAATAACAAAAAGATATGGTTCTCGGAATAAGGAGAAAGAAGACAATTAATTAAAGTGCACCAATCACCAGGATTTTCCTATATCACCTAAAGCCAGTGCTATACTGGCACTATCAGGCAGATTCTCTACATACCTTTAGTTGGCAGCTAGGATGTATAGGTTTTGAAACACAAGCAAGTAAAGATTGTAAAATCAGCAGCTTGTTGAGTGACAGCAGCTGATGATCAGCTGATAGCTGGGGTGGGTATACATAGTGATTCCCTCTCCCTGTTATTTATGCTAATTCTATTATACAATGGTTTTACTTTGTGGCTAAAAGGACCTGTGCTGATGTCATACCCATGTGACCAGAAGGGGCGGAGCCACAGCCAACAAAAAAATATTGCTTCCTGGTATAAGCTATGTTGGCTGAGGCCCCGCCCCTTCTGGTCACATGGGTATGACATCAGCACAGGTCCTTTTAGTCACAAAGTAAAACCATTGTATAATAGGGGGAGAGGATAACTATGAATATCCACCCCCAGCTATCAGCTGATGTAACTCAACAAGCTGCTGATTTTACAATCTTTACTTGCTTGTGTTTCAAAATCTATACATCCGAGCTGACCACGACAGGTATGTATAGAATCAGCCTGATAGTGCCAGTATAGCAATGGCTTTAGGTTATATAGCAAAAGCCTGGTGATTGGTGCGCTTTAAGGGGATTTTCACAACTGATATTGATGAACGTTGTGATATTAAGATGGTGGGTATCCGACAGCGGACAAATCCACCGATCGCCTGTCACCACCTCCGAAAGGGGCTGGGTGTGTAGTGTTAGGCCACGTGCACACGTTGAGTATTTGGTGAGGTTTTTACTTAAGTATTTGTGGCCAAAACCAGAAGTGGAACAATCAGAGGAAAAGTATAATAGAAACACATCACCACTTCTATATTTATTACCCACCCCTGGTTTTGGCTATAAATACTGAGGGAAAAACTCACCAAATACTCAGTGTGGGCACTTGGCCTAAGGACTGAAAAAAAGCACTGCTGTTCAGTAGCAGCTCTCAGGTACTTCTGATCAGCTCTTATAAAAATGTATCGAGCTGATGTGCATGATCAGAAGAGGCCACTAAAGAGTGATGGAGCAATGGTGCTTACAGCGGGAGCAGCCTGAGCTGGGCACAGTGGATCATTGAGGGTTTCATGTGCCAGACCAGGTGCCTACAAACCACTGGTGAAACCTGGGGCCCAAGGGGCAACAGGGCCCATTTACACCTGCAAAGTAGGTAGAATTGTGTATTGCCATGAGCTATTGGACAGCATAGGGCCCATGCAGTGTTCCTGGGCAAGGAACTCTTCTATCTTTGTCTGCCAGACCCCAAATGATCTGACATTGGGATAGGAATCAGCGCAGTGGAAAACTCTTTTCAGTACATAAAGATTTTTAGGTTGTATTTCAGGTGACTCTAATTTAATAAACTGACAGAGGATGTTTCTGTTGGCTCCCGTTCACATCTGCCAGGGAAAATTCCTAGTATTTTCATCAGATGCAGACATATTCTCCACCAGATGCATTGATATATTGTTCACCAGAAATGCAATCAGTGCAATGGTGCCAGAATATGGGCTCCAATCAGAAGGGGCATTTCAGTGCTTTGCTCTCAGGATTGATGGGGGTCCCAGTACGCAGACCCCAGCTTATCAGAAAATTTTATTTCTAGGTGATAACGGTTATTCCCAATATTGTGTGGTAACATAGGTAACATAAATCTGTAAGAAAACTCGCTCCCACATTGTTATTTCAGGACAAGGGAGCGGTCACCACTGCTGACAATTTTAATAATTCTATAAACGTTCCCACAATCAGTGTTAGCAAAGTATTTTCACTGTTTTGTACAGTACAAGCACAGTGGATGGGGTTTATAGAAATCTGCACACTGCTTCTTTTAGACGCTCCGTAAACTGACATGTGGTGCGGCTTTCCGATCCACAGCATGTCGATTTATTTTTGCAGAAATGCTAATGTTCTCACGAGAACACAGTGAAATTACGCTGTATCAGTCACTATGATCGTGGGTCTCTGTAAGGCCCCCTTCACACAGCCGTGTCTCCGGTACATGCGAGGACCATTTTTACACATACCAGAGACACGGACACACGTAGACCCTTTAAAATCAATGGGTCTGTGCACATGTGCGTGTCTGGTTTTCTCCGGCAGAATGGGTGTCACACGGACCGCACACTGATGTGCTCCATGTTACATCAGCATGACATGTACTGGATAAAACCACATATCTGTGAAATAAAAATTTCTACACTCACCTTCTCCAGTGCTGCTGTCACTTGCTTCCGACCACGGCTCATTATGCTCATTGCATATTCACTGCACCTCGGACCGGAAGCAGCAGCAGCGCTGGACACTGCAGCCCCATGGACAGGTAAGTACAAAAACTCACGCTGTCTATGTGCTATGCGGATGTCACACGGCTAACACACTGATAGCACACGCTGAACACACACGCACACATATGCACCTACACCACGGATGTGTGAAAGAAGTCTAAAAGAATGTACGCTATGCCCAGAACGCTGGCACTCTGTATAGTGGGCTTGTAGCCTAAGGCTATGTGCCCACGGGACCTTGTTTCTGCGGATTTTTCTTGATTTTCCAGATAAATCCGCAGGCTTTAGCATGTACAATCACTCCCCATGTTATCCTATGGGACATGGGGAGTGCTGTGTCCACGCTGCGGAAAGTACGGCTGCCAAACATGCTGCGGATGTAGGCATCCGCATGTATAATTGCATGTCAATTATTCATGCGGAATTACCTGCGGATGTCCCGGCCCTCTGCTATGGAGATAAGAGGCCGGGACGTCCGCAGGTAAGCCGCATGAATCTCCGCATGTTTCTTGCAGCTATTCTGCTGTAATATAGCAGCTAAAAATAGCTGCGGACGCCGGCGGGCAGCTGCGGGAAACATGCACTCGTACCAGCGGATACATCCGCAGGTACAAGCGCCCGTGGGCACATAGCCTAATAATTCTGAACCATCTCTTAGCGCTCTGTTGTGCCGCTCCTCTGTTAAAGGGAACATGTCACCAGATTTGAGGCCTATAAGCCGCGGCCAGCACCAGTGGGCTCTTATATACAGCATTCTAACATGCTGTATATAAGAGCTCAGACCGCTGTGCAGAACATAAAAAACACTTTATAATACTCACCTAACGGTCGCTGCGAGGGTTCACGGTCAGATGGGCGTCTTAGATCTCCGGTGCCGCCTCTTTCGGCTATCTTTGTCCTCCATCTTCTGAAGCCGCGGTGCATGACGCGCCTACGTCATCCACACTCACCGACATTGAGGTCCTGCTCTTGCGCAATTTGATCTGCAGGGCAGATCAAAGTGTTATAGTGCGCATGCGCGGGACTGGCGAGTGTGGATGATGTAGGCGCGTCATGCACACAGGCTTCAGAAGATGGAGGACGAAGATGGCCTAAAGAGGCGGCAGTGGAGACGCCTATCTGACTGTGAACCACTGCAGAGCAAGTTAGGTGAGTATTATAAAGTCTTTTTTACACAGCGGCCTGGGCTCTTATATACAGCATGTTAGAATGCTATATACAAGAGCCCACTGGTGGTGGCTGCGGCTTATAGGGCAAAAAACTGGTGACAGGTTCCCTTCAATCCTCCAATGAATGAATAATTGACATCTGGGTGGTACCAGTGGAGGGGGCGTCTCCCTGCATGCTGATCCTGCCCAATCAGAGCTGCCAGCTTCACACTGTAGTGACACACCAAGCATTGTAACGCCCAGTTGCAATTCCCTCTAGTTGCACAGGATGAGTGTTCTGGCAGCACACATGCTCATTAGTAGCAGGACTGAGGCCTAATAATAATAAATAATAATACAAAGAGATGAGGCAGATGCAGGGCTTCCCTTCACAAGCTCTGCGCGGAGGAGCGCATCTTTCAGCCGTGGCCCCCTCCGTATCGCAGCCCTGCATACTGACTTCCGCGTCCTTCAGCGGCCAGCTACAAGCACATACAGCACAGTGCGCGGGTCCTTCGCGTAGCTGCCTGCTTACTGCCTGTCCACAGCAATGCACCTGGTAAATGACCCTGCTTCGGCGTGCAGATAGGTAAGCATCGTACTGCACTAGTTATAGGCAGCTAAGTGTCCCGCTGAGTGATTTTGGTCAGGACCCCCGTGGTGTGTGCAGGCTGCTGACCGGCGCTCCTGCAGACAGCTGTATGGTGGGGTCCTAGTGCTGGAGTCGTGTTAGGAGCGGAGTGTTTACAAATTCAAAGGTAAACGGCTCGGTGCCCGCTCCGGGGCGTCCGTTACTGCTCGCCGTGGTTTCCGTTGTGCCGCCCACACAGTACAAGGCATTATCAGTGAGAGTTTCTGTGAGCAGCGGGGATTCTCGTTTAGTTTCCTCCTTGTCACATCCTGGGCCGCACATGGGCTACTGCGACGTGCCCGGGGGTGTGACAGGTACCGTATGTGTCTGCTCAGCTGGAGGGAGCCATCGGTGATCGGGGTGGCGCCAGGTGGGTGCAGCTGCTGGGGATGTGGCTGCTGCTGCTGTGGGCACCCATCACTGGTGTACCTGGCCCTCTGTGCGGTCACTCCTGTGGTGTGCGGTGTGCAGGGTCACCCAGGTTACTGTTACCATCCCTTAGGTCTGAAGCCACACAAGATCCATGCATTTAATGTGAAATGTCCTTTTTCAGCTATATAAAGAGTTGTAGATGGAACTTCTCCATCATTAGTACTGGTCATCCCCGTAGCACTGATGTGGTAGATGTGCCGACAGATCCGAGCTCCAAACCATGCTATCATACACTAAACAACCATGGTACGACCACCCAACATTGCCTGAGACGGTGGCCTGGGCAGCAGTGTAATCCAAGAACCTGGCCAGTGTGAATACATGGCGACCCCTACAATCTGTAGGAATCTGAGCTGGATCAGGGAGAGGGGTCTTTTGGTTAGGTGTCACCAGTGTGAATATATGGTGACACCTACAATCCATAGGAATCTGGGCTGGATCAGGGGGAGGGGGGGTCTTTTGGTTAGGTGTCACCAGTGTGAATATATGGTGACACCTACAATCCATAGGAATGTGGGCTAGATCAGGGGGAGGGGGGTCTTTTGGTTAGGTGTCACCAGTGTGAATATATGGTGACACCTACAATCCATAGGAATGTGGGCTAGATCAGGGGGAGGGGGGTCTTTTGGTTAGGTGTCACCAGTGTGAATATATGGTGACACCTACAATCCATAGGAATGTGGGCTAGATCAGGGGGAGGGGGGGTCTTTTGGTTAGGTGTCACCAGTGTGAATATATGGTGACACCTACAATCCATAGGAATGTGGGCTAGATCAGGGGGAGGGGGAGGTCTTTTGTTTAGGTGTCACCAGTGTGAATATATGGTGACACCTACAATCCATAGGAATGTGGGCTAGATCAGGGGGAGGGGGGGTCTTTTGTTTAGGTGTCACCAGTGTGAATATATGGTGACACCTACAATCCATAGGAATGTGGGCTAGATCAGGGGGAGGGGGGGTCTTTTGGTTAGGTGTCACCAGTGTGAATATATGGTGACACCTACAATCCATAGGAATCTGGGCTGGATCAGGGGGTGGTCTTTGGTGCGGTGTTACTGTAAAGTGGTCTATCTGAGGTTTCAGATAAAGAAATTGCTGCCATTTATGTCTTTCTCTGAAAAACATAGTATGAAGGTCCAGCCTGGACTATAGCAAGAGACCGGACTAGTCCAGGGCTGCCTCTGGCCGGCTTCTCCCTAGTTTGCTCCAGTTGACTGACAGCTTTTTCCCTATGTAGACACACAAGACCTGTCAAACCCCTTCCACAAGGCAGGCAGGCCGGCCATACCCCACTAATCAGATCTCCCACTATGGTGCATAGATGAATTTTCAAGCTACCTTTCTCTGCCGCAGTAATTCAGAGTAAAACCTAATTGGCTTCAACCAATTTAGTGACTGGTTCCCTTAAATTTTATAGCAAGAATAATGCTGACTGCAATTTGAAATACTGATTGGTCAAAGGGGTTTTCCAGTACTTCATCAGATCATCATGGGCTGTAACACTAAATCATCGTACACTTTAGCTGCTCTGCCGGCTTCTGCAGATATGTATATTTTTTTTCTTCAGTACCCAGCAGTGGCTACTACAGTGTATGAAGTTCTGGTGTTTTGGCTCCATAGAGTATTTACATGCGGCCAATGCTGAGAACAGCCGATCATTTGGGGGGCCGAGCCTCACGACCTGACATTCAAGTCCTAGCCCAAAAATCGGCCATCAGTATAGCAGTAGTGGACAGCCTGATTGCGGTGGAGGCAGTAGGCCCAGTTCACCTCTCCGGCCTTACATTATGTCTGGAGTGACTTCTGTCCCTCTGTGCGGTCACTGTGAATCTTGTGCTGGGAGATGCTGCTGTCAGAGTTATCATTATGAGAGTTGTTGTGATGTTCTCATACTATGCTTTTTGCACTAAATTTTTTAATAATCAAAAAGATAAGGAAGGTCCAGCGAGTGGGCAAAAAATAAGATAAAAAACATTTATTGAAAAATATTGAAAACATGAGAACATAGCAGTAGTGGAATAATCATCTGACAGTGTAAACAATTAACGAAACGACTACGCGTTTCGACTGAGGAGCCTTCTGAGGTCATACAAAGTATTTTTAATTTTTTTTTTTTTGGACTACATTTGATCTCAACAGTTTGAATAAATCACTTCAGTTTTTTTAAAGAAAAAAAAAATGTAGCCACTGATCATGTTTGAATTACACGCAATCATTTCATCCATCTTTTCTTCTGATTTTAAGGGAAAACTGGAGATAAAAAAAAAATAAATAAATGAACACAACTTTTTTTCACCCTTCAGTGGATCTTTTTAGCCTGAAAAATGTACGTACAGGAATTCTGAACATACTGACACTCCAGTGTATGGTTCAGACAAAGGACATGCCACTGCTCCTTAGGCTTGTTCACACAGGGCTTTCTTGGTAAGTTTTTGTTTTTTGTTGTTTTTTTTTTTTTTTCCCTGACCAAAACCTGATCTTGTGGCAGGAAATCTCCTTCTGAGTCATCTGCGTTTTTGATGTTTTTTTTTTTTTTTTTGTTTTTTTCTCTACAAAATGGGTTGAATCAATGAAAAAACGTTGCAAAATCGCTGCAAAGAATTAACATGCTCCTTCTTTGAAATCTGCAGCAAAAACACAGATATTTGACAAAACAGGAAAAAATCTGCAGGTGAATGCATGAGATTTTAGAAATCTCATACTTTGCTGGGACTGCAAAAAAACAGCTTTTTATTAGCATGGATTTGCATAAAACCAAGGCAAATCTGCAGCTAAAAAACGCAGCAAAACCGCCCTGTGTGAACATAGCCTAAAGGGGGCTACGACATCACTAATGCGAACTCGTTGGGGTCACGGAATTGGTGACGCACATCCGGCCGCTGTAGCGATGCCGCTGCGTGTGACACCGATGAGCGATTTAGCATCGTTGCAAAATCGCTCATCGGTGACATGGGGGTCCATTGTCAAAAATCGTTACTGCAGCAGTAACGAGGTTGTTCCTTGTTCCTGCGGCAGCACACATCGCTCCGTGTTACACCGCAGGAACGAGGAAGCTCTCCTTACCTGGCTCCCGGCCGCTATGCGGAAGGAAGGAGGTGGGCGGGATGTTACGTCCCGCTCAGCTCCGGCCCTCCGCTGCTATTGGGCGGCCGCTCAGTGACGTCGCTGTGACGCCACACAGACCGCCCCCTTACAAAGGAGGCGGTTCGCCGGTCACAGCGACGTCGCCGGGCAGGTAAGTATGTGTGACGGGTCTGGGCGATGTTGTGCGGCACGGGCAGCGATTTGCCCGTGTCGCGCAACAGATGGGGGCGGGTACCCACACTAGCGCTATCAGGACCGATATCGCAGTGTGTAAAGCCTGCTTTACTCCTGCTATAGCGATGGCTTGACTGCTGCAGCCAGTCACTAGCCCCAGGTGTCTAGGGGAAAAAGCGGCTGAGCTTGTGACTGGATGCAGCAGATGCTTGGCTAGCAGACCTCATGGCTGTGGGGTAAATAAATGCCATCAGAACCACTGGAGACTGGAGTAAAAAGCTTATCGGGACTGCTCTGGGGCCACATTGGTAGTGTGTGGCCCCTGGACCCATGCACTGCCTGTGTGTGCACCTTACTGCAATGATGAGGCACCAGGAAGGAGGCGTCTCACAAGGCTCTGGTCAGATGACATGGGCTACTGATGTGGCCGCTAAACCAGATTCCCTCGAATCCTTATGCTTAACTCTACTAGAAACTTATCAAGCAAGTTACGGTTCTTTTGTAATTTTATGGCATTTTCATCGATAGTAATGTTATTTGTTATTCTCTTTCACCACACCAACTCCAAAATGGTGTTTTGGTCCTGTTACTCCCTGACAGATAATGTTAGCCACACCTGTTGCTCCCTGACTGAAATATTGCTGTGTTAATCCATATGCAAAAAGTATCAAAGCCGTTCCCACAGCTCAGCCTCCGCTGCCGTGACTGACAGCCCTGTACACTGTGTAGTCAATCAGAGAGAATGTGGTGGCGGCTTGGCCAGTGCTTTGACAGTCCCAGAGCTCTTAAAGGGGTTGTCCACTACTTGGACAACCCCCTTCTGATTCCACATGTTTCTCACGAGTGAAGTATAAAAGCCTATATTCACCGGTTCCACGGCTCCTCTGACGTCACTCAAGCCTCTTGTCCTATCAGCGCCAGCTACCACCTTCGGACACAGAAACAATCAACAGGAAGTGAGTGGCAGCCGCAGCGCTCTCGTCCTGTTGATTAACTTGTTTGTTGGAAGGTGGGGAGAGCGAAGCCAGAGCTGATTAGACACAGGGCTCATGTGATGTCAACCGTATGTCAACTGATGCCATGTTTTTAATGATACCCAATTAAAAAAAAATTAGGCTAAACCACATATTTAATGCTTCACTTTAGCGGTGACCCCCCCCCTTTCCTCCTTCCAAAAACACTGTCATGGTGCTCTTAAATATAAGTCCCCTGCCCTTAGTCTTATACTCCCCCCTCTGGTGTCTCCATCTGTTTTCAGGGCTGCTCCTGTAGGTCTTAATGTGTTCTTGATTGAAGCTCACGTATATCAGATAAGTAGCTTCCTACACCCTTTCCTAGGCAACAGGGAGCTGAGCAAGTTTAAAGGGAATCTGTCAGCAGTTTTTTGCTATATAATCTACACACCACTGGAAACTGGTTGAAACACAAATCTCAGTGATGTCCCTGATTACAGTATGTGTCACTTAATGCAGGGTTCCCCAACTCCAGTCCTCAAGGCCCACCAACAGTGCACGTTTTCAGGATTTCCTTAGCATTGCACTGCTGTTGGAACCAGCACCTGGGCAGGTAATTACATTAACACCTGTGCAATACTAAGGAAATCCCAAAAACCTGCACTGTTGGTGGGCCTTGAGGACTGGAGTTGGGGGCCTCTGACTTAATGGACTGTGTTTTGCTGTTTAAATACAGTCAATGTTTCATCAGCAGGAGATTATCATTATAGGACTGTCTTTTGCCTCCTAGTCATCTGCTCGGTGTAACCCCGTCTCCCAGCACTGATAAGCAGCTCTGTTACTACTGTATACAATGTATACATAAAAGCTGTGATGTGTGCAGGGTTATACACAGATGAACTAGTCAGCTCTGCTAGATCTGCAGCTGAGAAAACTGTGACTCTCTCATAATTGCTGTACCCAGTTAATTAAGTGATACATTGCTGGAATCAGGGTCTCTATCCCTACCTCATGCTGCTGTTAGATTACATAGCAAAGATTTGCTGCTCCTATATCTACGGGGGTAAAATGGAATTGGATTGTTGGATTTCATTGAATCTTTCATTACTGTGATCTGTGATATTGCTGACCTATCCATCTGATGGGTAATCTATATCTGATAGGTTGGTGTCTTAGGGGTACTTCTCACATAGCGAGATCGCTGCTGAGTCACGGTTTTTGTGACGCAGCAGTGACCTCATTAGCGATCTCGCTGTGTGTGACACTGAGCAGCGATCTGGCCCCTGCTGTGAAATCACTGCTCTGGTTCATTTTTTGGTAGTTGCTCTCCCGCTGTGAAGCACAAATCGCTGTGTTTCACAGCGAGAGAGCAATGATCTGAATGTGCAGGGAGCCGGCGACTGGCAGCCTGCGGTAAGCTGTAACCAAGGTAAATATCGGGTAACCAAGCGAAGTGCTTTGCTTGGTTACCCCATATTTACCTTGGTTACTAGTGTCCGCCGCTCTCAGGCTGCCAGTGCCGGCTCCCTGCACACGTAGCCGGAGTACACATCGGGTAAATAAGCAAAGCTATTTGCTTATTAACCCGATGTGTACTCTGGCTATGAGTGCAGGGAGCCAGCGCTAAGCGGTGTGCGCTGGTAACCAAGGTAAATATCGGGTAACCAAGCGGTTGGTTACCCGATATTTACCTTAGTTACCAAGCGCAGCATCGCTTCCACACGTCGCTGGGGGCTGGTCGCTGGTGAGATCTGCCTGATAGACAGCTCACCAGCGACCATGTAGCGACGCACCAGCGATCCTGACAAGGTCAGATCGCTGGTGGGATCGCTGGAGCGTCGCTAAAGTGTGACGGTACCCTTACCGCATGCTCCTCCAACATCAGCTGTTCTCCGCTCTTGATGCAGTCGGGTGTGAATTGTGGAGCAGAACACTATAGTTTGGTTAACTGTTTATTGGCTGCTACCGGGCACTGCACATAGAATGAAAATTCATTTGAGCCCGTGCTTATCTGCAGTACCCGGAAGCTGCCAGTAATCTGATGGTGAAGCTACGGTTCTTTACTCCTTATTGTTTCAAGTCGCTTCCAGATCTGATGGGGTACCAGGTGTCAGATCTCCACAAATCTGACATTGATGACCCATCGGACGGATAGCTCATCAACATCATAGCTCCAATAAATCCAGCATGCTCAGTTCCTTTTTCATAGTGTATCTCTAGGCACGCCACCACGAACAAATGATTAACCCAAAAATATAACTAGCCTTTATGCGGCTGAAACACATGCACACTTTTTGGAGATAACATCATGAAATTCCCTTCACATCCGGCATTGATGGAATCTTAATGTTATGGTCTTCTTGCTGCAGGGTGAATTATAACATTTACTACAATTATATTTTATAAATGTTTCACTTTCACTTTTTGTTCAAAGGTTCGCATTGCTCAGATAATGCCGGCAGAACGTAAAAACCCACCAAGCATGGAAGAGCGAGATTCTGCAGGAGTTTCCAAAGACTGTGCCGATAAGCGGGCAGCAGGAGGCCGAGAGCGAGCGAAAGATGAGCTAAAGGTGGGAAGCAAGAAAGACTCCTCCTCAAAGACCACAGAAGAGAAGAAGAAGAAAACAGAAGAGGAAAAGCGCAAGAAGGACGACAAAGATGGCAAGAAGAAGGAGGAGGATTCAGGAAAAACATTGGAGGAGGAAAAATGTGCTCAAGAGGAGGAAAGAAAAAAGCGGGAAGAAGAACTGAGTCATCAAGAAGAGGCTGCTGCCCTAATAAAGTAAGTACATAGGGGCTGAAAAATCGAGTGTGGGGTTTCCTCTGCTCAGTTCACTTCAATAGGAGCTGAGCTGCAGTACCCAGAAACGGCCACTTCAGAGTGTATGGCGCTATGGAGTCACGGCTCAGTATAATGTATACACCTTTCCGCCACAGCTTATATCTCCTGACCAGTGTAAGGGCTGAGTGTCTGACCCCCACCAATCTGATACTGGGGACCTTTTCAAAGGATATAAAATATGTCAGAAATATCAAAGTAGCAGGCAAACCCTTTAAATATGCTCATGTTATTCAACTATCAGGGTGCAGGACAACGAGCAGCCATATATATATAATTATATAATTTTATTTATTTTCTGACATCAGTCTATGGTCATTGATTAGTATTATGGTTTTGTAATTCTAACAGAGGAGAATAAATGTGAACTGATATTATATTTTTTTTGTTTGTTTTTATATATACAGGGAGAAAGAAGAAGCCCATCAGTTGCACCAGGAAGCCTGGGAAAGACATCAGGCTAGAAAAGAGCTTCGGAGCAAAAATCAAAATGCTTCTGAGCATCGTCCTGAAGAGCACTTTTTTAGCCGTCTGGATTCTAGTCTAAAGAAAAACACTGCCTTTGTGAAAAAACTGAGAACCATCACTGAGCAGCAGAGAGATTCTTTGTCCCATGATTTCAATGGCCTTAACCTTAGCAAGTACATTGCCGAAGCCGCGGCTTCAATAGTAGAAGCAAAGCTAAAAATCTCTGATGTTAACTGCGCAGTGCACTTGTGTTCTCTCTTCCACCAGCGATATGCCGATTTTGCCCAGTCTCTGCTTCAGGTTTGGAAGAAGCACTTTGAAGCTCGCAAAGAAGATAAAACCCCGAACATTACTAAACTGAGAACAGATTTGCGCTTCATTGCTGAACTAACCATAATTGGCATTTTCACTGATAAAGAGGGCCTCTCATTGATCTATGAACAACTGAAGAACATCATAAATGCTGATCGGGAGTCACACACTCATGTTTCGGTGGTCATAAGCTTCTGTCGTCACTGTGGAGATGATATTGCCGGATTGGTTCCAAGAAAAGTGAAGTGTGCAGCTGACAAATTTAATCTAAACTTCCCACCTAGTGAGATTATCAGCCCCGAGAAGCAGCAGCCTTTTCAGAACTTACTGAAGGAGTACTTCACTTCTCTAACAAAGCACCTGAAGAGGGACCATCGGGAGCTGCAGAACATAGAACGACAGAACAGGTAAGGCTGGGGGGCATCTTTGAAACCAAGGGCAAAAGCTGGTCTAAAGCGGGCTTTACACGCTATGATATATCTAACGATGTGTCGGCGGGGTCACGTCGTAAGTGACGCACATCTGGCATCGTTAGTGATATCGTAGCATGTGACAGCTTTGAACGAGCAGAAATACTCACCTTCTCGTTCATCGCTGACACGTCGCTCATTTTCTAAAAATCGCACGTCCTGTTGTTCATCGTACCCGGGGCAGCACACGTCGCTCCGTGTGACACCCCGGGAACGTTGAACTGCAGCTTATCTGCGTCCCGCCGGCAATGCTAGAGGAAGGAGGTGGGCGGGATGTTTACGTCCCGCTCATCTCCGCCCCTCCGCTTCTATTGGCAGGCCGCTGTGTGACGTCGCTGTGACGCTGAACGTCCCTCCCCCTTCAGGAAGTGGATGTTCACCGCCCACAGCGAGGTCGTTTGGAAGGTAAGTACGTGTGACGAGGGTTTACAGCATTGTGCGACACGGGCAAGAAATTGCCAGTGCCGCACAAACGATGGGGGCGGGTGCGATCGCAAATGCGATCGCACGATTAATTGTAACGTGTAAAGCAGGCTTTGCATGTGCAACATTCGCAATCCAAGTACAGCTCATGATGTCTGGAACTCCTGACTTTAACGCAACAGCGTCACATAAGCCTATGCTTGGGTCAGTAGACCTGCAGCCATTCTCAACATCGCAGTTCTTACTTGTATAATGAATGTTTGACATGGAAAACCATCCTAAACGGCAAGTGTTAAAGCACCACTCCAGTGTTATTATTTAGTTTCACCACTGGAGTGGTACTTTAAATCTGTCCCCTGCCTCTAGTCTTATACACACCCTCCAGCATCTTCATGTGTTATCAGTGTTGCTCCCTTCTGTCTTCTGCAGTTTGTGACCTGCTGGAGCATGGAGCGCACCAGAGGTCACAACTGTATGAAACTATTTGAGAGCCCTGTTCTGGCTCTCCGAGATGTAGTGAGAGTTTGTAATTTACCGTCTGACTTCCGGACAGTCTGAAGTTACCGTCCCAAGATGGCGCTACAGGACCACAGTGACACTGAGAAAAAGTGAATATGCTGGAGATTGAGTATAAAGTCAAGAAACCTGGGTACCTAGACTTCTGCACTGGGGAAAAAAAGTCTCTGGAGTGGTGCTTTAATAAAATTTAGATTTAAAGGTGTTGTCCTCTTTCCAAGCAATAGGCCCCCAATTATGTAAAATAAAAAAATCTGCAGGTGCTCTACCTCCCTTGGTCCATCTGCAGCTGCTGCTTCAGGTCTGGTGTATGACAACAGCGGTGACGTGATTTCAGCAGCACGTGTCACCGCTCTAACCAGTCACTGAGCTCAAAATCGCATGCACTCAGTGACTGGTTAGAGCGGTGTCATTGACTTGATGTCACCGCTGTAGTCAAAACATCAGAACCAGAGTAGGGGTGTGGAGCTGGAGCTGGACCCAGGGAGGGTGAGTTTATTTTTATATTTCCTGAAAGTGCACTATCCCTTTTAAAGCTAAGCAAAATCCACCAATATAGAATCCCAGGAAATCTATTTCAACTGAGTGTTAAATTTCGCTTGCATAAATTAAATGCGAAACTGAGGGTCAAATGGGCCCTAGATTAAACGGGTCTTGTAAGTGAAAGGTTTATGGACCTGGTATTGAACTCCACAGTTGGTTTTTAATATTGCTTAAAGGGGTTGTCCTTCTCTCACTTATGCATTGGTAGATGAGCAGTGCCTCTTTGGTGTTCAGTGGCCATCCTATGGGAGCCCTATGAATCGACTTCTACCTGTCGACATCCACTGCTCCTCTTCTGATTTTTATGCCCAGCGTGATGTCCTAATTATGGCATATCGCACATGATGTGGTGCCAGTGATGCTAGCTGATCGAGAGCGTTAGCAGGGTTCCTATCCAGCGGCCACAGGATGCTGACATGGCTATTGGACTAGGGTTCTTCATATTGATTCCATCATTTCTACTAATGTTATTGTAATGGCGGGTATTCCTGGGGTAGGTCCTATTACGTGAGTAGGACAATTACAACATCCCAGTTTTTATGTGTAGAAGTGAACACCTTGGCATTGCTCACTTCCCTATGTGTAAAGGGGGCTTTACACGCTACGACATCGCTAATGCGAACTCGTTGGGGTCACGGAATTGGTGACGCATATCCGGCCGCATTAGCGATGCCGTTGCGTGTGACACCTATGAGCAATTTTGCATCGTTGCAAAAACGTGCAAAATCGCTCATCGGTGACATGGGGGTCCATTCTCAAAAATCGTTACTGCAGCAGTAACGAGGTTGTTCCTCATTCCTGCTGCAGCACACATCGCTGCGTGTGACACCGCAGGAACGAGGAAACTCTCCTTACCTACCTCCCGGCCGCTATGCGGAAGGAAGGAGGTGGGCGGGATGTTACGTCCCGCTCATCTCCGCCCCTCCGCTTCTATTGGGCAGCAATTCAGTGACGCAGCTGTGACGTCGCTGTGACGCTGAACGAATCGCCCCCTTAGAAAGGAGGCGGTTCGCCGGTCACAGCGATGTCGCCGGACAGGTAAGTAGTGTGACGGGTCCGGGCGATGTTGTGCGGCACGGGCAGCGATTTGCCCGTGTCGCACAACAGATGGCGGCGGGTACCCACGCTAGCGAAATCGGTACCGATATCGCAGGGTGTAAAGCGGCCTTTAGTGCCCAAAGATGGACAACCCCTTTGAGATAAAACTGGACCAGTGCCACAGTACATCGCATTTTCTAACTCCTTCTCTCTAGTTAAGTTTATTAATAATGCGGATTTGTGTTTTTTTTTTGTCTTTTGGCAGACGCATTCTTCACACAAAGGGAGAATTGAGTGAAGACAGACACAAGCAATATGAGGAGTTTGCAACATCTTATCAAAAATTATTGGCCAATTCCCAGTCTCTTGCTGATCTTCTAGATGAAAATATGCCTGAGCTTCCTCAAGACAAACCCATGCCAGAAGGTACTAGAAGTTTTTCTATATGTATGACCTATTAAAAGGGGTGGTTCACCCATATTTATTATTTGCTAGATCGATATTATGTTGAGAAACAATGTTTCTTCGGCGCTCTATTGGGAGACCCAGACGATTGGGTGTATAGCACTGCCTCCGGAGGCCACACAAAGCAATTACACTAAAAAGTGTAAGGCCCCTCCCCTTCTGGCTATACACCCCCAGTGGGATCACTGGCTCACCAGTTTTTCGGCTTTGTGCGAAGGAGGTCAGACATCCACGCATAGCTCCACTGTTTAGTCAGCAGTAGCTGCTGACTATATCGGATGGAAGAAAAGTGGGCCCATATAGGGCCCCCAGCATGCTCCCTTCTCACCCCACTGGTGGTTTGTAAGGTTGAGGTACCTATTGCTGGTACGGCGGCTGGAGCCCACATGCTGTTTTCCTTCCCCATCCCCCTGAGGGGCTCTGAGGAAGTGGGATCTTACCGGCCCCAAAGCCCTGAGGCCGGGCTCCATCCACAGACCCATTGAACCTGCTGGATGTGGAGCGGGAGTGCCGTTCAGGGACATGGCCCTGCACCATTCAGGTACTCTGTGTCCCCGTACACACAGGCACAGCACACTCCAGACTTGCTGGGTGTGCTAGTGCGCCGGGGACAGTAAAGGGTTACAGTCACTGCAGCCTAGCTGAGTGACTTTATTTATTGGGAACTACCGCGCCGGACGCTCCGGGAGCGGCGGCGCGGCTGGGACTTGTAGTGCGCCGGGGACTTAGCGCCGACCGCGCTTTTACGGCGGCGGCGCTCATAAATCCAGTCCCCGGCTTTTGCGGCCTAGCTCAGCTTCGTTCCCGCCCCCACCCTGTCAATCAGGGTAGGGGAGAGACGCTGTACAATCAGCAGCGCCGAGGGCTGGAGCCTTATTTACATGCTCCAGCCCTCTCACTAGACACTGTGGGACGCCGGTTTCCCGCTCTGACTAGGGGCACGCCTACGGCCCGCCCCTACTCACACGAGCTGGAGAAGACGCCGGCAGCCATTCCTGCAGCCCGAGCTGAGAGAACGGACTCTGGGCAACCAACAGGAATAGGGCGACCACACACCCGCTTATAGGCGGGCGGTAAGCGGCACCTGGGGTGCTGACACTAAATACCGCAGTTTGTCTATTTGTATTTAAGTGCACTGCATAGGTCGCTATTTCGGGCTATATGCCCTCTTAGATAGCGACACATCAGCAGCAGGAAAGCATGGGTGCTAAGGCACAGGCTTTCTATGCTGCTTGTATTGTACGTACTGAAGTGTTCATGTGTATTTATGCTTGTATGCTATACACTGCACTGTACGGTCACTAGTCTTGGCTATATTCGCCATAGAACGGCTAGACTACAGCAGCAGAAAAGCAAGGGTGCTGGGGCACAGGTTTTTTTCTATGCTGCGTGTATTGCAGGTGTTGCAGTGTTCATTTGTACTTATGCTTGTATGCTATACTTGCACTGTATGGTCGCTATTCTGGGCTATGTTCCCCTAGATGGCTAGTCTACAGCAGCAGAAAAGCAGGCTTTCTATGCTGCTTGTATTGCATGTGCTGCTGTGTTCATTTGTACTTTATGCTTGTATGATATACATTGCACTGTACGGTCGCCATTCTTGGCTCTATAAGTCGGCAGCAGCATATAAGCTACACAGGCTTTCGATGCTGTTTTTACTGCATGTGATACTATTCCACGGCACATTGTGTGCAATGCTCCCCTGTAGCACTTGGTCAGCCGGGGTCTCTACTTGACGTGGCCAAGAGAATCACCTCTCAACCCTGTCCATGGACAGGGACGGAGTTGCAATGGAATAGAGACTTGCAGTCCGGACAGGCCATGGGCAATCTGGATCACTAGAAGGTGGCCCGATTCTACGCATCGGGTATTCTAGAATTTACGTATTGTGTAGTTCATGTATGATTTTTGTTATATATATGTGCGGTATGTGCGTATATTTGTGTGTGCAGCGTTGTCTGTGTGTGGGTGTCTGTGTAGGGCAGTTGTTTGTGGTTTCCAGTGTGTGTGTGTGGTGTGTTGTGCAGTGCGCGCGCGTGTGTGTGTGTTGGGGGGGAGGTGTGCACTCTCCATCGTGCTCCATCCCCTATGCTGCGCACCCCCCATCGTGCTACATCTCCCATCCTGCGCACTCCCAAACGTGCTCCATCCGCCATGCTGCGCACTCCCAAACGTGCTCCATCCGCCATGCTGCGCACTCCCCATCGTGCTCCATTCCCTATGCTGCGCACTCCCCATCGTGCTCCATCCGCCACGCTGCGCACTCCCCATCGTGCTCCATCTCCTATGCTGCGCACTCCTAAACGTGCTCCATCCGCCATGCTGCGCACTCCCAAATGTGCTCCATCCACCATGCTGCGCACTCCCAAACGTGCTCCATCCGCCATACTCCACACTCCCCATCGTGCTCTATCCCCTATGCTGCGCACCCCCCATCGTGCTCCATCATCCATGCTGCGCACTCCCAAACGTGCTCCATCCGCCATGCCGCGCACTCCCAAACGTGCTCCATCCGCCATGCTGCGCACTTCCAAACGTGCTCCATCCGCCATGCTGGGCACTCCCCATCGTGCTCCATCCCCCATGCAGTGCACTCCCTATCGTGCTCCATCCCCTATGCTGCGCACCCCCCATCGTGCTCCATCTCCCATGCTGCGCACTCTCAAACGTGCTCCATCCGCCATGCTGCGCACTCCCAAACGTGGTCCATCCGCCATGCTGCGCACTCCCAAACATGCTCCATCCGCCATACTCCGCACTCGCCATCGTGCTGCATCCGCCATGCTGCGCACTCCCAAACGTGCTCCATCCGCCATGCTGCGCACTCCCAAACGTGCTCCATCCGCCATGCTGCGCACTCCCAAACGTACTCCATCCGCCATGCTGCGCACTCCCAAACGTGCTCCATCCGCCATGCTGCGCATTACCAAACGTGCTCCATCCGCCATGCTGCGCCAGCATCAGCCTCTCTACCCGCATCATCAGCCTCTCTGCCCGCAGCATCAGCCTCTCTCCTCCCAGCATCAGCGTCTCTGTCTCTAGCATCAGGCTCTTTCCTTCCAGCCTCCCTCAGCATCAGCCTCCCTTTCCCAGCCTTCCCAAGGATCAGCCTCTCTCTTCCCAGCCTCCTTCCTCCCAGCCTCCCCCTCCCAGCCTCCCTCAGCATCAGCCTTCCTCTCCCAGTCTCCCCCAGCATCAGCCTCCCAAAGCATCAGCCTCCACCAGCATCAGCCTCTGTTCTTCCAGCCTCCTCCAGCATCAGCTTCCCTAAGCATCAGCCTCCCTCGTCCCAGCCTCCCTCAGCATCAGCCTCTCTCCTTCCAGCCTCCCTCAGCATCAGCCTCCTCTCCCCAGCCTTCCCTAGGATCAGCCTCTCTCCTCCCAGCCTCCTTCTTCCCAGCCTTCCCATCCCAGCCTCCTTCAGCATCAGCATTTCCCTCTTCTCCATGATCAGCCTCTCTGCTCCCAGCCTTCTCCAGCACGCCCTGCTCCTCTGCCGACACTCACACACCCGATCGCATGCACTCACACACACACCCGATCGCATGCACTCACACACACACCCGATCGCATTCACTCACACACACACCCGATCGCATCCACTCACACACACAGCCGATCGCATCCACTCACACACACAGCCGATCGCATCCACTCACACACACAGCCGATCGCATCCACTCACACACACAGCCGATCGCATCCACTCACACACACCCGATCGCATCCACTCACACACACCCGATCGCATCCACTCACACACACCCGATCGCATCCACTCACACACACCCGATCGCATCCACTCACACACACCCGATCGCATACACTCACACACACAGACACTGACGATATCGCACTTACGCGCTCATACTCACAACATCCGGGGATATCACATGCTTCTGGCCATGTGATCCTCCGTCAGGTCCTGGAAGATCACAACAGCACATTTTCGCCGCCGAGAAGCAAGCGATATCCCAGGATGTCGTGAGTATGTGGATGCGATGTGAGGTGTGTGTGAGGTGTGTATGAGAGTGAGTGTGAGTGTGATCTGATGTGTGTGTATGTTTGTGTGTGTGCGTGTGGACCTTCCGGCGCAGCAGGACCTTGATGGGCTTGTAACCATGCGAGCATGGTTACCAACGTATCCACACCACTCCCACCACTGCCGTGGGAGCGGGGGCCGGGGGAGGGGGAGGGAGTACAGTACTCACCTCCGTGACAGCGCTTGTAACCATGCGAGTATCCACACCACCCCTTTGGGAGCGGGGGCCGGGGGGGGTTGGGGGGGGATAGGGAGTACCGTACTCACCTCCGTGACAGCCGTGTCAGTTAGAGAAATGCGCGGGGGGAGGGAGGGGGTGGGGCCAGAGCTAACGTGCATTGCGTGAGGGGGGCGGGGCGTGGCGTGGCTGAATTGCCAATGCCTGCAGGGTGCCGGGGCGAGAGGCCAATCTGTGGGGGGGGCGGAGCCTGGGCGAGCGGCTGGCCAATCCGTGTGGGGGCGCAGCCTGGGCGAGCGGCCAATCCGTGTGGGGGGGGCGGGGCCATGGCGAGCCCAGCGGCCAATCAGCTTTGTGTCACCGTAAGGACACAATTTTGGAGCATGACAGACAGACAGACAGATAGACAGACAGACAGACAGACAGACAGAATAAGGCAATTATATATATAGATTGCTCCCTGGCCACCCTCATTTGGAATAGAATCGGTGCTCCGGGGGGGGGGGGTCCCAGGAGCCTCTCTGTATGATGAGGCAGACTGACGTGGTCAGGCGTTGGACCCAGGGTCCAAAGGTGGATCCCCCAATCTCCAGGCTTGCGGCTAGAGCCATAGTTGCAGTGGAGATGGGACTTCACTTACAGATGCCATTGACAGGCAGATGGACTCTGGTTGAAATCTGTCTATGAGGCTATCGGCGTGTCGGTTGCTCCGGCATTCACAGCCGTATGGGCACCCTAAGCTTTTCAGCTGTGCTTGCGCAGCTGGTCTTGAGCACATGTACATCGGTGCCGCAGGGGGTGTCCTTAACCTCGCAATGTCTGCATTGCGACTTACCCTATTATTACTGTCCTGGAGGGACAGTCGAGGTTTCGGTCCTTCCCAGGCTCGGGCAGGTCCCAATTGTCCTCGTCCAAAAGGTCTGAAAAGCCTCAGAGGGGCTCAGCTTCCGGCCAGGCTCAATCACGCCCAAGGAAGGCAGCCGCAGGAACCGCTACCAAGGCGGTCTCCTCATGACTCTCAGCTCTCTCATCTCTCCGCATCCGCGGTTGATGGCAGACTCGCTCGCCTTTGGCGACATTTAGCTGCCACAGGTCACAGACCGGTGGGTGAGGGACAGTGTGCCCACGTGCACAGGACAGAGTTCTGGTCTCGTCCTCCGACTCGATTCTTCAGAACGTCCCCACCTCCCCACCGAGCAGATGCTCTTCTGCAGGCAGAAGGAGTGGTAGTCCCGGTTCCTCTTCAGGAACAAGACACGGTTTTCCTCCAATCTGGTTGTGGTGCCAAAAAAGGGATGGCTCTTCCCGTTCCGTTCTGGACCTAAAACTGCTCAACAAGCACGTGGACGCCAGGCGGTTCCGGATGATACCCTCCGCTCCGTCATTGCCTCAATGTCTCAAGGAAATTTCCTAGCATCAATAGACATCAAAGATGCTTATTTCCACGTGCCGATTGCTACGGAGCACCAACGCTTTCTGCGCTTCGTGATAGGAGACGAACATCTTCAGTTCGTGGCTCTGCCATTTGGTCTGGCGACAGCCCCCCGGGTGTTCACCAAGATCATGGCAGCAGTGGTAGCAGTCTTGCACTCACAGGGACACTCTGTGATCCCTTCCTTGGACGATCTACTTGTCAAGGCACCCTCTCAAGAGGCATGCCAACTCAGCCTGAATGTTGCGCTGGAGACTCTTCAGGCGTTCGGGTGGATCATCACCTTCTCAAGGTCAAATCTGTCAGGATCCAATCACTAACGTATCTTGGCATGGAGTTTCATATCCTCTCAGCGGTAGTGAAGCTCCCGCTGGACAAGCAGCGGTCACTACAGACTGGGGTGCGGACTTTCCTTCAGGGTCAGTCGCACTCCTTAAGACGCCTCATGCACTTCCTCGGGAAGATGGTGGCGGCAATGGAGGCGGTTCCGTTTGCGCAGTTTCATCTGCGTCCACTTCAATGGGACATTCTCCGCCAATGGGACGGGAAGTCGACATCCCTGAAAGGAAAGTATCCCTTTCACAGACGGCAAGGACTCTCTGCAATGGTGGCTTCTTCCCACCTCATTATCACAGGGAAGATCCTTCCTACCACCGTCTTGGGCGGTGGTCACGACAGACGCGAGTCTGTCAGGGTGGGGAGCAGGCTTTCTCCACCACAGGGCTCAGGGTACGTGGACTCAACAGGAGTTCACCCCTCAGATCAATGTTCTGGAAATCAGAGCAGTGTATCTTGCCCTACTAGCCTTCCAGCAGTGGCTGGAAGGAAGGCAGATCCGAATTCAGTCGGACAACTCCACAGTGGGGGCATACATCAACCACCAAGGAGGGACACGCAGTCGGCAAGCCTTCCAGGAAGTCCGGCGGATTCTGATGTGGGTGGAAGCCACGGCCTCCACCATATCCGCGGTTCACATCCCCGGCGTAGAAAACTGGGAAGCAGACTTCCTCAGTCGCCAGGGCATGGACGCAGGGGAATGGTCCCTTCACCCAGACGTGTTTCAGGAAATCTGTCGCCGCTGGGGGGTGCCGGACGTCGACCTAATGGCATCACGGCACAACAACAAGGTCCCAACCTTCATGGCACGGTCTCGCGATCAAAGAACGCTGGCGGCAGACGCCTTAGTGCAAGATTGGTCGCAGTTTCGGCTCCCTTATGTGTTTCCACCTCTGGCACTCTTGCCCAGAGTGCTACGCAAGATCAGATCCGACTGCAGCCGCGTCATACTCGTCGCTCCAGACTGGCCGAGGAGGGCGTGGTATCCGGATCTGTGGCATCTCACGGTCGGCCAACCGTGGGTACTACCAGACCGACCAGACTTACTGTCTCAAGGGCCTTTTTTCCATCGGAATTCTGCGGCCCTGAACCTGACTGTGTGGCCATTGAGTCCTGGATCCTAGCGTCTTCAGGCTTACCCCAAGGGGTCGTTGCCACCATGAGACAGGCTAGGAAACCCACGTCTGCTAAGATCTACCACAGAACGTGGAGGATAGTCTTATCCTGGTGCTCTGCTCAGGGAGTGTCTCCCTGGCCATTTGCATTGCCTACCTTTCTTTCTTTCCTGCAATCTGGGTTAGAAAAAGGTTGTCGCTCGGCTCCCTTAAAGGACAAGTCTCGGCGCTATCCGTCTTTTTTCAGAAGCGTCTAGCTCAACTTTCTAAGGTGCGCACGTTCCTACAGGGGGTTTGCCATATCGTTCCCCCGTACAAGCGGCCGTTAGATCCATGGGATCTGAACAGGGTACTAGTTGCCCTCCAGAAGCCGCCCTTCGAGCCTCTGAGGGAGGTTTCACTTTCTAGTCTATCACAGAAAGTGGCTTTTCTGGTAGCGATCACATCTCTTCGGAGAGTGTCTGAGCTAGCAGCGCTGTCATCCAAGGCTCCCTTCCTGGTCTTCCACCAGGACAAGGTAGTGCTGCGCACCATTCAGGAGTTTCTCCCGAAGGTGGTATCCTTTTTTCATCTTACTCAGGATATCTCTTTGCCTTCGTTTTGTCCTCATGCAGTTCATCGGTATGAGAATGATTTACATTTGTTAGATCTGGTGAGAGCACTCAGAATCTACATTTCCCGCACGGCGCCCCTGCGCCGTTCGGATGCACTCTTTGTCCTTGTCGCTGGTAAGCGCAAAGGGTTGCAGGCTTCTAAGGCCGCCCTGGCTCGATGGATCAAAGAACCAATTCTTGAAGCCTACCGTTCTGCTGGGCTTCCGGTTCCATCAGGGCTGAACGCCCACTCTACCAGAGCCGTGGGTGCGTCCTGGGCATTGCGACACCAGGCTACGGCTCAACAGGTGTGCCAGGCAGCTACCTGGTCGAGTCTGCACACTTTCACCAAACATTATCAGGTGCATACCTATGCTTCGGCGGACGCCAGCCTAGGTAGAAGAGTCCTGCAGGCGGCAGTTGCCTCCCCGTAGGGGAGGGCTGTCTTGCAGCTCTAACATGAGGTATTTCTTTTTCGCTCCTAATTGGGAGACCCAGACAGTGGGTGTATAGCTACTGCCCTCTGGAGGCCGCACAAAGAACTACACTCAAAAGTGTAAGGCCCCTCCCCTTCTGGCTATACACCCTCCCGTAGGAGTACAGATTCCTCAGTTTTAGCTTTGTGCGCAAGGAGGTCAGACACGCACGCATAGCTCCATTGTTTTTAGTCAGCAGCAGCTGCTGACTATGTCGGATGGAAGAAAAGAGGGCCCATACAGGGCTCCCAGCATGCTCCCTTCTCACCCCACTGTATGTCGGAGGTGTTTGTAAGGTTGAGGTACCCATTGCGGGTACGGCGGCAGGAGCCCACATGCTGATTCCTTCCCCATCCCTTTTTACAGGGCTCTGGGTGAAGTGGGATTTACTGGTCTCCAGGCACTGAGACCGTGCTCCATCTACATCCCCTGGAGAAGATGCTGGATGGAGCGGAGTACATCAGGGACATGGCCCTGCTTCCTCAAGGTACTCTGTGTCCCCGTGCAGGCGCTCACACCGCAGCATGCTGGGTGTTGTAGTGCGCCGGGGGACAGCAGCGCTACGGCGCTTGTGCCATGGCCTCATTCAGCTTCGCTGAAGCAGGCACACTTATAGGAATCGGTCGCGCCGGCCGCTGGGACTGCGGCGCGGCTGGCACTTGTGGTGCGCCGGGGACTTCAGCGCGGCCCGCGCTTTTACGGCGGCCGCGCTGATAACTCGAGTCCCCGGCTTTTGCGGCCTGCTTCCGTTCGTTCCCGCCCCCGGACCTGCCAGTCAGGAGAGGGGCGGGACGCTGGCCACGTCTAGGAATCGGTCACGCCGGCCGCTGGGACTGCGGCGCGGCTGGCACTTGTGGTGCGCCGGGGACTTCAGCGCGGCCCGCGCTTTTACGGCGGCCGCGCTGATAACTCGAGTCCCCGGCTTTTGCGGCCTGCTTCCGTTCGTTCCCGCCCCCAGACCTGCCAGTCAGGAGAGGGGCGGGACGCTGGCCAGTGCATCAGCGCCGAGGGCTGGAGTCGTTTTTACATACTCCAGCCCTCACAATCGGCACAGAGGGGACACTGTTTCCCGCACTTTTGTTTGGGAACTCCCACGGACCGCCCCTCTCCACAGACGCCGGCAGCCATTCCTGCTGACACGCTGCGCTGCAGAGGGGAGTCGGGGAGACCCAGACAAGGAATTCTGCAGCCTCTTACCCGCTATTCAGCGGGCGGTAAGCAGCCCTCAGGGCTCACCCCCTCTTGTGCCAGTAGTATTCTTAGTATTTTGTTTCTACAAATACTTTGTATTGCATAGCGCTGGTCGCCCTTTGGCTATAGACTCTCTCACATTGCAGAGAGCCAGCAGCATGTCGCCCGTAAAACGCAAGGGTGCCAAGGCGCAGACATTATATGCTTCCTGCACCGCATGTGGGACTTTTCTACCGGCAGGCTCCACGGACCCCCATTGTGTGCAGTGCTCGGCCACCTGCGGCGCTTGCACAGTCGGGACCTCTGCTGGACGTGACCCAGGGTGTACCACCTGTGAATGCTGTCCAGGTGACAGGAACTGAGTTTGCAGCTTTTGCTGACAGAATGTCTCTCACTATGTCACAAATTCTTGACACATTGCGAGCTAGGCCTGTGCTTCAGGCCACGGACACTGTGCAATCATTGCCCCCTGGTCCCCCTCAGCTCCAAGCTCCGGGACGGGCATATACACCTCAGGGTGAAGACTCTGACTCGGACGATGGCCCCGGGCAGCCTAAGCGGGCTCGCTATGACGGGCCTTCACATTCATCTCAATGGTCAGGATCCCAGCGAGATGAATCTATGGGTGATGAGGCGGACGTAACTGATCAGGATTCTGATCCTGGGACCGCTCTCAATCTAGATACACCAGATGGTGACGCCATAGTTAATGATCTTATATTTAACATCAATAAGATGTTAAATATTTCCCCACCAGCTCCTCTTGTGGAGGAGTCAGCTTCGCAGCACGAGAGAATCCATTTCAGATACCCTAAGCGTACTTTAAGCACTTTTCTGGACCACGCTGACTTTAGAGACGCAATCCAGAAACCCCACGCTTATCCTGAAAGGCGTTTTCCTAAACGGCTTAAAGATACACGCTATCCTTTTCCCCCTGAGGTGGTCAAGGGTTGGACCCAGTGTCCAAAAGTGGATCCTCCAATTTCCAGGCTTGCAGCTAGATCCTTGGTTGCAGTTGAAGATGGAGCGGCACTTAAAGATGCCACTGACAGGCAGATGGAGCTCTGGCTGAAATCCATCTATGAAGCGATTGGAGCGTCATTAGCGCCTTCTTTTGCAGCCGTATGGGCACTCCAAGCTATCTCAGCCGGGCTTGCGCGAGTTGACTCCGTCACACGTGCATTTGCCCCGCAGGTAGCACCATTGACCTCGCAAATGGCGGCATTCGCGTCGTACGCGATTAATGCTGTTCTTGACGCTACAAGCCGCACGGCAGTGGCGTCAGCCAACTCCGTTGTTTTGCGTAGGGCCCTGTGGTTGAGACATTGGAAAGCAGATTCTCATTCCAAGAAGTGCTTAACCAATTTGCCTTTTTCTCGTGACCGATTGTTTGGAGAGCGTTTGGATGGAATCATCAAACACTCCAAGGGTAAGGACTCATCCTTACCGCAACACAGACAAAACAGACCCCAACAGAGGAAGGGTCAGTCTGGTTATCGGTCCTTTCGAGGACCGGGCAGGTCCCAATTCGCCTCGTCAAAAAAGACTCAAAAAGACCAGAGACGCTCAGATTCTTGGAGGTCTCAGTCACGCCCAAAAAGGACAGCCGGAGGAACCGTTGCCAAGACGGCGTCCTCCTGACTTGCGGTCTCCGATTCCCACACCCGCGGTCGGTGGGAGGCTTTCCCACTTTGGCGACATCTGGCTGTCACACGTCAAAGACCGTTGGGTGAGGGATATTCTGTCTCACGGGTACAGGATAGAGTTCAGTTCTCGTCCGCCAACTCGTTTCTTCAGAACTTCTCCACCACCAGACCGAGCCGATGCTCTGTTCCAGGCGGTGGCCGCTCTAAAGGCGGAAGGAGTGGTGACCTCCGTCCCTCTTCAGGAACAAGGTCACGGTTTTTACTCCAATCTGTTTGTGGTCCCAAAAAAGGACGGATCGTATCGGCCCGTCCTGGATCTAAAGTTGCTCAACAGACACGTAAAAGTCAGGAGGTTCCGGATGGAATCCCTACGCTCCGTCATAGCCTCAATGTCTCAAGGAGATTTTCTAGCATCAATAGATATCAAAGATGCGTATCTCCACGTGCCGATCGCACCAGAGCATCAGCGTTTCCTACGCTTCGTCATACACGACGAACACCTGCAGTTCGTAGCGTTACCTTTCGGTCTGGCAACAGCCCCCCGGGTCTTCACCAAAGTCATGGCAGCAGTAGTAGCTGTTCTGCACTCGCAGGGTCACTCGGTCATCCCGTATCTAGACGACCTGCTTATAAAGGCACCCTCTCAAGAGGCATGCCAACACAGTCTGAAGGTGGCACTAGACACTCTCCAGAGTTTCGGGTGGATTATCAACTTTCCAAAGTCTCATCTAACCCCGACCCAATCTCTGACTTATCTTGGCATGGAGTTTCATACTCTCTCAGCGATAGTGAAGCTTCCACTGGACAAGCAGTGCTCGCTACGGACTGGAGTGCAATCTCTCCTTCAGAGCCAGTCGCACTCACTGAGGCGCCTCATGCATTTCCTAGCCACCTCATTGTCACAGGGAAAGTCGTTCCTTCCCCCGTCCTGGGCAGTGGTCACGACGGATGCGAGCCTATCAGGGTGGGGAGCGGTGTATCTCCACCACAGGGCTCAGGGGATGTGGACTCTGGAAGAGTCCACCCTGCAGATCAATGTTCTGGAAATCAGAGCAATCTATCTTGCCCTGCGAGCCTTCCAACAATGGCTGGAAGGCAAGCAGATTCGGATTCAGTCGGACAATTCCACAGCGGTGGCGTACATCAACCACCAAGGGGGAACACGCAGTCGCCAAGCTTTTCAAGAAGTCCAACGGATTTTGACGTGGGTGGAAAGCAGAGCGTCCACCATATCCGCAGTTCACATCCCAGGCGTGGAAAACTGGGAAGCAGACTTTCTCAGTCGCCAGGGCATGGACGCAGGAGAATGGTCCCTTCACCCGGACGTGTTTCAGCAGATCTGTTGCCGCTGGGGGACGCCGGACGTCGATCTGATGGCGTCACGGCACAACAACAAGGTCCCAGTTTTCATGGCACGGTCTCACGATCACCGAGCACTGGCGGCAGACGCCTTGGTTCAGGATTGGTCGCAATTCCGACTCCCCTATGTGTTCCCACCTCTAGCATTGTTACCCAGAGTTCTCCGGAAAATCAGGTCCGACTGCCATCGAGCCATACTCGTCGCTCCAGATTGGCCAAGAAGGTCGTGGTACCCGGATCTGTGGCATCTCACGGTAGGCCAACCGTGGACACTACCAGACCGTCCAGATTTGCTGTCTCAAGGGCCGTTTTTCCATCTGAATTCTGCGGCCCTGAACCTGACTGTGTGGCCATTGAGTCCTGGATCCTAGCGGCCTCAGGTTTATCTCATGAGGTTGTTGCCACAATGAGACAGGCTAGAAAACCATCCTCAGCTAAGATCTATCACAGAACGTGGAAGATATTCTTAGCGTGGTGCTTGGCTCAAGGGTTTTCTCCCTGGCCATTTGCATTGCCAATTTTTCTTTCCTTCCTGCAGTCTGGGTTGGAAAAGGTTTGTCGCTTAGCTCTCTTAAGGGTCAAGTCTCCGCGCTATCCGTATTCTTTCAGAAGCGCTTGGCACGGCTTTCTAAAGTACGCACGTTTCTCCAAGGAGTTTGTCATATCGTTCCTCCTTACAGACGGCCATTGGAACCCTGGGATCTGAACAAGGTTCTCATTGCTCTCCAGAAGCCGCCTTTCGAGCCTTTGAAAGAGGTTCCCCTTTCTCGGCTTTCACAAAAGGTAGTGTTTCTTGTGGCGGTCACGTCTCTTCGAAGAGTGTCCGAGCTAGCGGCGTTATCTTGCAAATCTCCCTTCCTGGTGTTTCACCAAGACAAGGTAGTACTGCGTCCAATTCCAGAGTTTTCTCCCAAGGTGGTTTCTTCCTTTCATCTCAATCAGGATATCACTTTGCCATCTTTGTGTCCGCATCCAGTTCACCAATTTGAAAAGGGTTTACATCTGTTGGACCTGGTGAGAGCACTCAGGATTTACATTTCTCGCACGGCGGCTCTACGCCGTTCTGATGCGCTCTTTGTCCTTGTCGCTGGTCAGCATAAGGGATCGCAAGCTTCCAAATCCACCCTGGCGCGGTGGATCAAGGAACCAATTCTTCACACATACCGTTCTGCTGGGCTTCCGATTCCATCTGGACTGAAGGCCCATTCTACCAGAGCCGTGGGTGCGTCCTGGGCATTGCGGCATCAGGCTACGGCTCAGCAAGTGTGCCAAGCGGCTACCTGGTCGAGTCTGCACACGTTTACCAAACACTATCAAGTGCATACCTACGCTTCGGCAGATGCCAGCCTAGGTAGACAGGTCCTTCAGGCGGCGGTGGCCCACCTGTAGGAAGAGGCTGTCTGACAGCCCGTTCATGTGGTATCTTTTTACCCACCCAGGGACTGCTTTTGGACGTCCCACTGTCTGGGTCTCCCAATTAGGAGCGAAAAAGTAGAAGGGAATTTTGTTTACTTACCGCAAAATTCCTTTTCTTCTAGCTCCAATTGGGAGACCCAGCACCCGCCCTATTTGTTCTTAGGGTTTCGTTTTTTCGGGTACACATGTTGTTCATGTTGTTTCTTAAGTTCTCCGATCGTGTTATCGGATTGAATTTGTTTTTGAAACTGTTATTGGCTTTCCTCCTTCTTGCTTTGGTACTAAAACTGAGGAATCTGTACTCCTACGGGAGGGTGTATAGCCAGAAGGGGAGGGGCCTTACACTTTTGAGTGTAGTTCTTTGTGCGGCCTCCAGAGGGCAGTAGCTATACACCCACTGTCTGGGTCTCCCAATTGGAGCTAGAAGAAAAGGAATTTACGGTAAGTAAACAAAATTCCCTTCTTCTTTACCCACCCAGGGACAGCTTTTGGACGTCCCAATCGTCTGGGTCTCCCAATAGAGCGCCGAAGAAGAAGGGAATTTTGTTACTTACCGTAAATTCCTTTTCTTCTAGCTCTTATTGGGAGACCCAGCACCCGCCCTGTTGTCCTTCGGGATTTTTGGTTTGTTTGCGGGTACACATGTTGTTCATGTTGAACAGTTTTCAGTTCTCCGATGTTACTCGGAGTGAATTTGTTTAAACCAGTTATTGGCTTTCCTCCTTCTTGCTTTTGCACTAAAACTGGTGAGCCAGTGATCCCACTGGGGGTGTATAGCCAGAAGGGGAGGGGCCTTACACTTTTTAGTGTAATTGCTTTGTGTGGCCTCCGGAGGCAGTGCTATACACCCAATCGTCTGGGTCTCCCAATAAGAGCTAGAAGAAAAGGAATTTACGGTAAGTAACAAAATTCCCTTCTTCTTTCAAATACCTTATGTTGGCAATAGTGCCTGTGAGGCGCTATTGCAGACCGCTGTTCCCCTCTCCGTGACCTCGGGGATCCGGTGACGTCACGTCAAGTTTCTGACACAGCAGCTACAGTCTTCCTGACTCTCTGAGCTGTGGCAGTGTTTCACCGCTTGTCACAGCCCAGCGTGTCTCCTGCTTGCAGCACTCTGCTGTGAGGGAGGAGGGAGCTGATGGGCTGTGACAAGCGGTGAAACACCGCCCACAGCCCAATAAGTCAGGAAGACTGTAGCCGGCCGCTGTGTCAGGAACTTGACGTGACGTCACCGGATCCCAGAGGTCACGGAGCGGGGAACAGCGGTCTGCAATAGCGCCTCTCACAGGCACTATTGCCAACATAAGGTATTTGAGAGAGACATTGTTTCTCAATATAATATCGATCTAGACAATAAAAAAATATGGGTGAACCACCCCTTTTTAATTATAAAGTGTTTACATAGAGTGGCTCTCAGGCCTAAGTCCTTCAACTTTCTTGTGGTTTTTTTTTTCACTGAATCACTTCGAGAGAGTGTGAGAGACTAAGGCTACATGCGCACGCTGCTTCTTTTTCTTGTTCACAAACTGCACCTTGTCAGAGAGAGCCTGGAAATGTCACAAAAAATGTAGGTGCTTTTTTGGTGCGTTTTTGCTGCTTTTTTGGTGCGTTTTTGGCTGCAGTTTTGTCAACAATGTTTCATGTATTATTTAGTTCAAACAATCCCATAAAGCTTGTTAAATTGAAAAAAAAAAAAAATTAGAAAGAAATAAATTTAAAAAAACTGGCGCGCGGTCCCCCCCAATTTTAATGCCAGCCAGATACAGCCATACGGCTGAAGGCTGGTATTCTCAGGATGGAGAGCTCCACGTTATGGGGAGCCCCCCAGCCTAACCATATCAGTCAGCAGCCGCCCAGAATGGCCGCATCCATTAGATGCGGCTGTTCTGGGACAGTACCCGGCTCTTCCCGATTTGCCCTGGTGCGTTGGCAAATCAGGGTAATAAGGAGTTATTGGCAGCCCATAGCTGCCAATAAGTCCTAGATTAATCATGTCAGGCGTCTCCCCGAGATACCTTCCATGATTAATCTGTAAGTTACAGTAAATAAACACCCACCTGAAAAAATCCTTTATTAGAAATAAAAAACACCAACAAATTCCCTCGTTCTCCCATTTAATAAGCCCCAAAAAGCCCTCCATGTCCGGCGTAATCCAGGATGGTCCAGCGTCGCTTCCAGCTCTGCTGCATGGAGGTGACTGGAGCAGCAGCAGACACCGCCACTCCTGTTAACTCCACGCAGCAACTGAAGACAGCCGCGCGATCAGCTGAGCTGTCACTGAGGTTACCCGCGGCCACCGCTGAATCCAGCGGTGGCCGCGAGTAACCTCAGTGACAGCTCAGCTGATCGCGCTACTGCGTGAAGCTGACAGGAGCGTGGAGGACGGGACTATCAGCGGCGGCAGCGAGAGGGGTCCATCATCTCCCCTGTGCGTGCACGCTGGGGACAGCGGTACTTCGGGGAACACGTGAAGGACGGGACTATCAGCGGCGGCGGCAGCGAGATTGAAAAATCAATGTTTTCAGCTGCCAATGTCCATCCCCCCCCCCCCCCCTCTTGCCACCGCCGCTGTTAGTCCCGTCCTCCACGTGTTCCCCGAAGTACCGCTGTCCCCAGCGTGCACGCACAGGGGAGATGATGTGGAGGACGGGACTATCAGCGGCGGTGGCGAGAGGGGGATGGACATTGGCAGCTGAAAACATTGATTTTTCCCTCGCTGCCGCCGCCGCTGATAGTCCCGTTTTCCACATCATCTCCCCTGGGGACACCGGTACTTCGGAGAACACGTGGAGGACGGGACGGGATCACTTGCCTGTTACCTCCCTTCCTGACAAATCACCTGCGTTTTTGGTACCAAAAACGCAGGTAAAAGGCAGGTAAAATGCACCACTTTTGATTAACATGCATTTTTCCTGCGTTTTTGATGCCCTCATTGATTTCAATGGGTGACAAATCTTGACAAAAACGCAGGAAGAATGAACATGCTGCATTTTTTTTATCACAAACTTTTGACAAAAAAAACGCTGACAAACTGCAATGTGCGCATAGAAAATCTGACTTCTCATAGACTTTGCTGGGAAGTCAGATGTCAGAAAGTTCAGCTGACAAAACTGCAGCCAAAAAAGCAGGAAAAAAAGCAGCGTGCGCATGTAGCCTAAAGGCCCTGTCACACACAGGTAGATCTGCGGCAGATCTGTGGTTGCAGTGAAATTGTGGACAATCAGTGCCAGGTTTGTGGCTTTGTACAATTGGAACAATGTCCATGATTTCACTGCAACCACAGATCTGCCAAAGATTTATCTCTGTGTGTGATGGGGCTTTAAGGCTCTGTCTTAATTTATTCATAATGGCACATCCATGGAGAACGCCAGATTTAGCATTGTGTTTTCCAGTTTTAATGCTTTGGATTTTGACATGACCTCTGTTTTTCAGAACATGGACCTGGCATTGACATATTCCCACCTGGGAAGCCTGGTGATTATGATTTGGAAGGCGGCATCTGGGAAGATGAAGATGCCCGAAACTTTTATGAAAATTTGATTGATCTGAAAGCTTTTGTCCCTGCTATATTGTTTAAGGACAATGAAAAAAGTTTCCAAGCCAAGGACACCGGCAAGGATGATTTAAAAGGTAAATCCGTGTGACGGCTGCACTACTAGACTATCTGTGGATTGTGTGATTTGGTCGGTCTAGTATAGGCAGCCATAGCTGCACATGACCAGCATGTATTATCCTGAAATCATTGATAGACCTCTATTACTTTAAAGGGTTCTCACCATCTCAGCCTCTTGTGACTGAGATGAGAATAACTCCAGGCTCTGACCACTTGGGTTGGGATTACGGAAACAAGGGAGCTACGTTGTGTCTGTAACCCATGTAGACCTGAATAGGCGTAGCTCAGCCGCTCTTGGATTTTTCAGTCGTTATCCTGGTCATGGCCATGGGAATAACCATTCAATATGGATTTAATCATAAGCTCCAAATTATGCTAAATAGGCTTTACACCTAAAGTGAGAGGAGGGATCCTGCCTAAAGAAAAGAGGGAGACTGAGCAGACATTAGTGCAACAGGAGAATTAGCGGTGTGGGCTTATTATGGTAGCAGTGATTGCAGAAGCTCTATTGTAGCCAATTACATGTCTTTAGTACTACCATTAAAGGGATTTTCCACGTTTAGGCCTAGGTTAAACTTGCGCATAGCTTCCGATGTGAGAGCATCAGAAGCGATATGCAAATGACCCCCTGCTGTGAGCGTCAGTCAAGGGTCATGTGACTGTAATCCGATCTTGCGATCAGATCACTGCTGTGGAGGAAGGGGGGAGCACTTTCTCTCTTGTCCGCTGCCTGGCTCTGCACTGCTGCTAAAGCTGGCCGTCGGGCGATCAGCTGTTCGTTCTCAATAGCCGGCCGCCGGTAAACAGTAAAAAAAAAACAAAAACGGATCTTTCTCTGACGCCTCATTGGGGGACACAGGACCATCGGTGTTATGCTGCCTATCCATAGGAGGACAATAAGTAGATGCAAAAGCATAGCTCCTCCTCTGCAGTATACACCCCCTGGCCGGGCCAGGCAACCACAGTTTAGCTTAGTGTCTGTAGGAGGCACTTCCTTTCAAGGTTTGTTATTTTTTGAGGGCGACGGTTTCCTTTTGGGACCGATCTCCCACTACCATCAACGGGCGGGAACGTGGAGTGTCGCCTCCACGTACCCTCTCCTGCGACGCTGGATCCTGGGCTGGACGACGGGTTCCACAGACACCGATTTTCCAAAGCCCAGGGTAGAGGCCTGTGCCCCTATAGCCCAATTCCTCAGCCCCTCTTTGCAGGCTCTGAGTTGAATATGGCACCGGTGTGACCGGACACAGCAAGCTGACTCTGCTATTTTCACTGCCTGGACGGAAGCAGTGTTTTAAGGTGAGATCCCCCCTGACTGGTTACCCAGACAAAGGGAGAAAAGACGCTGCAGGGAAGGCTCCCAGGAAATCTACAGTATTTATTATGAGAAAGTCCATTGCTGAGTGCAAAGATGAGAGCCCCTGCACACACAGTGTTAAATTTTCTCTAGCTTGCTGGCTGGAGGAGGGAGGGGAAGTCACTCCTGTTTGCAGAAAGTCTTGCAGATAATTTCCCGGTGGCAGGGGGAGGGCTCAGGGATGCACGCTGTTTATTTGCTCTGTTTATTTGCTCTAACAGAAAAGCCGGCTGATAACCACCAGTGACATACTGTGTGATGACTGGAGGGAGACGGAGCAAAACTATCAGAAGCTCCCTTCCCGCCGTATTTTTACTACCCACAGCAGGTGGGGGCACACTGACTTCTTCGCGCTCTTTCAGCACTAAGCCCCGCCCCCGCGGGCGCGATAAGCTTCCCCACCCCCAGGAAAGCATGCGAAGATCTCCATAGAGCTTAATCCTTCCTGAGGACAGGGCCATTGGCTGATTCTGGTGAGGTGCTTCCGTCACTTGTAGCTCTGCTAAGCATTGCTCCCCCTCCTGGCATACTCCTATTAAGAACATGCAGAATTCTAAGGGCACTAAAAGTGCAAAGGCCCACATAGTCTATTATTCAGCCTGCACTGCCTGCCACGCTGAGCTACCACGTAAACCCCCCCCCCCCCCCCAAGACCCCCCCTGCCACAACCGTCAGCCCAGAGCCTAGGGCTCCCAGCCCACCGGAATGGGCACAGTTTCTGTCCCAATCCATGGAAAAACTGTTACAGAACCTGGTGCTGGCTATGCAATGTCGTCCTCCACACCTTTCTGGGTCCCTGGACGGAACGCAGCCTGAGGATACCCCTATGGAGGATCCTTCTGAGGTAATCCGGGCACATGCTTCACCAGTTGCAGGGATCAGGAAAAGAGCACACGGCCGGGTGTCTCCAGTGGGCTCTCCCTCGGGAGCACACAGGGCAGGCTCTCCCACACGCTCCACGGCTTCTGAAGAGCTGGAGGAGGGAGAATGCTGTTTGTACCAGGATGATTCCTTGGTTTCAGCCTCCCCAGATGATCAAACTGCAATAGACTCCCTTATAGCAGCAATCAACCAAACTCTGCATGTGGAGGATCCCCCATCCACTACCACTGACCATGTGGTCTCCTTTAAGAGGGCAAGGAAACCCCAAAAGGCTTTCGCTGATCACCCAGAGTTTCAGGATATCCTCACAAAGCAAAGGGAGAAGCCTGACAGACGCTTCGGCAACCGTAAACTCATGGAGTCCCGGTACCCTTTTGCCTCACCTGCCCCTAAGGGCTGGGCCGATCCGCCCTCGGTCGACCCCCCCCCCCCCCCCCCCCCCCGGTCTCCCGCCTTACCACAAAGACGCTCCTGTCTTTACCAGATGGTTCCTCCATCAAGGACCCGACAGACAGACAGGTGGAGCACCTCGCCCGCTCTGCTTTTGAGGCTGCGGGTTCCTCCCTCTCGCCCTCCTTTGCCGATGGGTGGGTCGCAAAGGCAATCTCAGTCTGGGCAGAATCCCTTAACACTTCGCTTGAGGAATCCCAGTTCACTCATATCTTCACAGAGGTAACAGCTCAAATTGCCGCTGCGGCGGAGTACCTCATGCAGGCCTCCATGGACGCTGCTACCTGCGCACCGTTTGCCGCCTCAAATACCATAGCCATCCGTAGAGCTCTCTGGCTCCGACAATGGCGAGCGGACTCTGCCTCCAAGAAGTCTCTCACAGGCCTTCCCTTTTTTTCCAGACCGATTTGTTTGGCGAACGTCTGGACAAGCTCATTTCTGACCCCACGGGAGGAAAGAGTACCTCCCTCCCCCAGCTGAAGTCCAGGACGTCCTTCACCAGACATCCACTGTCCTCGTTCCGCTCCTTTCGGAACTCATTTGGTTGGTCGACATCCCGTGGTGTCCCCGCCACCAGCCGCGGACTACGCAGGGACCGACCTTCTCAGCTCTCCCCGAAACCCACTTCGTCATGGCAGCCTAGACCGAAACAGTCCAGGACTAGGGAGACTCGGCCACGACGTTTCCCCCCCCTCATGACTCCTTCGGTGCCCCGGAAGACACCCTCATTGTAGGATGTCGACTGCGGCTCTTTCATCACATCTGGGCTGCCGCCTCAGAGGACAAATGGGTGCGAGACCTTGTGTCTTCCGGTTACCACATAGAATTTCGGACCCGACCCCCGAGTCGGTTCTTTCTCTCAAACCCCCCCAAAGACTCGAAAACGACGCAAAGCTTTTTTCTCAGCAATCCACTCGCTCCAAACAGCAGGAGTGATAATACCCGTCCCGTACAACGAGAAGTTCAGGGGGTTTTATTCCAAACTCTTTGTGGTCCACAAAAAGGATGGGTCAGTTCGACCCATCCTGGACCTCAAACACCTAAACAAACGTGAACGTACGGAGATTCAGAATGGAGTCCCTAAGGTCCATTATTGCATCCATGGTCGAAGGGGAATTCCTCGCCTCCATAGACATCAAGGACGCGTACCTGCACATACCCATCGCCCCAGATCACCAAAAGTTCCTCCGCTTCGCAATTCAGGACTCACACTTTCAATTCGTAGCTCTACCCTTCGGCCTTGCCACCGCACCAAGGGTCTTCACCAAAGTCATGGCGGCCGCCATGAGCGTCCTTCACGCCAGGGGAGTAGTCGTTCTCCCTTACTTGGACGACCTCCTCATCAAGGCCCCCTCCTTCCGCGACTGCTCAACCAGCGTATAGATCACTGTGGACACCCTATCCCGCTTAGGGTGGCTAGTGAATCTGGACAAATCATCCCGGATCCCATCACGATCCATCACCTTCCTGGGCATGTCCCTGGACACCCGTCGGGGCTTGATCCTTCTCCCTCAGGACAAGGCGTTCGCTCTTCAACGAGCGGTACGCTCCCTTCTACGTCCTCCGTCTCGCTCCATTCGATTCAGCATGAAAGTGCTCGGCAGGATGGTGGCAGCTATGGAAGCAGTACCCTTTGCTCAACTGCACCTCCGCCCACTGCAGCTAGCCCTTCTAGCGGCCTGGGACAAGAGCCCCTTCTCCCTGGACAGACATCTTCACCTGACGCCTTCAGTCAGGTACGCACTCCGCTGGTGGCTTCGGTCCTCATCCCTATCGAAGGGGAGATCCTTTCTCCCAGTGAACTGGCTGGTCCTGACCACGGACGCCAGCCTCCTAGGTTGGGGAGCAGTGTACCGGCACCACACTGCTCAAGGATGTTGGACGCCCCAGGAGTCTTTCCTACCCATAAACATCCTGGAACTCCGTGCGATCTTCCTCGCGCTCAGAGCGTTCTGCCCTCTGCTAGCGGGTCGTCAGATTCGAGTCCAATCGGACAATGCGAAAGCTGTAGCCTATATCAATCGGCAGGGGGGGCACCCGCAGTAAAGCGGCTTATCTCGAGGCCCACAAGATCCTCAGCTGGGCTGAATCATCAGGATCAGTGATATCAGCGGTACACATACCGGGGGTAGAGAACTGGGCAGCAGACTTTCTAAGTCTCCAAGGCCTGGCCGCCGGAGAATGGTCTCTCCACCCAGATGTGTTTCTACACATCTGCACTCGCTGGGGCACACCAGACGTGGACCTAATGGCCTCAAGGTTGAACGCAAAGGTACCCGCGTTCATAGCCAGATCACGCGACCCGCAGTCCATCGGCGCGGATGCTCTAGTCTGCTCCTGGCCCACTTCCGCCTGCCTTACATATTTCCACCTCTACCCCTGCTGCCGTGGGTAATCAGGAAGATCAAGGCAGAGGGAGTCCCGGTGATACTGATAGCACCGGACTGACATCCCAGACTTGCTGACCCAAGGGCCCATTTCCCATCAGAACTCCAGAGCCCTGAAGCTGACGGCATGGCCATTGAGACCTGGGTATTAACAAGAGCGGGATTCTCCCCTGCGGTTATTTCCACCATGATCAGCGCCCGAAAACCTGCTTCATCCCGCATTTACCACCGTACGTGGAAAATCTTCCTATCATGGTGCAGAGAAACTAAGGTCCAGCCTATTCCTCTGGCCATCCCTAGAATTCTCGACTTTCTACAGTCTGGCTTGCAAGCGGGGTTGGCTCTCAGTTCCCTTTTAAAGGGCAGGTCTCGGCGCTCTCAATCTTCAACCAATGCTGCCTGGCTCAAAAAACGCAAGTCAAGACCTTCCTCCAGGGCGTTTCCCATCTAGTAACCCTGTACAAATGGCCGCTGGAACCATGGGACCTCAACCTCGTTCTGGACGGTCTCCAGAGGTCTCCCTTTGAACCCCTCAAGGAATCATTCCTTGCTCTTCTGTCCTGGAAGGTAACATTCCTGGTGGCAATTACGTCCATCAGACGGGTTTCGGAGATAGCCGCACTCTCTTGCCGCCAGCTTTTTCTGATCTTTCACCAGGACAAGATGGTTCTGCGCCCCCTTCTGGATTTCCTTCCAAAGGTTCTTACCCCGTTTCATTTGAACGAGGACATTGTTCTGACTTCCTTTTGTCCACACCCGGTTCATAGGGTGGAAAGGTCTCTGCATTCGTTAGACCTCGTCAGAGCTCTCAGATATTACATATCCAGGACAGCCCCCTTTAGGAAAACGGACTCTTTGTTCGTCATTCCTGAGGGGCCTAAGAAGGGACAGGCAGCTTCAAAGGCAATTCTGGCTCGCTGGATTCGCTCTGCGATCCAGGAAGTCTACCGCTTGCAACTCAAGCCCATTCTTAGTGGGCTCATTCCACGCGAGCAGTTGGCGCTTCGTGGGCCATTCGGCTTCAGGCTTCAGTGGAACAGGTGTGTAAGGCTGCGACCTGGTCTAGCCTACATACGTTTTCAAAGCATTACAGAGTCTATACCCAGGTTTCAACTGAGGCAAATCTGGGTAGGAAAATTCTGCAACGGCAGTAGAGCACCTCTCTCAGTAGGTGCTCCAGGCTGTCTGGGACTGGTTCCTAGTCCTTGGGTTGTATTGTCTTCTTTTATTTTTCCCACCCATGGACTGCTTTAGGACGTCCCATGGTCCTGTGCCCCCCAATGAGGCGTCAGAGAAAAACGTGTTTTCTTTGTCGCTCCATTGGGAGACCCAGACAATTGGGTGTATAGCTTCTGCCTCCGGAGGCCACACAAAGTATTACACTAAAAGTGTAAAGCCCCTCCCCTTCTGCCTATACACCCCCCGTGCTCACGGGCTCCTCAGTTTTATTGCTTTGTGCGAAGGAGGCAAGTGTCGTTTATTCCCGCCCACAGGCCTGCCAGTCAGGGGAAGGGCGGGACGCTGCATAGATCGTCAGCGCCGAGGGTTGGAGCATACATTTGTATCCTCCTCCCTCCTCACTCAGTACACTGGGGCACTAGATTCCCGCACTTTTCTTGGGCACGCCCACGGTCCCCTCCTCCCCACAGAACGCCGGCAGCCATTCCTGTCAGCGCTTCAGATGCAGGAGAGGAGAGACAACACAGGGAGACCCAGGCAGGGAATCTGGTGATCACACAACCGCTCTGAGCGGTCGGTAAGCAGCACCTGTGGTGCTGCCCCCACTGAGTACCGAAGTGTGTATATATATATATATATATATATATATATATATATATATATATATATATATATATATATATATATATATATATATATATATATATATATATATATATATATATATATATAATATAATATATAGGCTTATAGGCTATACATTTGCACTGTACGGTCGCTCTGTTTATTTTTGGCTACCAACCTGTATCTCTTGTACAGCTGTACTACCGGCAGGTTCCACTGACCCTCATTGTGTGCAATGCTCGGCCCCTGTGGCACTTACTCAGCGGAGCCTCTGCTACAGGTGGCCCAGGTGGAACCACCTGCTACCACTGTCCAGGTGACAGGGACGGAGTTTGCAGCCTTTGCTGACAAACTGTCTGAGAGTATGGATAAATGGTCTGCTAAAATACTGGAAGCATTGCAGTCCAGACCGGTGATTCAGGCCCCGGGCACTGTCCAATCCTTGACCCCTGGTCCCCCTCATTTGGAACAGCAAAGTGCCCCTGGGGTAACCCATAGGTCACAGGGTGAGGTCTCTGACACGGACCGCAGTCCCAGGCCGCCCAAGCGGGCTCGCTGGGAAATTCCCTCCACTTCATCACACTGTTCAGGGTCCCAGCAGGGGGACTCTCTGGAGGATGAAGCGGAGGTATCAGATCAGGATTCTGATCCTGAAGCCGCTCTCAACCTAGATACACCTGAAGGCGACGCAGTAGTGAATGACCTTATAGCGACCATCAATCAGGTGTTGGATATTTCTCCCCCAGCTCCTCCAATTGAGGAGTCTGCTTCTCAGGAGAAATTCCGTTTCAGGTTTCCAAAGCGTACATTAAATATGTTTCTGGATCACTCTGACTTCAGAGAGGCAATCCAGAAAAACCGAGACTGTCCAGACAAGCGTTTTTCCAAGCGCCTTAAGGACACACGTTATCCCTTCCCCCCCGAGGTTGTTGAGGGCTGGACTCAGTGTCCTAAGGTGGATCCTCCAGTCTCCAGACTGGCGGCTAGATCCATAGTTGCAGTGGAAGATGGGGCTTCACTCAAAAATGCCACTGACAGACAGATGGAACTATGGTTGAAATCCATCTATGAAGCTATAGGCGCGCAGCATTCGCAGCCGTATGGGCGCTCCAAGCTATCTCAGCTTGTCAGGCGCAGATTAATGCAGTAGTACATCTGCCCCGCAAGTGGTGTCCTTAACCAATCAGGCGTCGGCGTTTGCGTCCTACGCCATTAATGCTATCCTGGACTCGGGGGGCCGTACGGCGGTGGCATCCGCCAATTCGGTGGTACTCCGCAGGGCCATGTGGCTACGTGAATGGAAGGCAGACTCTGCTTCCAAAAAGTTCTTAACCGGTTTGCCATTGTCTGGCGACCGCTTGTTTGGTGAGCGATTGGATGAAATCATTAAACAATCCAAGGGAAAGGATTCATCCTTACCCCAGTCCAAACCAAACAGACCTCAACCACGGACGGTACAATCGAGGTTTCGGTCCTTTCGGACCGCGGGCAGGTCTCAATTTTCCTCGTCCAAAAGGCCTCAGAAAGGTCAGAGGAACTCCGATGCATGGCGGTCTAAGTCACGTCCTAAAAAGACCGCCGGAGGCACCGCTTCCAAAGCGGCCTCCTCATGACTTTCGGCCTCCTCAAACCGCATCCTCGGTCGGTGGCAGGCTCTCCCGCTTTTGCGACACCTGGCTGCCACAAGTAAAAGACCGATGGGTGAGAGACATTCTATCTCACGGTTACAGGATAGAGTTCAGCTCTCGTCCTCCGATTCGTGTCTTCAGAACATCTCCGCCCCCCGACAGAGCCGAGGCTCTTATGCAGGCGGTGGGCACCCTGAAGGCGGAAGGAGTGGTGATCCCTGTTCCTCTTCAGCAACGGGGTCACGGTTTTTACTCCAACTTGTTCGGGGTGCCAAAAAAGGACGGATCCTTCCGTCCCGTTCTGGACCTAGAACTGCTCAACAAGCATGTGAAAACCAGGCGGTTCCGGATGGAATCGCTCCGCTCCGTCATCGCCTCAATGTCCCAAGGAGATTTCCTAGCATCAATAGACATCAAAGATGCTTATCTCCACATACCGATTGCACCAGAGCATCAGCGCTTCCTGCGCTTCGCCATAGGGGACGAACACCTTCAGTTAGTGGCACTGCCTTTTGGCCTGGCGACAGCCCCACGGGTCTTCACCAAGGTCATGGCAACAGTGGTGGCAATCCTACTCTCTCAGGGACACTCGGTGATCCCTTACTTAGACGATCTCCTTGTCAAGGCACCCTCTCAAGGGGCATGCCAACACAGCCTGAACATTGCTCTGGAAACTCTCCAGAGTTTCGGGTGGATCATCAATTTTCCAAAGTCAAATCTGACACCGGCCCAATCACTGACATATCTTGGCATGGAGTTTCATACTCTCTCAGCGATAGTGAAGCTTCCGCTGAACAAACAGCGTTCACTACAGACAGGGGCGCAATCTCTCCTTCATGGTCAGTCACACCCCCTGAGGCGCCTCATGCACTTCCTAGGGAAGATGGTAGCAGCAATGGAGGCAGTTCCTTTTGCGCAGTTTCATCTGCGCCCTCTTCAATGGGACATTCTCTGCAAATGGGACAGGAAGTTGACGTCCCTCGACTGGAACGTCTCCCTTTCTCGGGCAGCCAAAGCTTCCCTTCAGTGGTGGCTCCTCCCCACTTCTCTGTCGAAGGGGAAATCCTTCCTGCCCACATCCTGGGCGGTGGTCACGACGGACGCGAGCCTGTCAGGGTGGGGAGCGGTCTTTCTCCATCACAGGGATCAGGGTACTTGGACTCAGAGTCCTCCCTTCAGATCAATGTTCTAGAGATAAGGGCAGTGTATCTTGCCCTAAAGGCGTTCCAGCCGTGGCTGGAAGGCAAGCAGATCCGAATTCAGTCGGACAACTCCACAGCGGTGGCATACATCAACCACCAAGGCGGGACACGCAGTCGGCAAGCCTTCCAGGAAGTTCGGCGGATTCTGCTGTGGGTGGAAGCCACAGCCTCCACCATGTCCGCAGTTCACATCCCGGGCGTAGAAAGCTGGGAAGCAGACTTTCTCAGTCGCCAGGGCATGGACGCAGGGGAATGGTCCCTTCACCCGGACGTGTTTCAGGAGATCTGTTGCCGCTGGGGAATGCCGGACGTTGACCTAATGGCGTCCCGGCACAACAACAAGGTCCCGACATTCATGGCACGGTCTCAAGATCACAGAGCTCTGGCGGCAGACGCCTCAGTTCAGGTTTGGTCGCAGTTTCAACTCCCTTATGTGTTCCCTCCTCTGGCACTGTTGCCCAGAGTGTTACGCAAGATCAGGGCCGACTGCCGCCGCGCCATCCTCGTTGCTCCAGACTGGCCGAGGAGGTCGTGGTACCCGGATCTGTGGCATCTCACGGTCGGCCAACCGTGGGCACTACCAGACCGACCAGACTTGCTGTCTCAAGGGCCGTTTTTTCCCATCGGAATTCTGCGGCCCTCAACCTGACTATGTGGCCATTGAGTCCTGGATCCTAGCGTCTTCAGGGTTATCTCAAGAGGTCATTGCCACTATGAGACAGGCTAGGAAACCAACATCCGCCAAGATCTACCACAGGACGGGGAAAAATATTCCTGTCGTGGTGCTCTGCTCAGGGTTTTTCTCCCTGGCCGTTTACCTTGCCCACTTTTCTGTCCTTCCTTCAATCTGGATTGGAAAAGGGTTTGTCGCTCGGCTCCCTTAAGGGACAAGTCTCTGCGCTCTCTGTGTTTTTTCAGAAGCGCCTAGCCAGACTTCCACAGGTACGCACGTTCCTGCAGGGGGTTTGTCACATCGTCCCTCCTTACAAGCGTCCGCTAGAACCCTGGGATCTGAACAGGGTGCTGATGGTTCTTCAGAAACCACCGTTCGAGCCAATGAGGGATATCTCGCTCTCACGCCTTTCGCAGAAGGTGGTTTTCCTAGTAGCAGTCACTTCACTTCGGAGAGTGTCTGAGCTAGCAGCGCTGTCATGCAAAGCCCCCTTCCTGGTGTTTCACCAGGACAAGGTGGTTCTGCGTCCGGTTCCGGACTTTCTCCCTAAGGTAGTATCCCCCTTTCATCTCAATCAGGATATCTCCTTACCCTCTTTTTGTCCTCATCCAGTTCACCAATGTGAAAAGGATTTGCACTTGTTAGATCTGGTGAGAGCACTCAGATTCTACATTTCTCGTACGGCGCCCCTGCGCCGCTCGGATGCACTCTTTGTCCTTGTCGCTGGCCAGCGTAAAGGGACACAAGCTTCCAAATCAACCCTGGCTCGGTGGATCAAGGAACCAATTCTCGAGGCTTATCGTTCCTCGGGGCTTCCGGTTCCCTCAGGGCTGAAGGCCCATTCTACCAGGGCCGTGGGCGCGTCCTGGGCCTTGCGGCACCAGGCTACGGCTCAGCAGGTGTGTCAGGCGGCTACCTGGTCGAGCCTGCACACTTTCACGAAACACTATCAGGTGCATACCTATGCTTCGGCAGATGCCAGCCTAGGTAGGCGAGTCCTTCAGGCGGCGGTTGCCCACCTGTAGGACGGAGCCGGGTGCGGCTCTATTATGAGGTATTATTTACCCACCCAGGGACTGCTTTTGGACGTCCCAATTGTCTGGGTCTCCCAATGGAGCGACAAAGAAGGGAATTTTGTTTACTTACCGTAAATTCCTTTTCTTCTAGCTCCAATTGGGAGACCCAGCACCCGCCCCTGTTTTTTTGTGTACACATGTTGTTCATGTTGAATGGTTTGAGTTCTCCGATATTCCTTCCTATTGAATTTACTTTAAACCAATTTATAATTTTTTCCTCCTTCTTGCTTTTGCACCAAAACTGAGGAGCCCGTGAGCACGGGGGGTGTATAGGCAGAAGGTGAGGGGCTTTACACTTTTAGTGTAATACTTTGTGTGGCCTCCGGAGGCAGAAGCTATACACCCAATTGTCTGGGTCTCCCAATTGGAGCTAGAAGAAAAGGAATTTACGGTAAGTAAACAAAATTCCCTTCTTTGTGAACTCACCGTAAAATCGTTTTCTCTTAGCCATCATTGGGGGACACAGCACCCACCTTGTTGCCCTGTTGGGCCTTGGTTCTCTCAGTACCTTAATGGTTATGACTCTTTTTTTTCCTCATGTTTCTCTGTTGAGAAGTTTTTTACTGTTTTTTTTTTTTTCTCCTACTGCTTGTGTACTAAAACTGAGGTTGCCTGGCCCGGCCAGGGGGTGTATACTGCAGAGGAGGAGCTATGCTTTTGCATCTACTTAGTGTCCTCCTATGGATAAGCAGCATAACACCCATCGTCCTGTGTCCCCCAATGATGGCTAAGAGAAAACGATTTAACGGTGAGTACACAAAAATCCGTTGTTTTGTTTTTTTGTTTTTTTTTTTGCAGCATCAGTCACATCAGTTGTGCCAATATCTGCAATGCATCTGTTGCATCAGTCACACTACTGATTGTGACTGATGCAAAACAACGCAAGTGTGAACATGGCCTAAAAGTGCTATACACCCTTACTTTTAATGCCACAAACTTAACATTGGCCTGTAAAGCCCTGCTACAATGTGCAATTTATATTCTTTTATTCTGTGACCTTTTCTTGTCAATCAAAAGATAATTTATAAAAAAAAAAAAGCTGCAGCCTTGAGAATTGCATGGGGAAGGTATAACCACTGTATAACCTGTGGTTTTTTTTGTTTTGTTTTTTTTTTTCTCTAAATGCCTAATATAACCATTTACTCTGCTTTTAACTGAACTTCTTGGACATATTACTTTATTATTAATATATCTTCATTCTTATTATCAGATTCCAAAGACTGTAAAGACAGGGAGGTCTCCACTACAGAAGAACTAGAAATGGAACTGGAAAACTTGGATATAACTGATGATGCCATGGAGCTGGAAGGGGTTGAGGAAGCCGAAGACCTGACCAAAAAACTGCTTGATGAACAAGGTAAGGAAAATCACCTGGCCATAACATCTAAGATATTCTTGTACAATAATACAGCGCTGCCGCAGATGACAAAATTGATTTGCTGGAGCAGTTGTCCCCTGATGGAGACAGAAGGAGCCTCTGGTTGGTGTAGAAGACGGGTGCTTTTTCATGTGGAACACCATGTGCAATCTATATATATAATTGCCTTATTCTGTCTGTCTGTCTGTCTGTCTGTCTATCTGTCTGTCTGTCTGTCTGTCATGCTCCGAAATTGTGTCCTTACGGTGACACAAAGCTGATTGGCCGCTGGGCTCGCCATGGCCCCGCCCCCCCACACGGATTGGCCTCTCGCCCCGGCTCTCTGCAGGCCCCGCCCCCCTCACGCAATGCACGCTCGCTCTGGCCCAACTGACACGGAGCTCCGATTCCCAGGTGAGTACACACACACACACACACACACACATCAGATCACATTCACTCTCACACTCACTCTCTCACACACCTCACACATCACAACATGCTGGGATATCGCTTGCTTCTACACCGGCTCCGTCAGAATCCCGGCAGCGCCAGACATAACCTTGCGATGCTGGGATCTTGACGGAGGCCGTGAAAGCTGGTAACCATTATACACATCGGGTAACTAAGGTCCCTTAGTTACCCGATGTGTATCATAGTTACCAGTGTACACCGGCTCACACTCACTCTCACACACACCTCACACACACATCACATCGCATCCACACATCAAGATCCTGCAGCTGCGGAACATACACACAGATAACAGCACACACACACACACACATACACACTCAGATCACACTCACACATACCTCACACATCACATCGCATCCAAATACTCACAACATCCTGGGATATCGCTTGCTTCTCGGCGGCGATACTGTGCTGTTGTGAGCTTCCAGGACCTGCCGGGGGATCACATGGCCAGAAGCATGTGATATCCCCGGATGTTGTGAGTATCAGCGCGTATGTGCAATATCGTCAGTGTGTGTGTCTTTGTGTGTGAGTGTATGCGATCGGGTGTGTGTGAGTGTATGCGATCGGGTGTGTTTGAGTGTATGCGATCGGGTGGGTGTGAGTGTATGCGATCGGGTGTGTGTGAGTGTATGCGATCGGGTGGGTGTGAGTGTATGCGATCGGGTGGGGGTGTGTGGGTGTGTGTGAGTGTATGCGATCGGGTGTGTGTGAGTGTATGCGATCGGGTGTGTGTGAGTGTATGCGATCGGGTGTGTGTGAGTGTATGCGATCGGGTGGGTGTGTGTGAGTGTATGCGATCGGATCTGTGAGTGTCGGCAGAGGAGCACGGCGTGCTGGAGGAGGCTGAGAGGAGAGAGGCTGAACCTGGGGAAGGCTGGGATGGGGAGGCTGATGCTGGAGACGGAGAGGCTGATGCTGGCGCAGCATGGCGGATGGAGCACCTTTGGGAGTGCGCAGCATGGCGGATGGAGCACGTTTGGGAGTGCGCAGCATGGCGGATGGAGCACGTTTGGGAGTGCGCAGCATGGCGGATGGAGCACGTTTGGGAGTGCGCAGCATGGCGGATGGAGCACGTTTGGAAATGCGCAGCATGGCGGATGGAGCACGTTTGGGAGTGCGCAGCATGGGGGATGCAGCACGATGGGGAGTGTGGAGTATGGCGGATGGAGCACGTTTGGGAGTGCGCAGCATGGAGGATGCAGCACGATGGGGAGTGCGGAGTATGGCGGATGGAGCACGTTTGGGAGTGCGCAGCATGGCGGATGGACCACGTTTGGGAGTGCGCAGCATGGCGGATGGAGCACGTTTGGGAGTGCGCAGCATGGGAGATGGAGCACGATGGGGAGTGCGCAGCATGGCGGATGGAGCACGTTTGGGAGTGCGCAGCATGGGGGATGGAGCACGATGGGGAGTGCGCAGCATGGCGGATGGAGCACGTTTGGGAGTGCGCAGCATGGCGGATGGAGCACGTTTGGGAGTGCGCAGCATGGCAAATGGAGCACGTTTGGGAGTGCGCAGGATGGGAGATGGAGCACGATGGGGGGTGCGCAGCATAGGGGATGGAGCACGTTTGGGAGTGCGCAGCATGGCGGATGGAGCACGTTTGGGAGTGCGCAGCATGGCGGATGGAGCACGTTTGGAAATGCGCAGCATGGCGGATGGAGCACGTTTGGGAGTGCGCAGCATGGGGGATGCAGCACGATGGGGAGTGCGGAGTATGGCGGATGGAGCACGTTTGGGAGTGCGCAGCATGGAGGATGCAGCACGATGGGGAGTGCGGAGTATGGCGGATGGAGCACGTTTGGGAGTGCGCAGCATGGCGGATGGACCACGTTTGGGAGTGCGCAGCATGGCGGATGGAGCACGTTTGGGAGTGCGCAGCATGGGAGATGGAGCACGATGGGGAGTGCGCAGCATGGCGGATGGAGCACGTTTGGGAGTGCGCAGCATGGGGGATGGAGCACGATGGGGAGTGCGCAGCATGGCGGATGGAGCACGTTTGGGAGTGCGCAGCATGGCGGATGGAGCACGTTTGGGAGTGCGCAGCATGGCGAATGGAGCACGTTTGGGAGTGCGCAGGATGGGAGATGGAGCACGATGGGGGGTGCGCAGCATAGGGGATGGAGCACGTTTGGGAGTGCGCAGCATGGCGGATGGAGCACGTTTGGGAGTGCGCAGCATGGCGGATGGAGCACGTTTGGGAGTGCGCAGCATGGCGGATGGAGCACGTTTGGGAGTGCGCAGCATGGGAGATGGAGCACGATGGGGAGTGCGCAGCATGGCGGATGGAGCACGATGGGGAGTGCGCTGCATGGCGGATGGAGCACGATGGGGAGTGCGCTGCATGGCGGATGGAGCACGTTTGGGAGTGCACAGCATGGCGGATGGAGCACGTTTGGGAGTGCGCAGGATGGGAGATGGAGCACGATGGGGGGTGCGCAGCATACGGGATGGAGCACGATGGGGAGTGCGCTGCATGGGGGATGGAGCACGATGGGAAGTGCACACCTCCCCCCAACACACACACATACGCGCGCGCGCACTGCACAACACACCACACCACACACACACACTGGGAACCACAAACAACTGCCCTACACAGACACCCACACACACAGACAACGCTGCACACACAAATATACGCACATACCGCACAACACGCACATTGCACAAAACATACCTCCCCCCAAAACACACCACACACACACAAACTGCGCAACACACACACAACACTACAGACACACAGCGCTCCACAAACAACGCAACACACAAACAACACCGCTCTCACCCCCCATCACACCCAGACAACACCCAGAACATGTACAGCGCCCTACACAAACACTTGGTAACTACACACAACAACATCTATATATATATATATATATATATATATATATATATATATATATATATATATATATATATATAACAAAAATCATACATGAACTACACAATACGTAAATTCTAGAATACCCGATGCGTAGAATCGGGCCACCTTCTAGTAATAAATAAATGTAGACACCTTGTCCTTGCACAGGTGGAGCAGTACAATACATACATAGAGGCTCTAATATATAGACAAAGGGAGGTATGCGTACACTTTAGTAATACACCACCCGCTTATCCTTCTGCTCAGTGGGATGCGCAGACCAACTGCAAATGATGTGAAAGTGGATTGGATTGGAAATCCCACAGATCGACACGGTCTGTGGAATTGCAAATTGTAGTTTTCTTCTGGCCCATTATAACCCCAAGCCCCACTTTTATGCAGTGTGAAATCTAAAAGTAGAGGGCTTTATTTTCTTCTTCCTGTTTTGCCAGTGACCTAGATTTATTCCTCCCTGGGTTATGAATGTGAGATGCATATAATACTTTATTTGTATACCGTTCATAATTTCAGACTGTGGTGTTTTTGTGAAGCATGGCATGTTCTTACTTGGCTCCTTGGATTATATTTTGATGAAAGAAAATGTCAGCAGATTTTTGCTGTGTACTGTACGTACTCGAGTATAAGGCCAGGCCCCTAATTTTATCACAAAAAACTGGGAAAATGTATTGACTGTCGTATAGGCCTAGGATGGGAAATGCAGCAACTACTGGTACATTTCAATAATAAAAATGGATACCAATAGAATGTAATGTACCCAACCTTGTGTCCATCCTGTAAAAATATCCCCACCCTGTGGTAAATGTGGCCCACCCTGTAGTAATGTCCTCATTCTGGTCTTGTCCCCTATTATGCCGTTTGTATGTATGTACGTGTGTGTGTGTATTTGTATATATGTATATATATGTATGTATGTATGTATGTGTGTGTGTGTGTGTGTGTGTGTGTGTGTGTGTGTGTGTATATGTATGTATATATGTATGTATATATGTGTGTGTATATATATAATTTCTTCGGCGCTCCATTGGGAGACCCAGACGATTGGGTGTATAGCACTGCCTCCGGAGGCCACACAAAGCAATTACACTAAAAAGTGTAAGGCCCCTCCCCTTCTGGCTATACACCCCCAGTGGGATCACTGGCTCACCAGTTTTCTGCTTTGTGCGAAGGAGGTCAGACATCCACGCATAGCTCCACTGTTTAGTCAGCAGTAGCTGCTGACTATGTCGGATGGAAGAAAAGAGGGCCCATATGGGGCCCCCAGCATGCTCCCTTCTTTCCCCACTTGTGGTTTGTAAGGTTGAGGTACCCATTGCGGGTACAGAGGCTGGAGCCCACATGCTGTTTTCCTTCCTCATCCCCCTGAGGGGCTCTGAGGAAGTGGGATCTTACCGGCCTCCAAGCCCTGAGGCCGGGCTCCGTCCACAGACCCATTGAACCTGCTGGATAAGGAGCCGGGGGTACCGTTCAGGGACAAGGCCCTGCAACTTTCAGGTACTCTGTGTCCCCGTACAGACAGGCACGCACACGCCAGACTTGCTGGGTGTGTTAGTGCGCCGGGGACAGTAGCGCTGCACGCGGGGGTTTGAGTCACAGCAGCTTAGCTGTGTGACTTCATGTGCTGGGAACTACCGCGCCGGCCACTCTCGGAGCGGCGGCGCGGCTGGGACTTGTAGTGCGCCGGGGACTTAGCGCCGACCGCGCTTTTACGGCGGCGGCGCTTATAAATTTAGTCCCCGGCTTTTGCGGCCTAGCTCCGCTTCGTTCCCGCCCCCTCCCTGTCAATCAGGGAATGGGACAGACGCTGTGCAATCGTCAGCGCCGAGGGCTGGAGCCTTATTTACATGCTCCAGCCCTCTCACTAGGCACAGTGGGACGCAGTTTCCCGCTTTTGGTCTGAGCACGCCCAGGGCCCGCCCCCCCCCTCCACAGGACGCCGGCAGCCATTCCTGCATGCAGTCTGGCTGGAGGACGGACACAGGCTCTGGGAGACCCAGACTAGGGATTTCTGGCGACCACACACCCGCGTTTAGCGGGCGGTAAGCAGCACATTAGTGCTGGCCCCACTAGTGCCACAGTGTAGTATTGGTGTACTTTCTTCAGCGCTCTATTGGGAGACCCAGACGATTGGGGTATAGCTACTGCCCTCTGGAGGCCACACAAAGCACTACACTAAAAGTGCAAGGCCCCTCCCTCTCTGGCTATACCCCCCCGTGGTATCACGGGTACTCCAGTTTTAGCTTTGTGTGCGAAGGAGGTCAGACATTCCATGCATAGCTCCACAGATTTTAGTCAGCAGTAGCTGCTGACTAGTTCGGATGGAAGAAAAGAGGACACATATAGTGTTCCCAGCATGCTCCCTTCTCACCCCTGGATGGTGTTGTAAGGTTGAGGTACCTATTGCTGGTACAGGGCTGGAGCCTGACATGCTGTTTTCCTTCCACATCCCCTTGGGGGTTCTGTGGAAGTGGGATCCTGCCGGCCTCAAAGCTCTGTCGCCGGGCTCCATCCACAGACCCATCAGAACCTGATGGATACGGAGCAGGAGTACCATCAGGGACCGGGCCCTGCATCATACAGGTACTCTGTGTCCCCGGCAGGCACAGACACACTCCGGGCTGGCTGGGTGTTGTAGTGCGCCGGGGACCGTACACTGAGCTGGTGTTCCTACAGTCATCTGGGGGACTTTGTGTTCTGGGAACGCAGCGCCGACCCTCACTGGACCGGGCGGCGCTGCTGTGACTTGTGGTGCGCCGGGGATACGCCGACCGCGCTTTTACGGCGGCGGCGTTTATAACTCTAGTCCCCGGCTTTTGGGCCTAGGACGCCGGCAGCTCCGATCGTTCCCGCCCCCACCCTGTCAATCAGGGTAGGGGAGAGACGCTGTTTCACGGCAGCGAGGAGGGCTGGAGCCTGATTTACATGCTCCAGCCCTCACACTAGGCACAGAGGGAGCAGGCTTCCCGCTCTTGGCCAGGAACGCCCAGGGCCCGCCCCCCTTCTTCCCTCAGGACGCTGGCAGCCATTACATGCATGGCTGGCTGGAAGAAGGACGCAAGGCTCTGGGAGACCTAGACTGAGGGGCTTTGGAAGACCACACACCCGCTCTTTAGCGGGCGGTAAGCGGCTTTTCAGCTGGCCCCTCTAGTGCCTCAGTGTATGTTAGTGTATTGTGTCACTGGACATAGTTATTTATTGATTTATTGCACTGTGAGGTCGCTTCCTGGCTGAATACCCCAGATCGCTCTGAGGAAGCAGCAGCATGTCATCCACAAGACGCAAAGCTGCCAAGGCTAGGGCTGTGTGCACTGTGTGTGCTGCTTGTGGGACTGCTCTACCAGCAGGTTCCAAAGACCCCCATTGTGTGCAATGCTCAGATCCGGTGCTGCTTCGCCAGCCGGAGTCAGGAGAGATAGTGACCCAGGCTGAGACGCCTGTAAGTCCTGCCCCGGTGTCAGGGTCAGACTTTGCAGTTTTTGCGGTTAATATGTCGGTGACTATGGCAAAAATCCTGGAAACTTTGCAATCCATGCCTGGGGCTCAGTCTATGGACACGGCGAGGTCTATGTCCTCTAACCCTCCGCAGTTGGATTTAATCCAGACTGCAAGGGGGTCCCCGGCCTCTCAGGATGAGTATGATGACTCAGATGATTGCCCCAGCCACCCCAAGCGGGCTCGCTGGGAAAGACCCTCAACGTCATCACACTGCTCAGGGTCTCAGCGCAATCAGTCTCCCTGTGATGTGTCTGAAGAGAGTGATCAGGAGTCTAATCCTGGAACCCCTCTCAATCTGGATACCCCGGATGGGGACGCCATGGTAAACGATCTTATCTCAGCCATCAATAGACTGTTAGATATTTCTCCCCCAGCCCCTTCAGCAGAAGAGGCAGCGGCAGAGCAGGAGAAATTTCGTTTCCTCTATCCCAAGCGTAAATTAAGTGCTCTGTTGGATCACTCTGACTTCAGAGAATCAATCCAGAAACACGATGCTCATCCAGAAAAGCGTTTCTCTAAACGTTCTAAGGATACACGTTATCCTTTCCCCCCTGAGGTGGTCAAGCGCTGGACCCAGTGTCCAAAGGTGGATCCCCCGATTTCCAAACTTGCAGCTAGATCCATAGTTGCAGTGGAAGATGGCGCTTCACTTAAAGATGCCAATGACAGACAGATGGACCTTTGGTTAAAATCTGTCTATGAAGCTATCGGCGCGTCGTTTGCTCCAGCATTCGCAGCCGTATGGGCGCTACAAGCTATTTCAGCTGGTTTAGCGAAAGTGGATGCTATCTTACATCCAGCGGTGCCGCAAGTGGCGTCCCTTACCTCGCAGATGTCCGCGTTTGCGTCTTACGCTATCAATGCGGTCCTAGAATCTACCAGCCGCACCTCAATGGCGTCTGCCAATTCGGTAGTTTTGCGCAGGGCATTGTGGTTAAAGGACTGGAAAGCAGATGCTGGTTCCAAAAAATGTTTAACCAGCTTGCCTTTGTCTAGAGAAAGACTGTTTGGCGAGCCACTGGCTGACATCATTAAACAGTCCAAGGGTAAAGACTCCTCTTTACCCCAGCCCAGATCAAGCAAACCTCAGCAGAGAAAGTGGCAGCAGAAGTTTCAGTCCTTTCGAGGTTCGGGCAAAACACAATTCTCCTCGTCCAAAGGGACTCAGAGGACGCAAAGAAACTCAGATTCCTGGAGGGCTCATTCACGCCCCAAGAAAGCAAATGGAGGAACCGCTTCCAAAGCGGCTACCTCATGACTTCCAGTCCCCTCCCTCCGCATCTCCGGTCGGGGGCAGGCTCTCCCGCTTTTACGACACTTGGATGTCACAGGTCAAAGACCGGTGGGTGACGGACATTTTGTCGCGCGGGTACAGAATCGAGTTCAGTTCTCGTCCTCCAGCTCGGTTCTTCAGAACCTCCCCACACCCAGACCGTGTAGATGTCCTGCGGCAGGCGGTGGACTCCCTAAGAGCGGAGGGAGTAGTGGTTCCTGTACCGTTTCAGGAACAAGGGAGAGGGTTTTACTCCAATCTCTTTGTGGTGCCAAAAAAGGACGGCTCATTCCGTCCTGTTCTGGACCTAAAACTGCTCAACAAACATGTGCACGCCAGGAGGTTCCGGATGGAAACCCTCCGTTCTGTCATTGCCTCAATGTCTCAAGGAGACTTCCTTGCCTCAATAGACATCAAGGATGCTTATCTCCACGTGCCAATTGCTACAGAACATCAACGTTTTCTACGTTTTGTGATAGGAGACGACCATTTTCAGTTCGTAGCTCTGCCATTTGGTCTGGCGACAGCCCCACGGGTCTTCACCAAGGTCATGGCGGCGGTGGTAGCAGTCTTGCACTCTCAGGGACACTCGGTGATCCCTTACCTAGACGATCTACTTGTCAAGGCACCCTCTCAAGAGGCATGCCAACTCAGTCTACAGGCTACGCTGGAGACTCTCCAGACTTTTGGATGGATCATCAACTTTCCAAAGTCAAATCTGTCACCGACACAGTCACTAACGTATCTTGGCATGGAGTTTCATACTCGAGCAGCGAGAGTGAAGCTTCCGCTAAACAAGCAGCGGTCCCTACAGACAGGGGTGCAATCGCTCCTTCAGGGCCAGTCGCACCCCTTACGGCGCCTCATGCACTTCCTAGGGAAGATGGTGGCAGCCATGGAAGCAGTTCCCTTTGCGCAGTTTCATCTGCGTCCACTTCAATGGGACATTCTCCGCCAATGGGACGGGAAGACGACTTCCCTAGACAGGAAAGTCTCTCTTTCCCAGACGGCCAAGGACTCTCTGCAATGGTGGCTCCTTCCCACCTCATTGTCTCAGGGAAGATCCTTCCTGCCCCCATCCTGGGCAGTAGTCACGACAGATGCGAGTCTGTCGGGGTGGGGAGCAGTGTTTCTACACCACAGGGCTCAGGGGACGTGGACTCAGCAGGAGTCCACCCTTCAGATCAATGTTCTGGAAATCAGGGCAGTGTATCTTGCCCTACTGGCCTTCCAACAGTGGCTGGAAGGAAAGCAGATCCGAATCCAATCGGACAACTCCACAGCGGTGGCATACATCAACCACCAAGGAGGGACGCGCAGCCGGCAAGCCTTTCAGGAAGTCCGGCGCATTCTGATGTGGGTGGAGGAAAGAGCATCCACCATATCCGCAGTTCACATCCCGGGCGTAGAAAACTGGGAAGCAGACTTCCTCAGTCGCCAGGGCATGGACGCGGGGGAATGGTCCCTTCACCCGGACGTGTTTCAGGAAATCTGTCGCCGATGGGGAGTGCCGGACGTCGACCTAATGGCGTCTCGGCACAACAACAAGGTCCCGGCATTCATGGCGCGGTCGCGAGATCAAAGAGCGCTGGCGGCAGACGCCTTGGTGCAAGATTGGTCGCACTTCCGCCTCCCATATGTATTCCCGCCTCTGGCACTCTTGCCCAGAGTACTACGCAAGATCAGATCCGATTGCAGCCGCATCATACTCGTCGCCCCAGACTGGCCGAGGAGATCGTGGTATCCGGATCTGTGGCATCTCACGGTCGGCCGACCGTGGTCGCTTCCAGACCGTCCAGACCTGCTGTCTCAAGGGCCGTTTTTCCATCAGAATTCTGCGGCCCTGAACCTGACTGTGTGGCCATTGAGTCCTGGATCCTATCGTCAACAGGATTATCCCAGGGAGTGGTAGCCACAATGAGACAAGCTAGGAAGTCAACTTCTGCTAAGATCTACCACAGAACGTGGAAGATTTTCTTAACCTGGTGCTCTGCTCAGGGAGTGTCTCCCTGGCCATTTGCATTGCCCACTTTTCTATCTTTCCTGCAATCAGGGTTGGAAAAGGGCTTGTCGCTCGGCTCCCTTAAAGGGCAAGTCTCAGCACTATCCGTGTTTTTTCAGAAGCGTCTAGCACGTCTTCCTAAGGTGCGCACGTTCCTGCAGGGGGTCTGTCATATTGTGCCCCCGTACAAGCGGCCGTTGGATCCATGGGATCTGAACAGGGTACTAGTGGCTCTCCAGAAGCCGCCCTTCGAGCCTCTCAAAGAAGTTTCTTTTTCTCGCCTGTCACAGAAAGTGGCGTTTCTTGTTGCGATCACATCGCTTCGGCGAGTGTCTGAGCTGGCTGCTCTGTCATCCAAGGCTCCCTTCTTGGTGTTCCACCAGGACAAGGTTGTGCTGCGCCCCATTCCGGAGTTTCTCCCTAAGGTCGTATCCTCGTTTCATCTTAATCAGGATATATCATTGCCTTCCTTTTATCCTCATCCGGTTCACCGGTATGAAAGGGACTTGCGTTTGCTAGATCTGGTGAGAGCACTCAGGATCTACATTTCCCGCACGGCGCCCATGCGCCGTTCCGATGCACTTTTTGTCCTTGTCGCCGGTCCGCGCAAGGGGTTGCAGGCTTCTAAAGCCACCTTGGCTCGATGGATCAAAGAACCAATTATAGAGGCCTACCGTTCTGCTGGGCTTCCGGTTCCTTCAGGGCTAAAAGCCCACTCAACCAGAGCCGTAGGTGCGTCCTGGGCATTACGGCACCAGGCTTCGGCTCAACAGGTGTGTCAGGCGGCTACCTGGTCGAGTCTGCACACGTTCACCAAGCATTATCAGGTGCATACCTATGCTTCGGCGGATGCCAGCTTAGGTAGAAGAGTCCTGCAGGCGGCAGTGACATCCCCGTAGGGGGGGGCTGTTTTGCAGCTCTAACATGAGGTATTTCTTTACCCACCCAGGGACAGCTTTTGGACGTCCCAATCGTCTGGGTCTCCCAATAGAGCGCTGAAGAAGAAGGGAATTTTGTTACTTACCGTAAATTCCTTTTCTTCTAGCTCTTATTGGGAGACCCAGCACCCGCCCTGTTGTCCTTCGGGATTGTTTTTGCTGTTTGCGGGTACACATGTTGTTCATGTTGAACGGTTTTTCAGTTCTCCGATGTTACTCGGAGTTAATTTGTTTAAACCAGTTGTTGGCTTCCTCCTTCTTGCTTTGGCACTAAAACTGGAGTACCCGTGATACCACGGGGGGGTATAGCCAGAGAGGGAGGGGCCTTGCACTTTTAGTGTAGTGCTTTGTGTGGCCTCCAGAGGGCAGTAGCTATACCCCAATCGTCTGGGTCTCCCAATAAGAGCTAGAAGAAAAGGAATTTACGGTAAGTAACAAAATTCCCTTCTTTTTCTGTACCAGACATATATATATATATATATATATACTGTACTGTACGGTCGCTTCTTGGCTGTATACCCCTATATTGCTCTGAGGAGACAGCAACATGTCATCCACAAAACGCAAGGGTGCCAAGGCAAGGGCTGTATACATTGCTTGTACAGCATGTGGGGCTAATCTACCAGCAGGCTCCAACGACTCTCATTGTGTGCAATGTTCAGTCCCAGTGGCACTTCGTCAGCCAGAGCCTATGGTGGTGGTAGCCCAGGCAGAGACGCCTGTGAACCCTGCCCCGGTGACGGGGACAGAATTTGCAGTCTTTGCTGATAAAATGTCTGTGACTATGACAAAAATCCTGGAGACCTTGCAGTCCAGGCCAGTTGCTCAGACCATGGACACTGCTGTGTCTATGTTCCCCGGTCCCCCTCAGTTGGAACTAATCCGTACTTCAAGGGGGTCCCAGGCATCACAGGCTGAGGGCTCTGACTCTGATGACAGTCCCAGGCCGCCTAAGCGAGCTCGCTGGGAGCGACCCTCCACGTCGTCACGCGGGTCAGGGTCTCAGAGAGAAGGGTCTCTATATGATGAGACAGAGATGGGTGATCAGGAGTCTGGTCCTGACACCGCACTCAATTTGGATACGCCAGATGGTGACGCCATGGTAAATGACCTTATAGCGGCCATCAATAGGCTGTTGGATATTTCTCCCCCAGCCCCTTCAGCAGAGGAGGCAGCTGCCCAGCAGGAGAAATTCCATTTCCTGTATCCCAAGCGTAAATTGAGTACTTTTCTGGACCACTCTGACTTCAGAGAATCAATCCAGAAACACCATGCTTATCCGGACAAGCGTTTTTCCAAACGTCTGAAGGATACACGTTATCCCTTTCCCCCTGACGTGGTCAAACGCTGGACCCAGTGTCCAAAAGTGGACCCTCCAATATCCAGGCTTGCAGCTAGATCCTTAGTTGCAGTGGAGGATGGGGCTTCACTTAAAGATGCCAATGACAGACAGATGGACCTTTGGTTGAAATCTGTCTATGAAGCTATTGGCGCGTCGTTTGCTCCAGCATTCGCGGCCGTGTGGGCGCTCCAAGCTATTTCAGCTGGTCTGGCACAGGTGGACTCTTTCTTAAGTCCAGCAGTGCCGCAAGTGGCGTCCTTAACTACGCAAATGACTGCGTTTGCGACATACGCTATCAATGCGGTACTAGACTCTACGAGCCGTACCTCAATGGCATCCGCCAACTCTGTGGTTTTGCGCAGAGCCTTGTGGTTAAAAGAATGGAAAGCAGATTCTGCTTCTAAAAAATGTTTAACCAGCTTGCCATTATCTGGAGACAGACTGTTTGGTGAGCAATTGGCGGAAATCATTAAACAGTCCAAAGGTAAGGACTCTTCCTTACCCCAGCCCAGATCAAGCAAACCTCAACAGAGGAAGTGGCAGTCAAAGTTTCGGTCCTTTCGAGGCTCGGGCAAGCCCCAATTCTCCTCGTCCAAAGGGACTCAGAAAGAGCAAAGGAGCTCTGATTCCTGGCGGACTCACTCACGCCCCAAGAAAGCAACCGGAGGTACCGCTTCCAAGGCGGCTGCCTCATGACTTTCAGCCGCCTCCCTCCGCATCCTCGGTCGGTGGCAGGCTCTCCCGCTTTTGCGACATTTGGCTGCCACAGGTCAAGGACCGGTGGGTAACAGACATTTTGTCTCACGGGTACAGGATAGAGTTCAGTTCTCGTCCTCCGCCTCGGTTCTTCAGAACTTCCCCACATCCCGACCGAGCAGATGCCCTTCTGCAGGCGGTGCATTCTCTAAGAGCAGAAGGAGTGGTGGTCCCTGTTCCTCTTCGGGAACAAGGACAAGGTTTTTACTCCAATCTCTTTGTGGTGCCAAAAAAGGACGGCTCATTCCGTCCTGTTCTGGACCTAAAACTGCTCAACAAGCATGTGAACGCCAGGCGGTTCCGGATGGAATCCCTCCGCTCAGTCATTGCCTCAATGTCTCAAGGAGATTTCCTAGCATCAATAGACATCAAAGATGCTTATCTCCACGTGCCGATTGCTACAGAGCACCAACGCTTTCTACGCTTCGTGATAGGAGACGACCATCTTCAGTTCGTAGCTCTGCCATTTGGTCTGGCGACAGCCCCACGGGTGTTCACCAAGGTCATGGCGGCAGTGGTAGCAGTCTTGCACTCTCAGGGACACTCTGTGATCCCTTACTTGGACGATCTACTTGTCAAGGCACCCTCTCAGGAGGCATGCCAACTCAGCCTGAACGTTGCACTGGAGACTCTCCAGACGTTCGGGTGGATCATCAACTTCTCAAAGTCAAATCTGTTACCGACCCAATCACTGACGTATCTTGGCATGGAGTTTCATACTCTCTCAGCGATAGTGAAGCTTCCGCTGGACAAGCAGCGGTCACTACAGACTGGGGTGCAGGCTCTCCTTCAAAGTCAGTCGCACTCCTTAAGACGCCTCATGCACTTCCTCGGGAAGATGGTGGCGGCAATGGAGGCGGTTCCGTTTGCGCAGTTTCATCTGCGCCCACTTCAATGGGACATTCTCCGCCAATGGGACGGGAAGTCAACATCCCTGGACAGGAAAGTCTCCCTTTCCCAGACGGCCAAGGACTCTCTGCAGTGGTGGCTTCTTCCCACCTCATTATCACAGGGAAGATCCTTCCTACCACCGTCCTGGGCGGTGGTCACGATAGACGCGAGTCTGTCAGGATGGGGAGCAGTTTTTCTCCACCACAGGGCTCAGGGTACGTGGACCCAGCAGGAGTCCACCCTTCAGATCAATGTTCTGGAAATCAGAGCAGTGTATCTTCCCCTACTAGCCTTCCAGCAGTGGCTGGAAGGAAGGCAGATCCGAATTCAGTCGGACAACTCCACAGCGGTGGCATACATCAACCACCAAGGGGGGACACGCAGTCGGCAAGCCTTCCAGGAAGTCCGGCGGATTCTGATGTGGGTGGAAGCCACGGCCTCCACCATATCCGCAGTTCACATCCCCGGCGTAGAAAACTGGGAAGCAGACTTCCTCAGTCGCCAGGGCATGGACGCAGGGGAATGGTCCCTTCACCCGGACGTGTTTCAGGAAATCTGTCGCCGCTGGGGAAGGCCGGACGTCGACTTAATGGCGTCCCGGCACAACAACAAGGTCCCAACCTTCATGGCACGGTCTCGCGATCACAGAGCTCTGGCGGCAGACGCCTTAGTGCAAGATTGGTCGCAGTTCCGGCTCCCTTATGTGTTTCCACCTCTGGCACTCTTGCCCAGGGTGCTACGCAAGATCAGATCCGACTGCAGCCGCGTCATACTCGTCGCCCCAGACTGGCCAAGGAGGGCGTGGTATCCGGATCTGTGGCATCTCACGGTCGGCCAACTGTGGGCACTACCAGACCGACCAGACTTGCTGTCCCAAGGGCCGTTTTTCCATCGGAATTCTGCGGCCCTGAACCTGACTGTGTGGCCATTGAGTCCTGGATCCTAGCGTCTTCAGGATTATCCCAAGGGGTCGTTGCCACCATGAGACAGGCTAGGAAGCCCACGTCCGCTAAGATCTACCACAGAACGTGGAGGACATTCTTATCCTGGTGCTCTGCTCAGGGAGTGTCTCCCTGGCCATTTGCATTGCCTACATTTCTTTCTTTCCTGCAATCTGGGTTAGAAAAAGGTTTGTCGCTCGGCTCCCTTAAAGGGCAAGTCTCGGCGCTATCCGTCTTTTTTCAGAAGCGTCTAGCACGACTTTCTAAGGTACGCACGTTCCTGCAGGGGGTTTGTCATATCGTACCCCCGTACAGGCGGCCGTTAGATCCATGGGATCTCAACAGGGTACTGGTTGCCCTCCAGAAGCCGCCCTTCGAGCCTCTGAGGGAGGTTTCACTTTCTAGACTATCACAGAAAGTGGCTTTTCTGGTAGCGATCACATCTCTTCGGAGAGTGTCTGAGCTAGCAGCGCTGTCATCCAAGGCTCCCTTCCTGGTCTTCCACCAGGACAAGGTAGTGCTGCGACCCATTCAGGAGTTTCTCCCGAAGGTGGTATCCTCTTTTCATCTTAATCAGGATATCTCTTTGCCTTCTTTTTGTCCTCATGCAGTTCATCGCTATGAGAAGGATTTACATTTGTTAGATCTGGTGAGAGCACTCAGAATCTACATTTCCCGCACGGCGCCCCTGCGCCGTTCGGATGCACTCTTTGTCCTTGTCGCTGGTAAGCGCAAAGGGTCGCAGGCTTCCAAGGCCACCCTGGCTCGATGGATCAAAGAACCAATTCTTGAAGCCTACCGTTCTGCTGGGCTTCCGGTTCCATCAGGGCTGAAGGCCCATTCTACCAGAGCCGTGGGTGCGTCCTGGGCATTACGACACCAGGCTACGGCTCAACAGGTGTGCCAGGCAGCTACCTGGTCGAGTCTGCACACTTTCACCAAACATTATCAGGTGCATACCTATGCTTCGGCGGACGCCAGCCTAGGTAGAAGAGTCCTGCAGGCGGCAGTTGCCTCCCCGTAGGGGAGGGCTGTCTTGCAGCTCTAACATGAGGTATTTCTTTACCCACCCAGGGACAGCTTTTGGACGTCCCAATCGTCTGGGTCTCCCAATGGAGCGCCGAAGAAGAAGGGAATTTTGTTACTTACCGTAAATTCCTTTTCTTCTAGCTCCTATTGGGAGACCCAGCACCCGCCCTGTTGTCCTTCGGGATTTTTGGTTGTTTTTCGGGTACACATGTTGTTCATGTTGAATGGTTTTCAGTTCTCCGACGTTACTTCGGAGTGAATTTGTTTAAACCAGTTATTGGCTTTCCTCCTTCTTGCTTTTGCACTAAAACTGGTGAGCCAGTGATCCCACTGGGGGTGTATAGCCAGAAGGGGAGGGGCCTTACACTTTTTAGTGTAATTGCTTTGTGTGGCCTCCGGAGGGCAGTGCTATACACCCAATCGTCTGGGTCTCCCAATAGGAGCTAGAAGAAAAGGAATTTACGGTAAGTAACAAAATTCCCTTCTTCTTTATCGTTCCTTATGGGAGACCCAAACCATGGGTGTATAGCTTCTGCCTCCGGAGGACACACAAAGTACTACACTCAAATGTGTAGCTCCTCCCTCCGGGCTATATACACCCCCTGGATGACAATCTACCCAGTTCAGTTCAATGCTTTGTGTTTCAGGAGGTACACACACTTGCATTCTCTGATATTTTTTTATTTTAATTTTAAAGATTTGGAAGAAAAGCGGGTCCAGTCCGGACTCCCGGCATGTCCCTTCACACCCCACTCTGTCGGGTGCTGTTAAGGTTGACTTTATAAGGCTGGAGCCTTCACATGCCGCGCTCCTTCACACCCTCTGTCGAGGCTCTGTTTGAAGTGGGAGCCTCCACGGTCCTCTCTGCTTGCAGAAGGCCGGTCTCCATCCGCAGCCCTGTCTGGTTCCTGATGGAAGGAGCATTCCCCCCTCTCCAGGGACATGGCCCTGCGTCTCAAAAAGCTAAGTATTGAGACGTTTTTCAGGGGTCCCGGGTACTTTTATTAGGGGGACAGTATGTGTTTTAGCGTTACTGTAAATTCCGGCCGGTTCTGGGGGTTTCCCCTGAGAACCGCGCCGAAGGTGCCTGCTCGTCGGCCGCATTTTAAAATCTAGGCCCCGGCTTCAGTTTGGGCCTAGTTTCGGTTTTGGCTTCTCTGCATGTTTTGCTGCCCCCCCCAGTCCTGTGTGCTGCCCCCCCCCAGTCCTGTGTGCAACCCCCCCCAGTGATGTCTGTGCCTCCCCCCAGTGATGTCTGTGCCTCCCCCCCAGTGATGTCTGTGCCTCCCCCCCAGTGATGTCTGTGCCTCCCCCCCAGTGATGTCTGTGCCTCCCCCCCAGTGATGTCTGTGCCTCCCCCCCAGTGGTGTCTGTGCCTCCCCCCCAGTGGTGTCTGTGCCTCCCCCCCAGTGGTGTCTGTGCCTCCCCTCCAGTGGTGTCTGTGCCTCCCCTCCAGTGGTGTCTGTGCCTCCCCTCCAGTGGTGTCTGTGCCTCCCCTCCAGTGGTGTCTGTGCCTCCAGCCCCTCCAGTGGTGTCTGTGCCCCCAGCCCCGCGTGTGGTGTCTGTGCCCCCAGCCCCGCGTGTGGTGTCTGTGCCCCCAGCCCCATGCCCCCAGTTAATTAATTGCTTCACCCAATATAGCAGGGTCATTTAAACATTGATAATTTTGTGCGGCCCCCGAAGGTTGGTAGAAATTTCCAAATGGCCCCCGACAGAAAAAAGGTTCCCCACCCCTGCTCTAACTGGTCGTCCTCTAAGCCCTCGGCCTCGTCCACTACCGCAGCCAAGGATCGTAAATCCAACTGGCGCGCAAAGCCGCGTCCTCAAAAGACCGGAGGAGCCGCTGCCACTAAGGCAGCTTCCTCGTGACTATCTAGCCGCGCCAGCAACGTCCTTGGTCGGTGGCAGGCTCTCCCACTTTGGCGACGTGTGGTTGCAACACGTCTCCGATCAGTGGGTGCAGGATATCATCTCCCACGGCTACAGGATAGAATTTTCTTCCAGCCCGCCAAACAGATTTTTTCTGTCCACCCCCCCCTGCTCCAAAGCCGCCGCCTTCTCTCAGGCCGTGGCATCCCTGCAGGCCAACGGTGTAATTGTTCCGGTTCCCGCCCGGGAACGGTTCAGCGGTTTCTACTCAAACCTCTTTCTAGTCCCCAAAAAGGACGGTTCCTTCCGACCCATCCTGGATCTCAAGCTTCTCAACAAGCATGTTCAGGTGCGGCACTGTCGCATGGAATCTCTGAGATCGGTCATTGCCTCAATGACCCAAGGAGATTTTCTGGCATCCATCGACATCAGAGATGCCTATTTGCATGTGCCTATTGCGGTTTCACACCAGCGTTGGCTACGCTTTGCGATCAGAGAGGAACATTTCCAATTCGTGGCTCTCCCCTTCGGCTTAGCCACGGCCCCTCGAGTATTCACCAAGGTCATGGCAGCAGTGGTTGCGGTCCTGCACCTCCAGGGGTTGGCAGTGATTCCTTACCTGGACGACCTTCTAGTCAAGGCCTCATCCAGTGCAGACTGCCAGCGGAGTGTCTCTCTCACTCTCGCCACGCTAGTTCAGTTCGGGTGGCTTGTCAACCTGCCCAAGTCCACTCTGACCCCGACCCAGGTGCTTTTGTACCTAGGGATGCAATTCGAGACTCTGCCGGCACTTGTCAAGTTGCCCTTAGTCAAACAGCAGTCCCTTCGTCTGGCGGTGCGCTCTCTGCTGAGGCACCGCCGTCATTCCATCAGACGCCTCATGCAGGTGCTGGGTCAGATGGTGGCGTCCATGGAAGCGGTTCCCTTTGCTCAGTTCCATCTGCGTCCCCTGCAGCTGGACATTCTCCGCTGTTGGGACAAGCGGATCTCTTCCTTGCACAGGCAGGTGGCTCTGTCGTCACAGACCAGGAGCTCCCTTCAGTGGTGGCTTCGGCCCCTCTTTCTGTCTCAGGGACGCTCCTTCCTGACTCCGTCCTGGGTGATCCTCACCACGGATGCCAGCCTCTCCGGTTGGGGAGCAGTATTTCTCCATCACCGAGCACAGGGCACTTGGACTCCGTCCGAATCAGCCCTCTCGATCAATGTGCTGGAGATCAGAGCTGTGTTTCTAGCTCTCCTAGCCTTTCACCACCTGTTGGCGGGCAAGCACATTCGAGTTCAGTCGGACAACGCGACAGCGGTTGCCTACATCAATCACCAGGGCGGGACTCACAGCCGTCTGGCGATGTTGGAGGTTCAACGAATCCTCCAGTGGACGGAGGACTCAAAGTCCACAATGTCTGCAGTCCACATCCCAGGCGTGGAAAACTGGGAGGCCGATTACCTCAGCCGTCAAACCGTGGACAGCGGCGAGTGGGCCCTGCACCCGTCAGTGTTCAGATCAATCTGCCGCAAGTGGGGCACTCCGGAAGTGGACCTAATGGCATCACGGCACAACAACAAGGTTCCGGTTTACGTGGCTCGCTCCCACGATCCTCAAGCCTTCGCAGCAGACGCACTGGTTCAGGATTGGTCTCAGTTCCGTCTGGCCTATGTGTTTCCCCCTCTAGCGCTCTTGCCCAGGGTTCTGCGCAAGATCAGAATGGAGGGCCGTCGAGTCATACTCATTGCTCCGTACTGGCCCAGGCGAGCTTGGTACCCAGACCTGCTACGTCTGTCCGTAGAGGTGCCGTGGCATCTCCCGGGCCGCCCAGACCTTCTCTCTCAAGGTCCGTTCTTCCGCCAGAATTCTGCGGCTCTCAGATTGACGGCGTGGCTCTTGAGTCCTGGATCCTGACGGCTTCAGGCATTCCCTCTGAGGTCATCTCCACCATGACTCAGGCTCGGAAGTCTTCCTCGGCCAAGATTTACCACAGGACTTGGAGGATTTTCCTGTCCTGGTGTCGCTCTTCCGACCATGCTCCTTGGCCGTTCTCCCTGCCGACCATCCTGTCTTTTCTACAGTCCGGTCTACAGCTAGGACTGTCCCTCAATTCCCTCAAGGGACAGGTGTCGGCTCTGTCGGTATTGTTCCAGCGGCGTATCGCCCGACTGGCTCAGGTGCGCACTTTCATGCAGGGCGCATCTCACATCATTCCTCCTTACCGGCGGCCCTTGGATCCCTGGGACCTTAATCTGGTCCTTACGGCCTTACAGAAACCCCCCTTTGAGCCCCTCAGGGAGGTTCCCTTGTTTCGACTTTCACAGAAAGTGTTCTTTCTAGTAGCCATAACTTCTCTCAGGAGAGTCTCTGATTTGGCTGCGCTCTCTTCGGAATCCCCCTTTTTGGTGTTTCACCAAGACAAGGTGGTTCTTCGTCCGTCTCCGGACTTTCTCCCTAAGGTGGTGTCTCCTTTCCACCTTAACCAGGACATTTCATTGCCTTCTCTTTGTCCGGCCCCTGTGCATCGCTTTGAAAAGGCGTTGCATACCTTGGATTTGGTGCGGGCGCTCCGAATCTATGTGTCACGCACCGCCGTGTTTAGGCGGTGCACCTCACTTTCTTTGTCGCTCCTAATTGGGAGACCCAGACAATTGGGTGTATAGCTATGCCTCCGGAGGCCACACAAAGTATTACACTAAAAGTGTAAAGCCCCTCCCCTTCAGCCTATACACCCCCCGTACTGCTACGGGCTCATCAGTTTTTATGCTTTGTGCGAAGGAGGTCAGACATCCACGCATAGCTCCACAGCTTAGTCAGCAGCAGCTGCTGACTATGTCGGATGGAAGAAAAGAGGGCCCATAACAGGGCCCCCAGCATGCTCCCTTCTCACCCCACTTTTGTCGGCGGTGTTGTTAAGGTTGAGGTATCCATTGCAGGTACGGAGGCTGGAGCCCACATGCTGCTTTCCTTCCCCATCCCTCAATTAGGGCTCTGGGTGAAGTGGGATCCCATCGGTCTCCAGGCACAGGAGACCGTGCTCCATCCACAGCTCCTGAGGACCCTGCTGGATAGGAGCCGAGTATCGTTCAGGGACATGGCCCTGCTACTTGGAGGTACTCTGTGTCCCCGTGGGGACCGCGCACAGCAACACTCCAGCATTGCTGGGTGTGCTAGTGCACCGGGGACAGCAGCGCTGACTTGCGTTTGTGCCACTATACACTTCAGCGTCGCTGAGTGTATTTGTGTAGGGGGACTGCCGCGCTGACCGCCGCTGCCATGGTTATCCCTGCGGCGCGGCTGGGACTGTTAGTGCGCCGGGGACTTCCGCGCCGACCGCGCTTATACGGCGGCCGCGCTTATAACTATAGTCCCCGGCTTCTGCGGCCTAGTCTCATTCTTTTCCCGCCCCCAGCCCTGCCAGTCAAGGGAAGGGCGGGACGCTGTACAGGTCGGCAGCACTGAGGGCTGGAGCATGCTTTGCATACTCCACCCCCCTCACTCTGCACAGTGGGGCACCAGTTCCCGCACTTTTCTGGGTCACGCCCACGCTCCCTCCTCTCCCCAGGCAGCCATTCCTCTCAGCTCTGCTAACGCTGGAGAGGAGAGACAAGCTCAAAGAGACCCAGGCAGGAATTCTGGTGCCCACACAAACGCTTTGCGCAGGCGGTAAGCAGCACCTGTGGTGCTGGCCCCACTAGTGCAGAAGTGTATTTATAGTTTATATGATTATAGTCTATACTTTACACTGTATGGTGCACTGTTGATTTGTGGCTATTTACCCTCCTGTATTGCTCAGAGGAGACAACAGCATGTCGTCCACAAATAGCAAGGGTGCCATGGCACAGACTTACTATGCTGCCTGTGCAGCATGTACGGCTATACTGCCGGCAGGTTCCACTGACCCTCATTGTGTGCAATGCTCGGCCCCTGTGGCACTTTCTCAGCCGGAGCCTCTGCTAGGGGTGGCCCAGGGAGAACCACCTGTTAACACTGTCCAGGTGACAGGGACGGAGTTTGCAGTTTTTACTGAAAGACTTTCTGAGACTATGGCTAAGATATTAGAAGCCTTGCAGTCCAGGCCGGCATCTCAAGCCAGGGGCACTGTGTTATCATTGTCCCCTGGTTCCCCTCAGTTGGAACAGCAATGTCTTCCCGGGGTGTCTCATGGATCCCAGGGTGAGGTCTCTGACACGGACCGCAGCCCCAGACCGACTAAGCGAGCTCGCTATGAAATTCCCTCGACATCATCACAATGTTCAGGGTCTCAGCGAGAGGACTCTCTGTATGATGAAGCGGACGTAGCTGATCAGGATTCTGATCCTGAAGCCGCTCTCAACCTTGATACTCCTGATGGGGACGCCATAGTGAATGATCTTATTGCGTCCATCAATGAAATGTTGAATATTTCTCCCTCAGCTCCTCCAGTGGAGGAGTCAGCTTCTCAGCAGGAGAAATTCCGTTTAGGTTTCCCAAGCGTACAAAGAGTATGTTTCTGGACCACTCTGACTTCAGAGAGGCAGTCCAGAAACACCGAGCTTATCCAGATAAGCGTTTTTCCAAGCGCCTTAAGGATACACGTTACCCTTTTCCCCCTGACGTGGTCAAGGGCTGGACTCAGTGTCCCAAGGTGGATCCTCCAATCTCCAGACTGGCGGCTAGATCCATAGTTGCAGTGGAAGATGGAGCTTCACTCAAGGATGCCACTGACAGACAGATGGAGCTCTGGTTGAAATCCATCTATGAAGCTATCGGCGCGTCTTTTGCTCCAGCATTCGCAGCCGTATGGGCACTCCAAGCTATCTCAGCTGGTCAGGCGCAAAATTGACGCACTCACGTACGTCTGCGCCGCAGTTGGCGTCCATAACCTCTCAAACGTCGGCATTTGCGTCCTACGCTATTAATGCTGTCCTGGACTCTGCGACCCGTACGGCGGTTGCAGCCGCCAATTCGGTGGTAATACGCAGGGCCTTGTGGCTGCGGGAATGGAAGGCAGATTCGGCTTCCAAAAAGTGCTTAACTGGATTGCCATTTTCTGGCGACCGTTTGTTTGGTGAGAGATTGGATGAAATCATCAAACAATCCAAGGGAAAGGAAACATCCTTACCCCAAGCCAAACCAAAAACACCCCAACAGAGGAGGGGACAGTCGAGGTTTCGGTCCTTTCGGGGTGCGGGCAGGTCACAATTCTCCTCGTCCAAAAGGCCTCAGAAGGATCAGAGGAACGCCGACACATGGCGGTCTAAATCACGCCCTAAAAAGACCGCCGGAGGTGCCGCTACCAAGGCGGCTTCCTCATGACTTACGGCCTCCTCACACCGAATCCTCGGTCGGTGGCAGGCTCTCCCGCTTTTGCGACACCTGGCTGCCACAAGTAAAAGACCATTGGGTGAGAGACATTTTGTCTCACGGTTACAGGATAGAGTTCAGCTCTCGTCCTCCGACTCGATTCTTCAGAACATCTCCGCCTCCCGAGCGAGCCGAGGCTCTTCTGCAGGCGGTGGGCATTCTGAAGGCAGAAGGAGTGGTGGTCCCGGTTCCTCTTCAGCAACAGGGTCACGGTTTCTACTCCAACCTGTTTGTGGTTCCAAAGAAGGACGGGTCCTTCCGTCCTGTTTTGGACCTAAAACTGCTCAACAAACACGTAAGGACCAGGCGGTTCCGGATGGAATCCCTCCGCTCCGTCATCGCCTCAATGTCCCAAGGAGATTTCCTAGCATCGATCGATATCAAGGATGCTTATCTCCACGTACCAATTGCTCCAGAGCATCAGCGCTTCTTGCGCTTCGCCATAGGAGACGAACACCTTCAGTTCGCGGCACTGCCGTTCGGCCTGGCGACAGCCCCAAGGGTTGTCACCAAGGTCATGGCTACAGTAGTTGCGGTCCTCCACTCTCAGGGTCACTCAGTGATACCTTACTTAGACGATCTGCTGGTCAAGGCACCCTCTCAAGAGGCATGCCAACACAGCCTCAACGTTACTCTGGAGATTCTCCAGAGTTTCGGGTGGATCATCAATTTTCCAAAGTCAAATCTGACACCGGTCCAATCACTGACATATCTTGGCATGGAGTTTCATACTCTTCCAGCGATAGTGAAGCTTCCGCTGGACAAACAGCGTTCACTACACACAGGGGTACAATCTCTCCTTCAAGGTCGGTCACACCCCTTGAGGCACCTCATGCACTTCCTGGGGAAGATGGTGGCAGCAATGGAAGCAGTCCCTTTCGCGCAGTTTCACCTGCGTCCTCTTCAATGGGACATCCTACGCAAGTGGGACAGGAGGCCAACGTCCCTAGACAGGAACGTCTCCCTCTCTCAAGCAACCAAAGATTCCCTTCGGTGGTGGCTTCTTCCCACCTCATTATCGAAAGGGAAATCCTTCCTACCCCCATCCTGGGCGGTGGTCACGACGGACGCGAGCCTGTCAGGGTGGGGAGCAGTTTTTCTCCACCACAGGGCTCAGGGTACGTGGACTCAGCAAGAGTCCTCACTTCAGATCAATGTTCTGGAGATCAGGGCAGTGTATCTTGCCCTAAAAGCGTTCCAGCAGTGGCTGGAAGGCAAGCAGATCCGAATTCAGTCGGACAACTCCACAGCGGTGGCTTACATCAACCACCAATGAGGAACACGCAGTCGGCAAGCCTTCCAGGAAGTCCGGAGGATTCTGCTGTGGGTGGAAGCCACAGCATCCACCATATCCGCAGTTCACATCCCGGGCGTAGAAAACTGGGAAGCAGACTTTCTCAGTCGCCAGGGCATGGACGCAGGGGAATGGTCCCTTCACCCGGACGTGTTTCAGGAGATCTGTTGCCGCTGGGGGATGCCGGACGTCGACCTAATGGCGTCACGGCACAACAACAAGGTCCCAACATTCATGGCTCGATCTCAAGATCACAGAGCTCTGGCGGCAGACGCCTTAGTTCAGGATTGGTCGCAGTTTCAGTTTCCTTATGTGTTTCTTCCTCTGGCTCTGTTGCCCAGAGTGTTACGCAAGATAAGGGCCGACTGCCGCCGCGCCATCCTCGTCGCTCCAGACTGGCCGAGGAGGTCGTGGTACCCGGATCTGTGGCATCTCACGGTCGGCCAACCGTGGGCACTGCCAGACCGACCAGATTTGCTGTCTCAAGGGCCGTTTTTCCATCTGAATTCTGCGGCCCTCAACCTGACTGTGTGGCCATTGAGTCCTGGATCCTAGCGTCTTCAGGATTATCTCAAGAGGTCATTGCCACTATGAGACAGGCTAGGAAACCAACGTCCGCCAAGATCTACCACAGGACGTGGAAAATATTCCTGTCGTGGTGCTCTGCTCAGGTGTTTTCTCCCTGGCCATTTGCCTTGCCCACTTTTCATCTCAATCAGGACATCTCCTTACCCTCGTTTTGTCCTCATCCAGTTCACCAATGTGAAAAGGATTTGCACTTGTTAGATCTGGTGAGAGCACTCAGACTCTACATTTCTCGTACGGCGCCCCTGCGCCGCTCCGATGCTCTCTTTGTCCTTGTCGCTGGCCAGCGTAAAGGGACACAAGCTTCCAAATCAACCCTTGCTCGGTGGATCAAGGAACCAATTCTCGAAGCTTACCGTTCCTCGGGGCTTCCGGTTCCCTCAGGACTGAAGGCCCATTCTACCAGGGCCGTGGGAGCGTCCTGGGCCTTGCGACACCAGGCTACGGCTCAGCAGATGTGTCAGGCAACTACCTGATCGAGCCTGCACACTTTCACGAAACACTATCAGATGCATACCTATGCTTCGGCAGATGCCAGCCTAGGTAGGCGAGTCCTTCAGGCGGCAGTTGCCCACCTGTAGGACGGAGCCGTTACGGCTCTATTATGAGGTATTATTTACCCACCCAGGGACTGCTTTTGGACGTCCCAATTGTCTGGGTCTCCCAATTAGGAGCGACAAAGAAGAAGGGAATTTTGTTTACTTACCGTAAATTCCTTTTCTTCTAGCTCCAATTGGGAGACCCAGCACCCGCCCCTGTTTTTTGTATACACATGTTGTTCATGTTAAATGGTTTCAGTTCTCCGATATTCCTTCGGATTGAATTTACTTTAAACCAGTTTATAATTTTTTCCTCCTTCTGGCTTTTGCACCAAAACTGATGAGCCCGTAGCAGTACGGGGGGTGTATAGGCTGAAGGGGAGGGGCTTTACACTTTTAGTGTAATACTTTGTGTGGCCTCCGGAGGCATAGCTATACACCCAATTGTCTGGGTCTCCCAATTGGAGCTAGAAGAAAAGGAATTTACGGTAAGTAAACAAAATTCCCTTCTTTTGTGCTAACCACTGGTCAGCGCAAGGGTCTCGCTGCTTCTAAACCGACCCTAGCTCGTTGGATCAGGTCGGCTATCACCGATGCCTACCAGTGTTCTCAGGTGCCTCCCCCGCCAGGGATTAAGGCGCACTCGACCAGAGCTGTCGGTGCCTCCTGGGCTTTCAGGCACCAGGCTACGGCTCAGCAGGTTTGTCAGGCTGCCACGTGGTCCAGTCTGTACACTTTTTCGAAGCACTACCAAGTGCATGCTCATGCTTCGGCAGATGCGAGCTTGGGCAGACGCATTCTTCAGGCGGCTGTCGCCCATTTGTGAAGTTAGGTTTTGCCTACTTCTCAGTTGGTTTATTCCCACCCATGGACTGCTTTGGAACGTCCCATGGTTTGGGTCTCCCATAAGGAACGATAAAGAAAAAGAGAATTTTGTTTACTTACCGTAAATTCTTTTTCTTATAGTTCCGACATGGGAGACCCAGCACCCTCCCTGTTGCCTGTTGGCAGTTTTTTTGTTCCGTGTGTTTCACCGGCTGTTGTTAGTAGTCAGAGTTACGGTTATTCCGAGTTTTACTCTATCTCTACTTATGGGTGGATGTCCTCCTTCAGCTTTTGCACTGAACTGGGTAGATTGTCATCCAGGGGGTGTATATAGCCCGGAGGGAGGAGCTACACATTTGAGTGTAGTACTTTGTGTGTCCTTCGGAGGCAGAAGCTATACACCCATGGTTTGGGTCTCCCATGTCGGAACTATAAGAAAAAGAATTTACGGTAAGTAAACAAAATTCTCTTTTTTATTATATTATATATGGGTCTGCTGCTGCCATCAGTGCTTTACTGCATTTGAATGCTTTGCTGCACCTTAACCCCTTAACGACCGCGGGCAGTAATATTACGTCCTAGCGGTCATAGTGTTACTGCTCGCGGTCAGCTGCCGGCAGCATGCCGCGATCGGCGCACATCTCAGCTGGTTTTCACAGCTGAGATGTATGCCTGCCAGGCACGAGCAGAATCGTTATCTGCCCGTGCCGTTTAACCCCTTAAATGGTGCTGTCAATATGTGACAGCGCCATTATAACGGCATCGGCAGTAAACGTTTACTTACCAGCCAATACCGGAAGTCAGTCACGTGACTTCCGGTATTGGTTTAATGGTAGTACAGGGTCATGTAATGACTCCTGTACCTCACATGAATTACTTTGTTTCACCCGGCCTGGAGCTGAATGAGGCAAAAAAATGAGCATATCTGCTGTTTACAGCTGTATAGCTGTGATCATCAGATATGGCAGAGCGATCGGATTGTTGATCCATATAGCCCCCTAGGGGAACTAGTAAAATAAAAAAAAAGTTAAAAAAAGTTTTATATTAAAAAAAAAAAACAACAAAACTTAAGTTCAAATCAACCTCCTTTCGCCCCATTGAAAATTAAAGGGTTAAAAAAATATACACACATTTTGTATTGCCATGTTCATAAATGACCGATCTGTCCGGTGCCTGGTGTAGAAACAAAAACATTCCAAACGCCTGGAAACTACTGGTAGTTCTTGTGGAACTATATATTGCAGCCAAAGTAAGTGAGGTTGCTGAGCATGTGAGGGTCTGCAGTAAAGTGCGGGGATTGCAGAAAAGCACAAGTTAATAGTTTGACTCAAGAGCATAGTTTTGAAGTTTCCCATTGTTTTTTCTTTGATTTTCTATTTTTCTCTGTACTGTTTATTCCCATTTAATAGCGGCTCCATGAACAATGCTACCAGGTGTGTATCTTGTCAGATGTATGCATGCCTTGAGCAGCCATTCGAGGATGAATATGTCTGCACTCGATGCAAGTATGTTGCATATTTGGAAGCCCAGGTAACTAATCTAAATAAGCAGCTTGCAACACTAAGCATTGCAAACCTGGAGAGGAGTTTAGAGCTCACTGAGCTTTCTCTGGCTGTGGCCAGTGCTATGGGTGAGGGTGGAGATGGAGGAAGGTCAGGACCCAGAGGTAGGTAGTTGGGTGACCTTTAGAAGAAGAGGTAGGGGTAAAAGTGTCAGGGAGCCTAGCCCTGATCTGGCACAGCCTAGTAAATCTGCCTGTTTGGCTGATATTAGGAATGAAGGGCCAGGACCAGGATCACTACAGCAGGATGTTGCTCCTAGCAACCAGGAAAATGACTGCGGTAGGAAGGAGGGAAATAGGAGTGCAGCAAAAGCCAGATAGATGTTGGTGGTAGGGGACTCAATAATTAGGCGGACAGACATGGTCATCTGTCGCCGATACCGTGAATACCGAACAGTGTGTCTGCCGGGTGCTCGGGTTCGGCATATTGCGGATCGGATAGACAGATTGCTGGGTGGGGCTGGGGAAAACCCAGCGGTCATGGTGCACATTGGTACTAATGACAACGTTAGAGGCAGGTGGAAGGTCCTTTTAAAAATGATTACAGGGAACTAGGAGAGAAGCTGAAGTCCAGGACCTCCAAGGTGGTTTCAAAAATACTACCGGTGCCACGAGCGTCACTAGAAAGACAGCGGGAGCTTAGGGAGATAAATATGTGGCTTAGAAATTGGTGCAGGAAGGAAGGGTTCGGGTTCATAGAGAACTGGGCCGACTTCTCAGTTGGCTACAAGCTCTACGGTAGGGACGGGCTGCACCTCAATGGGGAGAGTGCAGCTGTGCTGGAGGAGAAAATGGTCAGACGGATGGAGGAGCTTTTAAACTAGGATCTGGGGGGAGCGAGGGTAGTGGAGCAAATAAGGGGATAGAGACAGTGAGATGGTAGGGGTCAATGAAGGATTAGGGGGAGATGGGACATGCAAGGAACGTAGGGAGGCTAGGAGTAATAAAGGTGTTAGTAGTATTAAATGTCTACTGGCAAATGCAAGAAGTCTTGCAAACAAAATGAATTAATTGGAGACTTTTATATCAACCATGGATTATGATGTGATGGGTATTACGGAAACCTGGCTGGATTAACTCCTTCAGTCCTGGGGCACTTTCCGTTTTTGTTTTTTGCTCCCCTTCTTCCAAGAGCCGTAACTTTTTTATTTTTCCGTCAATCTTGTCAAATGAGGGCTTGTTTTTTGCAGGACAAGTTGTACTTTTAAATGAAACCATAAGTTTTACCATATGGTGTACTGGAAAACAGCAAAGATTTCCAAATGCGGAAAAATTGCAAAAAAAATGTGATGGCACAATAGTTTTTGGGATGTTTTATTCACGGTGTTCACTATATGGTAAAAGTGATGTGTGGGTATCATGCCTGAGGTCGGTGCGAGTTTGTAGACGCCAAACATGTATAGGTTTACTTGTATTTAAGGGGTTAAAAAAAATTCACAAGTTTGTCCAATAAAAGTGGTGCACGTTTTGTGCCATTTTACGAAACACGTAGCGTTCTTATTTTTTGGGATCTATGGCTCAGAGACGGCTTATTTTTTGCGTCTCGAGCTGACGTTTCTAATGGTACCATTTTTGCACAGATGCTATGTTTTGATCGCCTGTTATTGCATTTTGCGTAAAACTTGCGGCGACCAAAAAACGTAATTTTGACGTTTGGAATTTTTTTGCCACTACGCAGTTTACCAATCAGCTTAATTGATTTTATATTTTGATCGGGCATTTCTGAACGCGGCGATACCAAATATGTGTATATTTATTTATTTTTTTAACCCTTTAATTTTCAATGGGGGGAAAGGGGGATGATTTGAACTTTTAGGTTTTTTTTTTTTTTTTGTTTTTGTTTTTATTTTACTAGTCCCCCTAGGGGGCTATAGCGATCAGCAATCCGATCGCTCTTATCTATCTGCTGATCACAGCTATACAGCTGTAAACCGCAGATTCAGTCACTTTCTGTTTCTCTCTGCTCGCGGCCGAGGGAAAACGAAAGTGAAACTTCATAGCTGCAGGCGTCATCACATGACCGTGTGCTACGATGGCAACCACCGATAGTCACGTGATCACGCACGTGACTTCCAGTGGGGGCGGCGGTAAGTAAAAAAACATGGCCTCGCGCATATAGATTTAAGGGGTTAATGGCCGCGGGTGGAAGCGATTCCACCCGCGGCTAGCAGGCACACATGTCAGCTGTTGAAAACAGCTGATATGTGTGCCGACCGCCGCCGCTTGCCCGCAGCAGGGGGCGGGGCTTAACGGGACACGCTCCATGACGGATATATCCCTCCAAGGTCGTGAAGGGGTTAAAGCCATGACTGGGTGACAAACATACAGGGTTATAGTACATTTAGGAAGGACAGTAAAGACAAAAGAGGTGGTGGGGTGTGTATATTTATCAAATCTAACCTACAACCTGTGTTGAATGATGACATTCGGGGGAACTGCAACAATGTAGAGTCAGTATGTGTAAATGTACATGGGGAGGGGAATAATGGAAAAATGCTAGTAGGAGTTTGCTGTAAGCCTCCTAACATACCTGAACAGGTAGAGGGTGAAATGCTGGAACAAATTGAAAAGGCAGCTAATAATAATAATCGGGTTCTTATTATGGGGGATTTCAACTATCCAGACATTCAGTGGCACATAGAATCTTCTGGTTGTGCTAAAAGCTGTAAGTTGTTATCTACTATTCAAGACAATTTTCTCTGTCAGATGGTAGATGAACAGACAAGGGGAGATAATTTGCTAGATCTGGTCCTGTCAAATAGACCGGATACAATTTCAGATCTACAGGTCCGGGAGCACTTGGGCACCAGCGATCATAATATGGTAAGCTTCAACGTAATATTCAATAGAAGATTTCAAAGGGGGTATACTAAAACCTGGAATTTTAGAAAAGCGGATTTCAACAAATTAAGGCTGTGTGCACTTTGCTTTTTTACCTGCTTTTTCAATGCTTTTTCAACTGCAGCGTTTTCCTGCCAAAATGCTTGCGTTATGCTTTTCAAGCAAAGTCAATGGGACATTGAGCTTTCTTGTGCACACTTTGCTGTTCAAAACGCTGCGTTTAATTTGCATAAATTTGGGCAAAAACTCAGCGTTTAAAGAAGCAGCATGTCAATTGTTTTTTCCATTTTGGCTGCGTTTCCCATCCGATCAATTTAAAGGGGTGGTTCACCCATTTTTTTTTTTTTTTCCCCAATGATTCTCACTTACCATTGTCTGCATCTTCTGCATTGGCTTCTGTTTCCATTTCTGGCACTGAGCGGCGCTATCCTGCACGCTCAGTGCCAGTCACATGACCCCCTGGAGCTGTGGCCGCCTGCATCCTCTGACGTCCCGGCATTTCCGGGCTCTCAAACTGGACGGGTACGTCACAGGATGCCGGCGCCACTCACAGTGATTGACTGGGCTGTGGGCGGTGACTACCTGACGTCACAGCCCAGCATCGAGGGGAGGATCCGGAGGACGCCAGTGTGTGGAGCGGTGAAGGCAGAGCGTGCGCTTACCAGCATTCAGCTGTGGGAGGTATGGGCTCCAGTGTGGAGTACAGGGGGGGTTTCCTCCACTGAAATCCCCCCTGTCACGCAAGTATGTGATCACACTGTCCACCCGCCCGCTGTGCTCAGCTGTCAGGAGAGCGGGCGGTGTCGGCAGTGTGATCATATACTCCCACCAGCAGCACAGGTGACCGGACGCTGCATGGGACCAATCTGCTCCACTCTGTCACCTGCACAACAAGTCCCACAGTGGAGACAGTGACATGTAGCATCCGGTCACCTGCACAACAAGTCCCAGAGTGGAGACAGTGACATGCTCTGCTCTGACACATAGTGTGCTGCATGTCACTGTCTCCATTCTGGGACTTGTTGTGCAGGTGACCGGATGCTACATGTCACTAACTGTATCCACTCTGGGACTTGTGCAGGTGACCGGATGCTACATGTCACTATCTGTCTCCACTCTGTGATTTCTGCTGCATAGTACCAACTGTATACACTCTCACCTGCAGAACAAGTACCACAGTGGAGACAGTTAGTGACATGTAGCATCCGGTCACCTGCACAACAAGTCCCAGAGTGGATACAGTGACATGCAGCACACTATGTGTCAGAGCAGAGCATGTCACCAACTTGCTCTGCTCTGTCACCTGCGATGCTGCATGTCACCAACTAAGGGTAAGTTCACACAGTGCGTTTTTCGTGGCGTTTTTGCGCGTTTTTCTGGTGCGTTTTTACTCAGAAAACTGCATGACTTTGCTTCCCGAGTAAAGTCTATGCCATTGTGCGCACTAGGCGTTTTTCCTGCGTTTTTTGCGCCGTTTTTTACCACATTTTTGTGCTGAAAACGCAGTGACATTGCTTCCCCAGCAATGTCTATGGGTATTCAGAAGTGCTGTCCGCAGACAGCGTTTTTTTGTAGCTGCGTTTTTGTGTTGACCACAAAAATGCAGCATGTCAATTATTTCTGCGTTTTTCACTGCGTTTTTCACCCATTGAGTTCAATGAGATGTTCAACAACGCAATGAAAAACGCATATAGCTGCGTTTCTATGACTAAAAACGCAGCTATAAACGCAAGGGGTGGGTACTACAGTGACGTGTACAGGAAGAGGATTCCTTCTGTTGGTAAACACAGAAGCATGAATCCTCCCGGTACCGTCACCGCTGCGTCCACAACCCGCCCGGTGCCATGTCAGCTCCGTGCGGCGCCATGTCTGGGCGGGATGTGGAGGCAGCGGCGAAAACCAAAGTGAACAGTAGAAAAAAAAAAAATGTCATACTCACCTGTCTGCAGGGTCACGGTGCCATGTCCGCTCCCAGCCCCTGTCTCGGTACCGCCGCTCTGGCTGTGTGCAGTCTCCCCGGGGCACGTACGAAGCTTGCAGGACCTGGCGGTGGATCAGCTCATCGATTCTCGCGGTGTTGCCGGCTTTTTTGCGCCCGGCCGGCTATCAGCTGCTCCTGCCGTCAGGGGACTTCATCAGCTGATTACCGGCAGCTCCTGCAGCGATGGGACAGGATCATACTCCTGTCCAATCGATCGCTGCAGGAGCTGCCGGTAATCAGCACATAAGTGAGTATGTATTTATTTATTTTTTTTTTCGACTGATGCATCAGCTGATTGTATAAAAGCCGATTATACAATCAGCTGATGTGTCATGTGATTCACGTAGTTTAACCTGACACATCATCTGATCGCTTTGCCTTCCAGCAAACCGATCAGATGATATTGGATCCGGATTGGACGGCGCGGGACCCTAACCCAGGATTACTGCGGAGGGGGGTTTATTTCAATAAAGATGGAGTCACTAATTGTGTTGTGTTTTATTTCTAATAAAAATATTTTTCTGTGTTGTGTTTTTTTTTTTTTTGTTTTTTTTTATCATTACTAGAAATTCATGGTGGCCATGTCTAATATTGGCGTGACACCATGAATTTCGGGCTTAGGGCTAGCTGATAATATACAGCTAGCCCTAACTTCATTATTACCCGGCTAGCCACCCGGCATCAGGGCAGCTGGAAGAGTTGGATACAGCGCCAGAAGATGGCGCTTCTATGAAAACGCCATTTTCTGGGGTGGCTGCGGACTGCAATTCGCAGTGGGGGTGCCCAGAAAGCTTGGGCACCCTTCACTGTGGATTCCAATCCCCAGCTACCTAGTTGTACCCGGCTGGACACCAAAATTAGGCGAAGCTCACGTCATTTTTTTTTTAAATTATTTCATGAAATTCATGAAATAAAAAAAAAAAAGGGCGTCTCTATATTTTTGGTTCCCAGCCGGGTACAAATAGGCAGCTGGGGGTTGGGGGCAGCCCGTACCTGCCTGCTGTACCCGGCTAGCATACAAAAATATGGCGAAGCCCATGTCATTTTTTTTTCTTTTTGGGTAAAAAACTGCATACAGTCCTGGATGGAGGATGCTGAGCCTTGTAGTTCTGCAGCTGCTGTCTTCTCTCCTGCTTACACTAGTGAATGGAGGAGAGCAGACAGCAGCTGCAGAACTACAAGGCTCAGCATCCTCCATTCACTAGTGTATGCAGGAGAGCAGACAGCAGCTGCAGGACTACAAGGCTCAGCATCCTCCATTCACTAGTGTATGCAGGAGAGCAGACAGCAGCTGCAGGACTACAAGGCTCAGCATCCTCCATTCACTAGTGTATGCAGGAGAGCAGACAGCAGCTGCAGAACTACAAGGCTCAGCATCCTCCATCCAGGACTGTATGCAGTTTTTTACCCAAAAAGAAAAAAAAAATGACATGGGCTTCGCCATATTTTTGTATGCTAGCCGGGTACAGCAGGCAGGTACGGGCTGCCCCCAACCCCCAGCTGCCTATTTGTACCCGGCTGGGAACCAAAAATATAGAGAAGCCCTTTTTTTTTTTTTTTTTTTTTTTTAATTATTTCATGAATTTCATGAAATAATTTAAATGACGTGAGCTTCGCCTAATTTTGGTGTCCAGCCGGGTACAACTAGGCAGCTGGGGATTGGAATCCACAGTGAAGGGTGCCCAAGCTTTCTGGGCACCCCCACTGCGAATTGCAGTCCGCAGCCACCCCAGAAAATGGCGCTTTCATAGAAGCGCCATCTTCTGGCGCTGTATCCAACTCTTCCAGCTGTCCTGATGCCGGGTGGCTAGCCGGGTAATAATGGAGTTAGGGCTAGCTGTATATTATCAGCTAGCCCTAAGCCCGAAATTCATGGTGTCACGCCAATATTAGACATGGCCACCATGAATTTCTAGTAATGATAAAAAAAAAAACACAACACACAGAAAAATATTTTTATTAGAAATAAAACACAACACAATTAGTGACTCCATCTTTATTGAAATAAACCCCCCTCCGCAGTAATCCTGGGTTAGGGTCCCGCGCCGCCCAATCCGGATCCAATATCATCTGATCGGTTTGCTGGAAGGCAAAGCGATCAGATGATGTGTCAGGTTAAACTACGTGAATCACATGACACATCAGCTGATTGTATAAAAGCCGATTATACAATCAGCTGAAGCATCAGTGCAAAAAAAAAAAAAAATAAATACTCACGTCTGTGCTGATTACCGGCAGCTCCTGCAGGGGAGTCTGATCATGGCCCATTACTGCAGGAGCTGCCGGTAATCAGCTGATGAAGTCCCCTGACAACAGGATCAGCTGATAGCCGGCCGGGCGCGAAAAAGCCGGCGACACCACGAGAATCGATCAGCTGATGCGTCAGGTGACTGCATCAGGTGATCCACCGCCAAGTCCTGCAAGCTTCGTGCGTGCCCCGGGGAGACTGCACACAGCCGAAGCGGCGGGACCGAGACAGGGGCTGGAAGCAGGCATGGCACCGGGACCCTGCAGACAGGTGAGTATGACATAAACACACACATACACACTCACACACTGTATATATACACACATACACTGTATATACGCGCACACACTGTATATACGCGCACACACTGTATATACACACACTGTATATACGCACACACACTGTATATATACACGCACACACTGTATATACGCGCACACACTGTATATACGCATACACATACACTGTATATACGCGCACACACACTTTCTTCCCCTGGCTGTGTAGAGCTGCTGCTGTCTGTGTAATTGATCTCAGTGCACATCCACTGGGAAGAGGCAGGGAGGAGGGTTTGGGTGGGAGCAGAGTGGGTGTATTAGACACAATGGGTGTGTTAGATAAGCCAGACACCGCCTTAGAGCCACAAAGAATTCTGGGACTTGTAGGAACTGAACACAGGAAGTCAGAGGAGAGATTAACCCCATCAGAGCTGGAGCAATGACCGTGTGCTGCTAGTGCACAATGAAAGGTAATTTTGCTGAAAAAACCTAATAGATGTGTTGAGGGGCACATATTAGCAAGATTTATCAGAAAAAAAAAAAATCAGTTTTGGTAACTGGACAACTTCTTTAATACAAAACTGCAGCGTTTCTAAAAGCCCCGGAAAAGCACTAAAAACTCATGAAAACCGCAAGGTGCGCATAGGCTACTTTCTTTGCATTTTACATGTAATTTTAAAGCCAAAAGAATTGTCCTTTCTGCCAGAGGATGCTTTTTGAACTGCAACTACCTCGACGCAAAGTGCGCACATAGCCTAAGGGAAGAGCTTAAGTGTGTAGATTGGGACAAAGTCATGGTAACTGGGGATACCGAACATAAATGGGGTAAGTTTAACCCCTTCACGACCGCGGGCAGTAAAATTACATCCTATTTTAACGTGACTTAACGACCAGGGACGTAATTTTACTGCCTAAACTTCATTTGATTGCCGTGGCCATAGCAACGGCTTTCAAATGATGTCCCCTGCTGTTTCTTACAGCAGGGGACCTTTGCTTCACCCCAGGGGGGGTGGCATCGCCACCCCCCATCGACGATCGATGTGATTGGCTGTTCAAATCTGAACCGCCAACCACATCTTTCGCACTGATTTCGGTAAAAATAATACCGGAAATAGTGCGATACTGTGAGATCCGGCTATGAGATGCTGTAGAAGCTACAGCAGATCATAGGTGGATCTCAAACATGCCGCCCCCAGCCCCTGCAGCACTGATTGGAGCGATCGTGCTATGACACGCAATCGCTCCAATCAGTGTGCAGTGGGGCGGTCTGATCTGCCGGTGGCCGCCCTCCCCATGCCTGTGCTGGTCTGGGGACCCTCCCCCAACATGTCTGCAGCGTGCAGCACTGGCTGGTACTAGTGGTACCACGCCACCGCTGCTGCTGCCGCAGCTGTCACGTCTCGGAGCGGTGAGTATTGTGCTCACCTTGCAGCCCCTGCGCGCTCTTGTGATTGCTCCTGCGCGCTCCCGTAATGGCCCCTGCCCGTGCCCCCCTGCGATCTGCCCCCCCCCGACATCCCGATCTGCCCCCCCCGACATCCCGATCTGCCCCCCCGACATCCCGATCTGCCCCCCCGACATCCCGATCTGCCCCCCCGACATTCCGATCTGCCCCCCCGACATCCCGATCTGCCCCCCCGACATCCCGATCTGCCCCCCCCGACATCCCGATCTGCCCCCCCCCGACATCCCGATCTGCCCCCCCCGACATCCCGATCTGCCCCCCCCGACATCCCGATCTGCCCCCCCGACATCCCGATCTGCCCCCCCCCACATCCCGATTTGCCCCCCCACATCCCAATCTGCCCCCCTCCCCCGTGATCTCTATTCTGCAGCTCCTCCGGTATCTCCCTCCTCTGCTGTCCCCGTCCCCCTCTGCTGTCCCCGTCCCCCTCTGCTGTCCCCGTCCCCCTCTGCTGTCCCCGTCCCCCTCTGCTGTCCCCGTCCCCCTCTGCTGTCCCCGTCCCCCTCTGCTGTCCCCGTCCCCCTCTGCTGTCCCCGTCCCCCTCTGCTGTCCCCGTCCCCCTCTGCTGTCCCCGTCCCCCTCTGCTGTCCCCGTCCCCCTCTGCTGTCCCCGTCCCCCTCTGCTGTCCCCGTCCCCCTCTGCTGTCCCCGTCCCCCTCTGCTGTCCCCGTCCCCCTCTGCTGTCCCCGTCCCCCTCTGCTGTCCCCGTCCCCCTCTGCTGTCCCCGTCCCCCTCTGCTGTCCCCCCGACGTTCTCTTACCTGTCTTCACCGGCCGATCACATCTGCCTCCATCGCTGGGTCCTTCTTCCTGGGTCTTCTGCTGAGCTGTCCAACTTCCTGCCTGCTGGCTGCTGCTGTAAAGCTGTTCCTTGACTTCTGTTCCTCCTGCTAATCCTCTGGGTACTGTGAGTATAACTTTTTTTTTTTTTCTTTTTTTTCCTCTATCCCCTGTCCATTTTTACACCTCATGCGTCCCGCGCTGATCAGGGATGCAGATAACGTATCTGGATCCGTGGTCAGTTTTTGGCGGGACTTATTTTTCCGTATCCCCGACGCTTTTTGTATTGCATCTGTCCGTGCGTCCCGCCGAGTGCTGATCAGGGATGCACATAACGGATCGGCATCCCTGCTCAATTTTTGGCGTGACAAAAAGCATCGGGGATACGGAAAAAAAAGTCACGCCAAAAATTGAGCAGGGATGCCGATCCGTTATGTGCATCCCTGATCAGCGCTCGGCGGGACGCACGGACTGATGCAATACAAAAAGCGTCGGGGATACGGAAAAAAAAGTATCGCATCTGTCCGTGCGTCCCGCTGAGCGCGGATCAACATCCCTGCTCCATTTTTGGCGTGACTTTTTTTTTTTCCGTATCCCCAGCGCTTTTTGTATCTCATCCGACCGTGCCTCCTGCAGCGGCCGATCAGTGCACTGCGTCTGTGCGTTTGAAAAGTCAAATGGCGTTCCTTGTCTTCTGAGCCCCGCCATGCGCCCAAACAATTGATTTCCACCACATATGAGGTATCTGCGTACTCTGGAAAAATTGCACAATACGTTTTATGGTGCATTTTTTCCTGATACCATTGTAAAAAGAAAAGAAAAAAAGCTACCTTGTTGCTGCAAAAATGTAAAAAAAAAATTAAAAAAAAATAAATAATTTTCACGGTTCAACGTTATCAACTTTCAGTGGAGCCCCTGGGGGTACAAGGGGCTCACTAAACATCTAGATAAATTCCTTGAGGGGTCTAGTTCCAAAATGGGGTAATTTGTGGGGGAGCTCCACTGTTTAGGCACCATGGGGGGGTCTAAAAACGTGACATGGTGTCCGCTAATGATTCCAATCAATTTTGCTGTCAAATGGTGCCCTTCTCTTCTGAGCCATGCCATGCGCCCAACAATTACTTTCCACCACATGTGAGGTATCTGCGTACTCAGGAGAAAATGGACAATACGTTTTATGGTGCACTTTTTCCTGATACCCTTGTGAGAAAAAAAGCTACCTAGTTGAAGCAACAGTTTTGTGGTAAAAAAAAAATTTTTTCTTTTCACGGCTCAACGTTATAAACTTCTGTGAAGCCCCCAGGTGTTCAAAGTGCTCATCAAACATCTAGAAAAAATATTTGAGGGCTCTAGTTTCCAAAATGGGGTCACTTGTGGGGGAGCTCCATTGTTTAGGCACCTCAGGGGGTCTTCAAACCCGACATGGCGTCCGCTAATGAGTGCAGCTAATTTTGTGTTAAAAAATTCAAATGGCGCTCCTTGCCTTTCGACCTCTGCTGTGCACCCAAACAATTGATTTTTACCCCATATGGGGTATCAGCGTACTCCGGAGAAAATGCACAATAAATTGTAGGGTGCACTTTCTCTTTTCTCCCTTGTAAAAATGAAAATTTTATGGCTAAAGTAACATTTTTGTGTTAAAAAGTAAAATTTTCATTTTTTCCTTCCACATTGCTTTGGTTCCTGTGAAGCACCTAAAGGGTTAATAAACTTCTTGGATGTGGTTTTGAGCAGTGTGAGGGGTGCAGTTTTTAGAATGGGGTCACTTTTGGGTATTTTCTGTCACCTCGGCCTCTCAAAGTCACTTCAAATGTGATGTGGTCCCTAAAAAAAATATTTTGTAAATTTTGTTGGAAAAATTAGAAATTGCTGATGAACTTTGACCCCTTCTAACTTCCTAACGAAAAAAAAAATTATTTCGAAAATTGCGCTGATGTAAAGTAGACAAGTGGGAAATGTTATTTAGTAACTATTTTGTGTGACATATCTCTCAGATTTATGGGCATAAATTTTCAAAGTTTGAAAATTGCGAAATTTTCAAACTTTTCGCACAATTTCCTAAATTTTCACAAATAAACGCAAAAAGTATCGGCCTAAATTTACAACTGACATGAAGTACAATATGTCACGAAAAAACAATGTCAGAATCGCCAGGATCCGTTGAAGCGTTCCAGAGTTATAACCTGTCAAAGTGACACTGGTCAGAATTGCAAAAAGTGGCCCGGTCATTAGGGTGTTTTAGTGGCCGGGGGTGAAGGGGTTAAGGATATACTACTAGAGTCCTGTAAAAAACTTATATCCTCTGGTAATAAAATGTCCCGGAATAAAAAGAAACCACTATGGATAAATAAGACTGTACAAAGTATAATAAAACAAAAACAAAGGGTGTTTAAAATCTTAAAGGCTGAGAATACAGAAATAGCATTTCAGAAGTATAAAGATATCAATAGGAAATGTAAAAAAGAAATCAAGCAAGTAAAATTAGCTATTGATACAAAAATCGCCAAGGACATTAAAATAAATCCCAAAATCTTTTATAAATATATTAATGCAAAAAGGAAAGAGGATAGTATCGGCTTCTTAAAATATAATAACAAGTTAGTTATAGAGGACAAACAAAAGACTGAGATATTAAACAGGCACTTCTCATCAGTGTTCACCAAGGAGCAGACTGTTCCAGGGATCATTCAACAAGTGAAAAATCAAAGTTCACCACCCGATATAATTAATTTAACACAAGAAGAAGTACGCCTGCGTCTGAGTAAATTAAACATTGACAAATCCCCCGGGCCAGATGGCATTCATCCATGAATATTGAGGGAATTGAGCTCTGTAATCGACAGACCGCTGTATGTCATCTTTTTAGACTCACTTGTAACAGGGCTGGTGCCTCAGGATTGGAGGATTGCTGATGTGGTACCGATTTTTAAGAAAGGTAAGAGGGTAGATCCAGGCAACTACCGTCCAGTAAGCCTGACATCAGTAGTATGCAAAGTTTTTGAGGGCATTTTAATGGATGACATACAAAAATATATTGCAGAAAATAATATAATAACTGACAGCATGGATTCATGAAAGATAAGTCGTGTCTAACCATCCTGCTGGGATTCTTTGTAAGTGCAAAAATGGATATTGGTAATGCAGCTGATGTGATTTATTTGGAATTTGCAAAGGCATTTGATACTGTACCACAAAATAGCCTTATACTTAAACTCCAGAAGCAAGGACTAAGGGAAGGTATATGCAACTGGGTAAGGAATTGGCTAAAAGATAGGAAAGAAAGAGTAGTCATAAATGTTACATTCTCTAAATGGGCTATAGTCAGCAGTGCGGTGCCGCAGGGATCTGTGCTAGGACCTATTCTTTTTAATCTCTTTATTAACCCCTTCACGACCGCGGGCAGTAAAATTACGTCCTATTTTAACGTGACTTAACTACCAGGGACGTAATTTTACTGCCTAAAGTTCATTTCATTGCCGTGGCCATAGCAACGGCTTTCAAATGATGTCCCCTGCTGTTTCTTACAGCAGGGGACCTTTGCTTCACCCGGGGGGGGGGGGCATCGCCACCCCCCATCGACGATCGATGTGATTGGCTGTTCAAATCTGAACCGCCAACCACATCTTTCGCACTGATTTCGGTAAAAATAATGCCGGAAATAGTGCGATACTGTGAGATCCGGCTATGAGATGCCGTAGCAGGTACAGCAGATCATAGGTGGATCTCAAACATGCCACCCCCAGCCCCTGCAGCACTGATTGGAGCGATCGTGCTATGACGCGCAATCGCTCCAATCAGTGTGCAGTGGGGCGGTTTGATTTGCTGGTGGCCGCCCTAATAAGGCCTGTGCTGGTCTGGGGAGCCTCCCCCAACATGTCTGCAGCGTGCAGCACTGGCTGGTACTAGTGGTACCACGCCACCGCTGCTGCTGCCGCTGCTGTCACGGCACTATAAATTTCATGGTGTATTTTTTTTCCTGATACCCTTGTGGAAAAAAAAGCTACTTAGTTGAAGCAACAGTTTTGTGGTAAAAAAAAAAATTCTTTTCACAGCTCAACTTTATAAACTTCTGTGAAGCCCCCAGGGGTTCAAAGTGCTCACCAAACATCTAGAAAAATTATTTGAGGGCTCTAGTTTCCAAAATGGGGTCACTTGTGGGGGAGCTCCATTGTTTAGGCACCTCAGGGGGTCTTCAAACCTGACATGGCGTCCGCTAATGAGTGCAGCTAATTTTGCATTCAAAAATTCAAATGGCGCTCCTTCCCTTTCGAGATCTGCCGTGTGCCCAAACATTTGATTTCCACCACATATGAGGTATCTGCGTACTCGGGGAAAAAATGCAACATAAAATGTATTGTCCATTTTCTCCTGATACCCTTGTGAAAAAAAAAGCTACCTAGTTGAAGCAACAGTTTTGTGGTAAAAAAAATTTTTTTTTTCTTTTCACGGCTCAACGCTATAAACGTCTGTGAAGCCCCCAGGGGTTCAAAGTGCTCACCAAACATCTAGAAAAATTATTTGAGCGCTCTAGTTTCCAAAATGGGGTCACTTGTGGGGGAGCTCCATTGTTTAGGCACCTCAGGGGGTCTTCAAACCTGACATAGCGTCCTCTAATGAGTGCAGCTAATTTTGCGTTCAAAAATTCAAATGGCGCTCCTTGCCTTTCGACCTCTGCCGTGCACCCAAACAATTGATTTTTACCCAATATGGGGTATCAGCGTACTCCCGAGAAAATGCACAATAAATTGTAGGGTGCACTTTCTCTTTTCTCCCTTGTAAAAATAAAAATTTTATGGCTAAAGTAACATTTTTGTGTTAAAAAGTAAAATTTTCATTTTTTCCTTCCACATTGCTTTGGTTCCTGTGAAGCACCTAAAGGGTTAATAAACTTCTTGGATGTGGTTTTGAGCAGTGTGAGGGGTGCAGTTTTTAGAATGGGGTCACTTTTGGGTATTTTCTGTCACCTCGGCCTCTCAAAGTCACTTCAAATGTGATGTGGTCCCTAAAAAAAATATTTTGTAAATTTTGTTGGAAAAATTAGAAATTGCTGATGAACTTTGACCCCTTCTAACTTCCTAACGAAAAAAAAAAAATTCTTTCGAAAATTGCGCTGATGTAAAGTTGACAAGTGGGAAATGTTATTTAGTAACTATTTTGTGTGACATATCTCTCAGATTTATGGGCATAAATTTTCAAAGTTTGAAAATTGCGAAATTTTCAAAATTTTCGCACAATTTTCCTAAATTTTCACAAATAAACGCAAAAAGTATTGGCCTAAATTTACAACTGACATGAAGTACAATATGTCACGAAAAAACAATGTCAGAATCGCCAGGATCCGTTGAAGCGTTCCAGAGTTATAACCTGTCAAAGTGACACTGGTCAGAATTGCAAAAAATGGCCCGGTCATTAGGGTGTTTTAGTGGCCGGGGGTGAAGGGGTTAATGACCTTGTGGATGGGATTGATACTAAAGTGTCAGTCTTTGCTGATGACACCAAACTATGTAGGATATTAAAAACTGACCTTGATAGTACAATATTACAAAAAGATCTGGATAAGATGTCAGAATGGGCAGATACTTGGCAAATGAGATTTAATGTTGATAAATGTAAAGTAATGCACCTTGGACGGAGTAATCCTATAACTGCGTATACATTAAATGGAAGTAAACTCGGGACTACAGAACAGGAGAAGGACTTGGGTATTCTCATTACAAATAAGCTGAGCAGCAGCACTCAATGTCAAGCAGCAGCTGCTAAAGCAAACAAGATTTTAGGTTATATAGAAAGAGAGATTAGATCCCGTGATCCCAACGAATTGTTACCCCTCTATAAATCACTTGTAAGGCCACATCTGGAATATGGGATCCAGTTTTGGGCTCCACATTTTAAAAGGCACATCCAGAAGTTAGTCAGTTCAAAGGCGGGCAACTAGACTATTACAAGGGATGGAAGGCCTCACATATGATGACAGGTTGAAAAAGTTAGATATGTTTAGCTTAGAAAAAAGACGTCTCAGAGGAGATCTCATTTATATTTATAAATACATGCGTGGTCCATATAAAGGACTGGCACATGAATTATTTCTTCCAAAGACAATACTAAGGACCAGGGGGCACTCACTGCGAGTGGAAGAAAAGCGATTCCGACAGCTAAATAGGAAAGGGTTCTTTACAGTTAGAGCAGTCAGACTGTGGAATGCCCTACCACAAGAGGTAGTAATGGCAGATACTATAACAGCTTTCAAAAAAGGGCTGGATGATTTCCTCAGTACACAAAACATTGTTGGTTATAAGTGACTTAGGAACAAAATGTAGAATCGGTGGAGGAAAGTTGAACTAGATGGACCTAAGGCTTTTTTCAACCTATGTAACTATGTAAAAAATTGTTTTTTGGTCGCCACAAATTTTGCGCAAAATGCAATAACAGGTGATAAAAACGTAGCATCTGTGCTTATTTTCTGCATCTCAGGCTGCTGTTTAGCTGTACCATTTTTGCAATCACTGAGCCATAGGTCCTGAAAAATAAGAACGCTACGGGTCACGGAATATGGCGTAAAACTTATGCCACTTTTTTCGGACAAACGCCTGATTTTTTTTTTTTGATTTTTTTTTGTACCTTTTTATATATAAAAGTAAACCTTTACATGTTTGGTATCTAAGAACTCACACTGACCTGAGGCATCACACCCACACATCAGTTTTACCATATAGCGAACACAGTGAATAAAATATCTCAAACAATGGTGCTATTGCACTTTTTTTTGTAATTTTTCCGTATTTGGAATTTGCCATTTTTCAGCACACTATATGGTAAAACTAATGGTTTCATTGAAAAGTACAGCTCGTTCCGCAAAAAATGAGCCCTCACATGACCATATTGACTGAAAAAAAAATAAAAAAGCTACGTCTCTCGAAAAAATGGCGAAAAAAAAACGGAAAGTGGAAAATTGGCCGGTCGTGAAGGGGCTAAAGCTTTCAACTGCAGTAACGCAATGATGGCAGATGGCAGCGGCGGTCCCGTGCACCAGACGCAATCATGTGTCTATGTGCCTGTGGTCTGCAAGAAGTAGGTAAGAGGACACTGCAGGAACGGAGGATAGGTGCGAATAATTTTTTTTTTTTTTTTTTTTTTTTTGTGGGAACCTGACTTGAGTATAAGCCTTGGAGGCGTTTTCAGCATAAAAAAGTAGGCTGAAAATCTCAGAAGATAGACACTGAGACACAGTTCAATTATGTGTCATTTATTACCATGCTTGGTGTTTTCTCCTGGTGAATGTTTTATCACCTGGGAGTAACATTGCCAGACTACATCAGTCTGACCGTGCCCCCTCTGATTAGTAGCTCGCTGTCTATAGTCTTTGTACATAGAGAGCCTGATGTGGGTGTGGTTAACTTTCTCTTCTCTACTTCATTGCTAAATCTAAGAACTCTGCCAGAACTGCTGCATCCAGTTATCTAAGTGATATATCGTTGAATTCAGAGTCTCTTTGCCTACATCATGCTGCTCTCAGGTGAGCTAGCAAAAACCTGCTGACACATTCCCTTTCAAATTCTTTTATTTATAAATGTAATCCTTTAACAGTACACGTAACAGTTCTTAAGATCAAATGGACCTTTGTAAGATACATTCAACACACCAAAAAATAGGACATAAGGCACACTTTACATTTTTACATGGTGACAGAAAATGTCCCCGCAAATGCCCCCTTTCAGGTGTATAGACATTCAAGGTTCCATCTAGCTTTTTCAAAGAATAAATTCACATTTAACAGGTAACATACGTAACTCACCAAGAATAGTAAGAAGCGAAAGAGGAAAAGACCAGAAAGAAAGCAAGAGAAATAAAACAGAATAGAAAAGAGTGAGAAACTGGGGAAAAGGAGGAGGGTGGTGGGGGGGAGGGCTGGGAGGTGGAGGGGCCAGGTGGGGTTAAGAAGGGGTGGGGGGGCTGGGAGGTGAAGGGGCCAGGTGAGGGTAAGAAGGGGTGGTGGGGGGGCTGGGAGGTGGAGGGGCCAGGTGAGGGTAACAAGGGGTGGGGGGGGTCTGGGGATCCGCTTATGTACTACCTTCTGTGGTTCCCTCAGCCGCCTCAACACTGCCCACCAGAGCACCATAGTCCTCCGAGTGCTGGAAGTCTGACACATTCCCTTTTAAGGAACAAAGAGATCAGAGTTTTTCATAGAAATTACCCTCTTTTATGACTTTGAAACCTTTTTCTGTAACCACATACAAAATCGCAAGAGTAACGAAGAAAACTTTATTAGTAGGAGAAAAACTAATTTGAATTTACTTTGCAAATATCTTGTAAAGTTTAACCCTTTTATGCAAAGGGACCAATCATACTGAGTTTAGCAATATTAAAATGTTAAAAATTTGGTTCAATATGTCTCCAAATCTTCATTACTGTATATTGGCTGAATAATCATAATTTTTTTTTTTTTTGTTTTTGCAGAACAAGAAGATGAAGAAGCAAGCACTGGGTCTCATTTGAAGCTCATCGTTGACGCATTTATTCAGCAATTGCCAAACTGTGTTAATCGTGATCTAATAGACAAGGTACTTATCAACCATGTTTAATGGGGAAAAGTACCTAAATATTCTTATTGCCATATTCTTTGCACCATAAAGGGCCCGATACACGCAGCGATATAGTTTGCGAGCATACCCGCCCCCGTCGTTTGTGCGTCACGGGCAAATCGCTGCCTGTGGCGCACATCGTTAAGAGCCGTCACACATACTTACCTGCCTAGCGACGTCTCTGTGGCCGGCGAACCGCCTCCTTTCTAAGGGGGCGGTTCGTGCGGCGTCACTAAGCGGCCGGCCAATAGAAGCGGAGGGGTGGAGATGATTGGGACATAACATCCCGCCCACCTCCTTCCTTCCGCATTGCCGGCAGGCGCAGGTAAGCTGTAGTTCGTCATTCCCGAGGTGTCACACGTAGCGACGTGTGCTGCCTCTGGAACGACGAACAATCTGCGTGCACAACAATCAACGATTTTTTGAAAAGGAACAACGTGTCAACGATGGACGATTTGGTGAGTATTTTCCATTAACGGTCGCTCCTTGCTGTCACACGCAACGACGTCGCTAACTATGCCGGATGTGCGTCACAGAATCCATGACCCCGACGATATATTATGTCGTTCCGTGTACCGAGGCCTTAACCCCTTAGTGACGGAGCTAATTTTCACCTTAATGATCAAACCAAATTTTGCAATTCTGACCAGTGTCACTTTATCAGGTTATAGCTCTGGAACGCTTCAATGGATCCCACTGATATTGAGATTTGTTTTTTCGTGACATATTGGACTTCATTTTAGTACCAAATTTTGGACAAAATTTTTTGCGTTTATTTGTGAAAAATATGAATTTTGGCAAATTTTTTGAAAATTTTGAAATTTTCAACTTTTGAATTTTTTTTTCCGCTAAATCAGAGAGTTCTGTGACACAAAATAGTTAATAAATAACATTTCCCACTTGTCTACTTTACATCAGCACAATTTTGTAAAAAAAAAATTTTTGTTAGGAAGTTAGAAGGGTTCAAAGTTTATCAGCAATTTCTCATTTTTACATCAAAATTTACAAAACCATTTTTTTAGGGACCACATCACATTTGAAGTGATTTTGAGAGGCCTAGATGACAGAAAATACCCAAAAGTGACACCATTCTAAAAACTGCACCCCTCAAAGTACTCAAAACCACATTCAAGAAGTTTATTAACCCTTTAGGTGCTTCACAGGAACTAAAGCAATGTGGAATGAAAAAAGCAAAAAATAAAATTTTACCTAAAAATGTTGCTTTACCCCAAATGTAATCAATTTTAGAAGAAATAACACAACAAAATGGACCCCAAAACTTGTTACCCACTTTCGTATGAGCGCGGTGATACCCCATAAGTGGTCAGAAACCTCTGTTTGGACAAATGGGGGGGCTGGGAACACAAGGAGCAATATTTGAAGTTTGGAAAGCAAATTTGGCTGAAATAGATTGTGGGCACCATGTTGCATTTACATGTTCGCTAAGGTACCTAAACAGCAGAAACCCCTCACAAGTGATGCCATTCTGGAAACTAGACCCCTCAAGGCTTCTATCTAGGGGTATAGTGAGCATTTTGGACCCACAGGTACTTCACAGATTTTGATAACGTTACGTTGTCATATTGAAAATTTTCATTTTTTTCTCAAAAATGTTGCTTTAGCATTAATTTTTCTTACTTTTTCAAGAGGTAATTCCCAAAATTGGACCCCAACGTTTGTTACCCACTTTCTTATGAGCGCGGTGATACCCCATATGTGGTCAGAAACCTCTGTTTGGGCAAATGGGAGGGCTGGGAACACAAGGAGCAATATTTGAAGTTTGGAAAGCAAATTTGGCTGAAATAGATTGTGGGCACCATGTTGCATTTGTAGGGCCCCTAAGGTACCTAAACAGCAGAAACCCCCCACAACTGACCCCATTTTGGAAACTAGACCCCTCAAGGAATTTATTTAGATGTTTGGTGAGTACCCTGAACCCCCAGGGGCTTCACAGAATTTTATAGCGTTGAGCCATGAAAATAAAAAAATTAAATTTTAACACAAAATTGTTACTTCAACCATGTAGCTTTTTTTTTCACAAGGGTAAAAGGAAAAAAACCACCATAAAATGTATTGTGCAATTTCTCCTGAGTTCGCCGATACATCATATGTGGCGGAAATCAACTGTCTGGGTACACAGCAGGGTGCGGAATGAAAGGAGCGCCATTTGACTGCAAAATTGGCAGGAATCATTACCGCACGCCATGTTGTGTTTGGAGACCCCCTAAAGTGGCTAAACAGTAGAGCTCCCCCACAACTGACCCCATTCTGGAATCTATACCCCTCAAGGATTTTATCTAGGGGTATAGTGTGCATTTTGAACCCACAGGTACTTCACAGAATTTTATAACAATAGGTTGTCATATTGACAATTTTCTTCTTTCTTCGGCGCTCCATTGGGAGACCCAGACGATTGGGTGTATAGCACTGCCCTCCGGAGGCCACACAAAGCATTACACTAAGAAGTGTAAGGCCCCTCCCCTTCTGGCTATACACCCCCAGTGGGATCACTGGCTCACCAGTTTTCTGCTTTGTGCGAAGGAGGTCAGACATCCACGCATAGCTCCACTGTTTTTAGTCAGCAGCAGCTGCTGACTATGTCGGTTGGAAGAAAAGTGGGCCCATATGGGGCCCCCAGCATGCTCCCTTCTCACCCCACTTTTGTCGGGTGTTTGTTAAGGTTGAGGTACCCATTGCGGGTACGGAGGCTGGAGCCCACATGCTGTTTTCCTTCCCCATCCCCCCTCAGGGCTCTGGGCGAAGTGGGATCTTACAGGTCTCCAGGCACTGAGACCGGGCTCCATCCACAGACCCAGAGAACCTGCTGGATATGGAGCTGAGTATCGTCAGGGACAGGCCCTGCTACATTAAGGTACTCTGTGTCCCCGGGCAAGCGCGCACACACCAGCATTGCTGGGAGTGTTAGTGCGCCGAGGGTAACAGCGCGGTGCGCTCGTGCTATTATTCACTGCAGCTTAGCTGAGTGAATTTATGTATTGGGAACTGCCGCGCCGGCCGCTGCTGGGTGTTTTTACACTGTGGCGCGGCTGGGACTTGTGGTGCGCCGGGGACTTCCGCGCTGGCCGTGCACATGGACGGCCGCGCTTATTACTCGAGTCCCCGGCTTTGCGGCCTAGTTTTCGTTTCGTTCCCGCCTCCAGCCCTGCCAGTCAGGGGAGAGGCGGGACGCTGTACAGACAGTCAGCGCCGAGGGCTGGAGTCTGCTTTGCATTCTCCAGCCCCCTTCACTGGACACAGTGGGACGCCAGTTTCCCGCTCTTGGCTGGGGCACGCCCACGGCCCGCCCCTCGTCACACGAGCTGGAGAAGGACGCCGGCAGCCATTCCTGCACGCAGTCCGAGCTGGGGAACGGAGACATGCTCTGGGCAACCAACACAGGGCTCTGGCGACCACACACCCGCGTTATATGCGGGCGGTAAGCAGCACCTGAAGTGCTGACCCCACTAAATACCGAAGTGTCCATTTGTATTTTATGCTTGTATGCACAGCAGGAGAAATCCTTTTTTAATACACTGCACTGTACGTCGCTATCTTTGGCTATATGCCCTCCTAGATGGCGAGATAACAGCAGCAAAAAGCAAGGGTGCTAAGGCACAGGTTTTCTAGGCTGCTTGTATTGCATGTGCTGAAGTGTTCATTTGTACTTATGCTTGTATGCTATACATTGCACTGTACGGTCGCTACTCTGGGCTATATTCTCCTAGAGGTCTGGACAACAGCAGCAAAAAGCATGGGTGCCAAGGCACAGGCTGTATAGGCTGCTTGTATTGCAGGTGTTGAAGTGTTCATTTGTACTTATGCTTGTATGCTATACATTGCACTGTACGGTCGCTACTCTGGGCTATATTCTCCTAGATGGCTGGACAACAGCAGCAAAAAAGCAAGGGTGCCAAGGCACAGGTTTTTTATGCTGCTTGTATTGCATGTGCTGAAGTGTTTATGCTTGTATGCCATACTTTGCATAGATGGCTTGAATACAGCAGCAAAAAAGCAACAGGGCTTCCTATGCTGTTTTTTCCTGCATGTGATGCTGTTCCACCGGCATGACCCCCATTGTGTGCAAGCTCCCCTGTAGCACTGGGTCAGCCGGGGTCTCTACCCTGTCCAGGGACAGGGACGGAGTTGCAGTTTCGGCTGATAGATTGTCATGGGATAGAGACTTTGCAGTCCAGACAGGCCATGGACAATCTTGATTAATGCCCCCTGACCACCCTCATTTGGAACGTAATCAGTGCTCCGGGGGGGTCCCAGGCATTCCAGGGTGAAGGCTCTGACACGGACGGCAGTCCCAGACAGCCTAAGCTAGCTCGCTGGGTGTGGCACTCGGCTTCATCACTGGTCAAGGTCCCAGCAAGGACTCTCTGTATGATGAGGCAGACGTAGCTGATCAGGTCTTTGGTCCTGACACCGCTCTCAATCCGGATACACCGGATGGTGACGCCATAGTGAATGATCTTATAGCGTCCATCAATGGAATGTGGGATATTTCTCCCTCAGCTCCCCCATTGGAGGAGTCAGCTTCACAGCAGGAGAAATCCTTTTTCAGTACTCATGCGTATATTGCGTATTTTTCTGGCCACGCTGACTTCAGAGAAGCAGTTCAGAAACACCACGCTTACCAGATAAGCGTTTTCTCCAAACGTTTTAAGGATACACGTTATCCTTTTCCCCTGACGTGGTAAAGCGTTAGACCCAGGGTCCAAAGGTGGATCCCCCAATCTCCAGGCTTGCGGCTAGATCCATAGTTGCAGTGGAGATGGGACTTCACTTAAAGATGCCATTGACAGACAGATGGACCTCTGGTTGAAATCTGTCTGTGAAGCTATCAGCGTGTCGGTTGCTCCGGCATTCGCAGCCGTATGGGCACTCTATCCTATTTCAGCTGGGCTTGCGCAGCTGGTCTTGAGCACATGTACATCTGTGCCGCAGGTGGTGTCCTTAACCTCGCAATGTCTGCATTGCGACTTACCCTAGTAATGCTGTCCTGGAGGGACAGTCGAGGTTGGTCCTTCCCAGGCTGGGGCAGGTCCCAATTGTCCTCGTCCAAAAGGACTCAAAAGGCTCAGAGGGGCTCAGTTTCCGGCCGGGCTCAATCACGCCCAAGGAAGGCAGCAGGAGGAACCGCTACCAAGGCGGTCTCCTCATGACTTTCAGCTCTCTCTCTCTCCGCATCCGCGGTTGGTAGCAGAATCTCCCGCTTGGCGACATTTAGCTGCCACAGGTCACAGGCCGGTGGGTGAGAGACATTTTGTCTCACGTGTACAGGATAGAGCTCTGTTCTCGTCCTGCGACTCGATTCTTCAGAACTCCACCCCTCCCCCCACCGAGCCGATGCTCTTCTGCAGGCAGAAGAAGTGGTAATCCCTGTTCCTCTTCAGGAACAAGACACGGTTTTTTCCTCCAATCTGATTGGGGTGCCAAAAAAGGGGTGGCTCTTTCCGTTCCGTTCTGGACCTAAAACTGCTCACCAAGCACGTGAAGGCCAGGCGGTTCCGGATGTAACCTCCGCTCCGTCATTGCCTCAATGTCGCAAGGAGCTTTCCTAGCATCAATAGACATCAGGATGCTTATCTCCACGTGCCGATTGCTCCAGAGCACCAGCGTTTGCTACGTTTTCGTTATTGAAGACGAGCATCTTCAGTGCGTAGCCCTGCCCTTCGGTCTGGCGACAGCCCTACGGGTTTTCACCAAGTTGAGGGCAGCAGTGGGAGCAGTCCTGCACTCTCAGGGTCACTCTGTGATCCTTACTGAGACGATCCACTTGTCAAGGCACCCTCTCAAGAGGCATGCCGACACAGCCTGAACGTGGCGCTGGAGACTCTCCAGAGTTTCGGGTGGATCATCAACTTTTCAAGGTTACATCGGGCACCGACCCAATCGCTGACATATCTGGGCATGGAGTTTCACACTCCCTCAGCGATAGTGAAGCTTCCGCTGGACAAGCAGCGTTCACTACAGACGGGGGTGCAGTCTCTCCTTCAAGGCCAGTCACACCCCTTAAGACGCCTCATGCAGAGGCAGTCACTTTCGCGCAGTTTCATCTGCGTCCACTTCAATGGGGCATGCTTTGCCACTGGGTTGGGGAGTCGACGTCCCTAGATAGGAACGTTTCCCTTCTCAGACGGTCAAGGACTCTCTTCAGAGGAGTCCATCCTTCAGATCAATGTTCTGGAAATCTGGGAAGTGTATCTTGCCCTGCAAGCCTTTCAGCAGTGGCTGGAAGGGAAACAGATCCGAATTCAGTCGGACAATTCCACAGCGGTGGCAGACATCGCCCACCAAGGCGGAACACGCATCGCCAAGCCTACCAGGCAATCCGGCGGATTCTGATGTGGGTGGGGGACAGAGCATCCACCATATCCGCAGTTCACATCCCGGGAGTAGGAAATTGGGAAGCAGACTTCCTCAGTCGCCTGGGTATGGACGCAGGGGAATGGCCTCTGCACCCAGAATGGTGTCAGGAAATCTGTAGCCGCTGGGGGATGCCGGACGTCGACCTAATGGCGTCTCGGCACAACAACAAGGTCCCGATTTTCATGGCGCGGTCTCACGAGCAAAGTGCTCTGGAGGCAGACGCCCTAGTTCAGGATTGGTCGCAGTTCCAGCTACCCTATGTGTTTTACCTCTGGCACTGTTGCCCAGAGTGCTACGCAAGCTCAGCTCCGCTTGCCGCCGCGCCATCCTCGTCGTCCCAGACTGGCCGAGGAGGTCGTGGTTCCCGGATCTGTGGCATCTCACGGTCGGCCAACCGTGGGCACTCTCAGACCGGCCAGACTTACTGTCCCAAGGGCCGTTTTTTCCACTGAATTCTTCGGCCCTGATCCTGACTGTGTGGCCATCGAGTCCGAGATCCTAGCGTCTTCAGGATTATCTCAAGACGTCATTGCCACCATGAGACGGGCTAGGAAGCCGGCGTCTGCCAAGATCTGCCACAAGACGTGGAAGATATTCTTATCTTAGCGCTCTGCTCAGGGAGTGTCTCCCTGGACATTTGCATTGCCTACTTTTCCTTCCTTCCTTCCTACAATTTGGTTTGGGAAAAGGTTTGTCGCTCGGCTCTCTTAACGGACGAGTCCCAGCGCTGTCTGTATTCTTTCAGAAGCGCATAGTACGACTTCCTCAGGTACGCACGTTCCTGCAGGGGGTTGGTAACATTGTCCCTCCGTACAAGAGGCCGTTAGACCCATGGGATCTGCACAGGGTACTACTTGCTCTCCAGGAGCCGCCCTTTGAGCCTCTGAGGGATGTTTTTTCACTTTCTCGACTGTCACAGAAAGTGGCCTTTTTTGGTAACGGTCACGTCTCTTCAGAGAGTGTACGAGCTAGCAGCGCGGTCATCCAAAGCCCCTTTCCTGGTTTTTCACCAAGACAAGGTAGTGCTGCGCCTGATTCCGGGTTTTCTCCCTAAGGTGGTATCCCCCTTTCATCTCAGTCAGGATATCTCCTTACCTTCCTTTTGTCCTCATCCAGTTCATCGATATGAATTGGATTTGCATTTGTTGGATCTGATGAGAGCGCTCAGAATCTACTTTTCCCGCACGGCGCCCCTGCGCCGCTCGGATGCACTCTTTATACTTGTCGCTGGTCAGCGCAAAGGGTCGCAGGCTTCCAAAGCCACCCTGGCTCGATGGATCAAGGAACCAATTCTTGAACCCTACCGTTCTGCTGGGCTTCCGGTTCCATCAGGGCTGAAGGCCCATTCTACCAGAGCCGTGGGTGCGTCCTGGGCATTACGACACCAGGCTACGGCTCAACAGGTGTGCCAGGCAGCTACCTGGTCGAGTCTGCACACTTTCACCAAACATTATCAGGTGCATACCTATGCTTTGGCGGACGCCAGCCTAGGTAGAAGAGTCCTGCAGGCGGCAGTTGCCTCCCCGTAGGGGAGGGCTGTCTTTGCAGCTCTAACATGAGGTATTTCTTTACCCACCCAGGGACAGCTTTTGGACGTCCCAATCGTCTGGGTCTCCCAATGGAGCGCCGAAGAAGAAGGGAATTTTGTTACTTACCGTAAATTCCTTTTCTTCTAGCTCCTATTGGGAGACCCAGCACCCGCCCTGTTGTCCTTCGGGATTTTTGGTGGTTTTTCGGGTACACATGTTGTTCATGTTGAATGGTTTTCAGTTCTCCGATGTTACTTCGGAGTGAATTTGTTTAAACCAGTTATTGGCTTTCCTCCTTCTTGCTTTTGCACTAAAACTGGTGAGCCAGTGATCCCACTGGGGGTGTATAGCCAGAAGGGGAGGGGCCTTACACTTTTTAGTGTAATGCTTTGTGTGGCCTCCGGAGGGCAGTGCTATACACCCAATCGTCTGGGTCTCCCAATAGGAGCTAGAAGAAAAGGAATTTACGGTAAGTAACAAAATTCCCTTCTTTTCACAAAAGTGATGCTTTAGCACCAAATTTTCCACTTTTACAAGATGTAACACCAAAACGTGGACCCCTCATTTTGTTACCCACTTTCTTACGAGTCCAACGTGTAGTCAAAAACGTCTGTTTGGGCAAACGGCAGGACTTGGAAGGGAAGGTGCACTTTTCAAATTTTGGATTATTTGATTTGCAGAGCCTATGTGTTATCAGAACAACTGAAAAGCCACATAAATGGATTTTTTGTACATTTTATCTTGGAGTGAAGGGCAAAATGTGGAGGAAAATACAGCCAATTATATGGCAGACTTGTGCTTGTTCCAGAGATGAAGGAACACCAGGAGGGCTGGAAGGACACGTTAATTTTTCAGAGACTGGTCGTACAATGTCTGTTTAGCACCATCAATCCCTATATGAGGGACAATTGTGCCAGCCGACATGGTACATCATAACAGGCTCCTACCTGCCAAGGTCGGAACCGCTATATGCACAAAACAACCAGTCCCCTACAGGGTTATAAAAGTATTGTCCAGTACAGGAGGTTCGGCAAGAACCATGCAGTAAAGCCCATGGTGTAAAATTACAGAACAGCTTCAGATCCTCCAATAAAATTATCATGCCCGTATCACCAAGACATAGTTGTAATAGCAGTCAGACTAAGATGACTGGTGCTAACACTTTGAGTGATCAAATCTTGGAATTATTTGTTAGATGATCAGATGTTTCAAGAACATTTGCGGGGTCCACATTCTGGAGTACGCAGATGTGGGCATATAACGAGAATTTGTCTGCATAACACTTTGGTATGTGAGTGATCAAGTCCTGGAATTATTTGTGAAATGGGGTAAAATGTGTTTTACTGATGAAAATAGTAAATTTTATTTGACAAGTAACACAGGGGCTCAATACATAGAAAATATAAATGTGAAAGAAAAACCCTACCACACAATTTGGGAATAGTGTATGATGTCTAATAATTGTGAGATGTGTGGTAGATCTCGAAGCAGGGGGTAACACAAAGTCCTGGCTGGGAAGGGTACATGGGACAGTAATATCTAGATTCGCTCCTATTGCCCTGTTTGCTGCAGACCCGGCACCTTTTTTTAGGACGGTTTTGGGTGGAAGTAGGAGGCATGAGACGCATAAAATGCCGTTCCGTTAGTCTCCGGGCATTCTCTGACTCGAAGGCTGCCTCTGGTGCCGCTGAGTCAAACATGAGGGACTCAATAATTATTTCCTGGTATTGCAGAAATGTGAGGGCCCCTTGTGATTTTTTTATACAGTACAAAACTGTTGTAGGTAGCAATCTGTATCAGGTAGATTGCTACCTTTTTGTACCAGGCCCTCGTTTTCCGCTTTACCAGGTATGGTTGGAGCACCTGGTCAGACAGGTCCACGCCACCCATAAACCTGTTGTATTGGGTCACACAGAAGGGTTTTTGTTTGTCCCTGGTGGCTCCCCTCTCTCTGACCGACACAGTGGTGTCCTCATGCAGGGTGGTGAGCATGAAGACGTCCTTGCGGTCATTCCACTTTACGGCAAGCAGTTTGTCACTTGCCAGTGCGAATGACGCCCCCTTCTCTAGACGTCTGGACACTAACTGTGCCGGCAAACCAACACTGTTTTTCCTTATTGTCCCACAGGCCCCTGTATTTGCAGCATGGAGGGATTGGTATAGGGGGATACTGGTGTAGTAATTGTCGGTGTACACGTGGTAACCTTTACCAAGAAATGGCGTCATTAGCTCCCAGACAATTTTTCCTGGGATGCTAATTGTCTGGGGACAGTTGGGTGGGCTTATTTGGCGGTCCCTACCCTCATAAATGATAAAGTTACACGTGTACCCGCTGGTGCTTTCGCACACTTTATATAATTTTATGCCATACTTGGCTCTTTTGGAGGGAATAAACTGACGGAATGAGAGACGGCCCTTGTAGCTCATTAGGGACTCGTCAACCGAAACATTCTCCTCTGGGCTGTAGGAAGTTAGGAAGGACTCTTTCAGGAGGGATATTAGGGGTTTCAATTTATTAAGGCGGTCATAATTGGGGTCAGTTCTTGGGGGGACTTGGGAATTATCACTAAAATGGAGGAATCTCAATAGGTTCTCATATCGGCTTCTGGGCATTACGGCTGCAAATACAGGGGTGGTGTGGACTGATTTAGTTGCCCAATAGGAGCGTAAACTGGGTTTTTTCACTATTCCCATGTTGAGGGTAATGCCTAAAAATTTTTTGATTTCCGGGACGCTTGTGGGGATCCAGGAACGGGAATGGACAGATGTTGGCTTTTGGGCAATATATTGGCGGGCGTATAAGTTGGTGTGGTGGGTGATGAGCTCAACTACTTGCTGGGTAACAAAAATTTGGAAAAAATCCAGTGGGGCAAAATTGGTGACATTTATTTTGATGCCAGGGTCTCCTATGAAAGGGGGAATTTGTGGGGTAAAGGACGGGTCGGGGTACCAGAGAGCATGGGGGACTGCAGAACTAGGTCCTGCCCCTGACGCTTCAGCAGTGGCGACTGGCGGGGTGTGGGACCCCGTGGAGGTAGCCGAATCGTCACCGCTATCCGAAAAATCTCTTTCTGAGGTGAGGCCGATTCGGTCTCTGACCCAGAACTGTCGGAGGCAAGCAGTGAGTACGCTTGCTCTGCCGTAAACATTCTGCGGGCCATGGTTTTTGTTTAGCCCTGGCTAACAAAAAATAAACCTAAACCTAACACTAGTATGTTTTTTGTTTTTTTTTTTTTGTTTTTTTGTTTTTTTTTTTTATATAAACCCTAAATTTTTTTATAAAGATTATAAAAAAAAATATTTAGGGGAATGACGCAGCGAAGGATGACGGAATGATGGAGGAGGGGATGATCAGAAAAATTGGGAATTGATTATGATGATCTTTGTGAATTGATAACTTTTTCTCTCTATATGGCAGCACGTAGTCTCTCTCTCTTCTCTCCCAGATCAACTACAAGGGAGAGAGGAGAAAGGCAGACCTAAATGCTGCCATATTTATCAAATATTGGCATTTTGACTACTGTGATCGGATCTATCACAGTATTCAAATCTAAACAGCCAATCAGAATTTTTTTTTTTTGTTGCCCGGGTGCAGGAGGCAGATTATGCCAAGCAAACTGCGCATGCGCCCGCCATTTTCCCGGAGAAGGGAGGAAGGGGGCCGCGGGGGACCGGGGGACCCAACGATTCTTTATTGAGGTACTGTGCGGGGGCGGTGGGGGAACGGGGGATCCCAGATCGGTGGGAGATACCGGGATATAGCGGATCGGACCCCGGTGGACCGGAGGGAGGGCTCTGGAGAACCGGAGGGGGCTCCGGTGACCAGACAGCTCCGGTGGACCGGAGGAGGGATCAGGGGGAGTACATTTCCCTCCGATCTGAAATGTTTGATCATTTCAGATCGGAGGTAAATGAATGCAGAGCCGGCGGCGGCAGCAGCAGTTTTCAGCGCGTGTCGGCGCCATCTTGCAAGGTCTGGAGAACCGGAGGGGGCTCCGGGGGACCAGACAGCTCCGGTGGACCGGAGGAGGGGTCAGGGGGAGGACATTTCCCTCCGATCTGAAATGTTTGATCATTTCAGATCGGAGGGAAATGAATGCAGAGCCGGCGGGGGCGGGAGTTTTCGCCACGCGTCGGCGCCATTTTGGATGTCCGGGGGGGGGGTGGGGGTTGATTTCTCCGGTACCGGGGGCTTTGGGGGCACTAGGGGCTTATATTTCTTTATCATCTGACATGTTTGATCATGTCAGATGAGAAAGAAATTAGTATTATTTGCCATTTTTTTTTTTTTAATGTGACCGGCGGTATACGGTGTATACCGGTGATCACATTATCGGGGTCCAAAAAAAACACCCCAATTCATAATCTTGGGGGTCTCAGCTACCTCCGGTAGCTGAAACCCCCGAGATTTTCTGTCACTGGGGGGCGCTACAAGCTTTTTCCGGCCTGACGTCTCAAGACGTCGGAACAGAATAAGTACCCTCTTTTTCCGACGTCTTGAGACGTTAGGCCGTCGCTATGGGGTTAAGATGCACTTTTGTGTAGCACTGTGTCAAACGCCTTTTGAAGAATCCATATAGACAACATCCACTGCATTTCCCTGGCCAGTCTATAACTTACCTTGTCATAGATCAGATTCTTTTCCACATGTAGCAAAGTTGTATGTGTGTCTATATGTGCATGTAGTTTGCATGGAGCAGAGCTGTGTGTGTGTATTATGCACACAGCAAAGAGACACTAAGGGTACTTTCACACTTGCGTTATTTTCCTTCCGTTACAATCCGCCCTTTTGGGAAACAGCGGAATCCGTTAACGGATTCCGCTGTTTCCCATAGACTTGTATGGTTGACGGATTGTACCAAAAGGAGCTGCGTTGCTTCCGCTGGGCGACGCTCCGTTGCTTCCGCCCAGCGGGAGGAACGCAGCATGTAACGTTATTTTGAGCAGCGGAATCCTCTGGATTTCACTGCGCATGCTCTTTTTTTTTTTTTTTTTTTTTTTTTTTTTTTTTTTTTTTAAATCAAACTATTTTGGCTCGCGGTGGCCGAACGTTCAGCTGAGCGCCCGGCCGTCGGCAAGCGACAGCGCTCAGCTGAATGACCGGCCACCAGCATGCCCGGGCCGCCGGCAAGTCACAGCGCTCAGCTGAGCGCCCGCCCGCCGGCATGCCCGGGCGCCGGCAAGTGACAGCGATCAGCTGATCACCCGGCGGCCGGCTGCAGGGAGCGATCAGCTGATCACCCGGCGGCCGGCTGCAGGGAGCGATCAGCTGATCACCCGGCGGCCGGCTGCAGGGAGCGATCAGCTGATCACCCGGCGGCCGGCTGCAGGGAGCGATCAGCTGATCACCCGGCAGCCGGCTGCAGGGAGCGATCAGCTGATCACCCGGCAGCCGGCTGCAGGGAGCGATCAGCTGATCACCCGGCGGCCGGCTGCAGGGAGCGATCAGCTGATCACCCGGCGGCCGGCTGCAGGGAGCGATCAGCTGATCACCCGGCGGCCGGCTGCAGGGAGCGATCAGCTGATCACCCGGCGACCGGGAGCGATCAGCTGATCACCCGGCGGCCGGGAGCGATCAGCTGATCACCCGGCAGCCGGCTGCAGGGAGCGATCAGCTGATCACCCGGCAGCCGGGAGCGATCAGCTGATCACCCGGCGGCCGGCTACTGGGAGCAATCAGCTGATCACCCAGCGGCCGGCTGCAGGGAACGATCAGCTGATCGTTCACTATAGTCTGCCGCTGGTAAAACCGGGAAAAAAAAAAAAAAAAAAATCAAAACGAATTGCGTTGTTTTGCAGCATCCGTTGCATCCGTTGTGTCACTATATGCAACACATCCGTTGCATCCGTTACACAACGCAATGCAACGGATACCGTTCAACGCAAGTGTGAAAGTAGCCTAACAAAGGTTAATTATCTCCCTATTCTAACATAGTACACTAAAATGAATGCTAATGACCCCTCTACTTAACACTACCAAAGAAGGTTTAATAGGAAAAGTATTTTTCCTATTTTATGCTGTCTAAACCTAGGCTGCATCTTTTAGGATGGAGCATCTTATAGTCCTATAAATACGGTATATTTGTAAACCTCATATAAATCTGTATGTATTAATTCATGCTTTAGTTTGTGTAGTATAAAAATCTAATGTCGTGTGGGTGTGTTTTTCTATTTCCTTTTTTTGTGAATTTTTAGGCTGCTATGGATTTTTGCATGAATATGAATACAAAAGCAAACAGAAGAAAACTAGTGAGAGCATTGTTCATTGTTCCTAGACAAAGGTAACTAAAACAAATCACATGGTTATTACGTTTGTTTGCAAATGTCACAGAGCAAGATACATAATGTAAATAAAATACACTTAAAGGGTATTCCCATCTCCAAGATCTTATCCTAATATGTAGTAGGTGGAATAATATTATTAAATCCCTCCAATTAGAACTGTAATATAGTTCTTCTGATTCATTGTTGCTTACCTTCTGTTCAGGGCATTGCAGGACCTTAGGTATCCATGGTTACAACCATGCATATAGTCAGTTGCTAGTGGTCATAACCATGGATACCTAAGGTCCTGCAATGCCCTGAAATGAGTTAATTGACGGAGCTTTTCAAAAGAACTAGATTACATTTCTAATTAGATGGTATTTGCTAATATTATAATTATTACACCTACTACATATTGTTGAACAGGATCTTGGAGATGGGAATAACCCTTTAAATGCCCCAGCTGGGACAACCACTTTATGGCATATAAATGGTCCAACCAGAAAGAAATCCTGCACCACAACACATGCATGCAATCAGTAGTGAAAAGACATCCCTACAGAAACTTCAGGACTTAATGGGGTGGAGCGCCCATATTTATTTGCTAGATCGATATTATGTTGAAACAATGTTTTTCTCAAATACCTTATGTTAGCAATAGTGCCTGTGAGAGATGCTATTGCGGACCGCTGTTCCCCCTATCGCCTGACCCCCGGGCTCCGTGACCTCGGGGATCCAGTGATGTCACGTCAAGTTCCTTATTACTTGACATCACCGCGGCCAGCCGCAGTCTCCGTGAGTGATTGGCTGTGGGCGGTGTTTCACCTCTCAGCACAGCCCAGCGTGACAGCCCATCAGCTCCCCCCTCCCTCACAGCAGAGCACTGCAAGCAGGAGACACGCTGGGCTGTGATGAGCGGTGAAACACTGCCCAGTGACTCAGGAAGACTGCGGCCGGCCAAAGTGATGTCACGTGATCAGGAATTTGACGTGACATCACAGGATCCCCAAGGTCACGGAGCCCAGGGGTCAGGCGATGGGGAAGGCTGGTCAACAATAACGCCACTCACAGGCACTATTGGCAACATAAGGTATTTGAGAGAAACAGTTTCTCAACATATCGATCTAGCAAATCTACATACATAATCAGCAGTTGTGAATGTCCACCTATTCCGGCATGCACTGCGGCACTGTCAGTTGTGCAGCCGCAGTTCGAATGATGCTCCGGCTTCCAGGTCTGTCTCTCTCTCTCTCTCTCTCTCTCTCACTCACTCACTCACTCACTCACTCACTCACTCACTCACTCACTCACTCACTCACTCACTCACTCACTCACAGCAGACGCACATACACACATATAGTGCACATGCATGTATACACTGAACACAGACACACTGCTGTATACTCACCTGTCCGGGGCCGCCGCTTCTGCTCTCAGCGCTTTACTGCAGTTGAATGCTTTGTGGCGTCGTAAAGCATTCTACTGCAGTAAAGCCATAACAACATCCTGCAGCAGCCGCTCCGGACGCTATCACGGAGGGGTCTGTGTGCTGCAGCTGGAGGCACCGTGGGCACAGAGGACAGGTGAGACACGACATAATAGGGGACAGAAGGGAACCAGCAGGAGCACATTACTAAACAATGCGATCATTACTGCAGGGGACATCAACCCCCCACCAGATCTTTATTCCCCCCAGCCCCCCCCCCCACCAGATCTGTATGCCTCCAGCCCTCTCCTCCACCAGATCTGTATGCCTCCAGCCCTCTCCTCCACCAGATCTGTATGCCTCCAGCCCTCTCCTCCACCAGATCTGTATGCCTCCAGCCCTCCCCTCCACCAGATCTGTATGCCTCCAGCCCTCCCCTCCACCAGATCTGTATGCCTCCAGCTCCTCCCTCCACCAGATCTGTATGCCTCCAGCCCTCCCCTCCACCAGATCTGTATGCCTCCAGCCCTCCCCTCCACCAGATCTGTATGCCTCCAGCCCTCCCCTCCACCAGATCTGTATGCCTCCAGCCCTCCCCTCCACCAGATCTGTATGCCTCCAGCCCTCCCCTCCACCAGATCTGTATGCCTCCAGCCCTCCCCTCCACCAGATCTGTATGCCTCCAGCCCTCCCCTCCACCAGATCTGTATGCCTCCAGCCCTCCCCTCCACCAGATCTGTATGCCTCCAGCCCTCCCCTCCACCAGATCTGTATGCCTCCAGCCCTCCCCTCCACCAGATCTGCATGCCTCCAGCCCTCCCCTCCACCAGATCTGCATGCCTCCAGCCCCACTCACCACTGCTCCTGTCAGCACCACTAAGCATAGACAGATGTTCAGGTCACCGCACTCCCGATGTGTTAGCATCGGGCCTATTTCCAGTAATAAATATGGGTGAACCACTTCTTTAAAGGTGCTATTACTCCTCCAAGCAGTAGTGAAGTTCAAATTCCAAAAAGATGAAAAATAGGAGTAGCACGCACCGTCCTTGTGAATTAAAGGTTTTTTCTTTATTTATAAATTAATCTTAAAAGCATAAATACAGGGAGTAGCTGGAACATAATGGACGACGGCTGTTTCATGTGCCTAAACAAACTTCAACAGGTCCCTTGGCCCACAGAAGGGACAGTATTCTGTTTTTTGCTTTGAACATAGTGGACCCCAAGCATTTGTCATCAGGTAAAATAATAAAGCCAGATGATACTCGCCCTCCATGTTTCCAGTGCTGGCTCTCTGTTCCAGTATCCTATTATGGCTGCATTAGTGATGTCAACACCACAGTAGCATGCATCACCACTGCAGCCAATCACTGAACTCAGCAGCTAGTGGCGTCTGACTGTGTGCTGTTATCAATCCCTTCCTGCTCTTTATGTAAAGCACCTCACATACACTTCAGGTAGCGGTTAGCCGAACAATGGTTTGGCCTGCAGCTATCTTTCCTGACTCCAACAGAGTGTGCGCCCCTGTGTTCTGAGAGAGTAGCTGCTGACATCTCCAACAGAGGCTTTTCTATAAGAGAGCAAAAGGATACGAGGTATGAAATCGGACATGTAGGATTCTTATCTCCCCTGGCAATCCTCTTTCAAGGGCCCCCCCACACCATACACCTCAGACTTAAGCCAAACCCTACGTTAGTCTAACTTGTATAGGGCCTTACCTTTTTTTTTTATTATTGTTTTTAGATTGGATTTGTTGCCATTTTATGCAAGATTGGTTGCTACCCTGCACCCATGTATGTCAGATGTTGCAGAAGATCTTTGTTCCATGCTAAAGGGGGATTTCAGATTCCATGTAAGTGTTTATTGTGAATATATTTTATATACACATATAAGCTGCTGAAATAACTATTGAGTTCTTCAATAATTTTCTATGTAAATATATTGCTAAGTATGCCATTGACATGAATTTCTTTATCGTTCCTATGGGAGACCCAGACATTGGGTGTATAGCTTCTGCCTCCGGAGGACACACAAAGTACTACACTCAAAAGTGTAGCTCCTCCCTCTGAGCTTATACACCCCCTGGAGAACCAGATCTAGCCAGTTTATCGCTTTGTGTTCAGGAGGCATACATCTACACATGCATTCTCATCTGATTTTTCATTTTTGGAAAGAGTTTGAAGAAAAGCGGGTCCAAGCCTGGACCCCCGGCATGTCCCTTCTCACCCCACTGTGTCGGCGGTGCTGTTAAGGTTGATTCCAAGGCTGGAGCCTTACATGCCGTGCTCCTTCACCATCCCTCCTGGGCTCTGGCTTGAAGTGGGAGCCAGCACGGTTCTCCATGCTTGGCTAAGTACCTGAGACGTTTATATATTGGGGGTCCCTGTACTTTATTGTTGTGGGAGAGTGTGCTGAGTGACTTTTATGACATTTCCGGCGGGTTGTTTGGCTGTCGCCTGAGAACCGCGCCGATGGTGCCAGCGCGCTGGCCGCACCGCTCAAATTTAGGCCCCGGCTTCGCCGGAGGCCTACTTTCGGTTTCACTGCCCTCGCATGTCATTCATGCAGAGGGACAGCGCGGCTCCGCCCAGCGGCCGTTCTGCACAGGGGAGGGACACTCCTCACTGGGTACATGTCTCCTCCCCGGTAAGTCTCTATGGCCCTCCAGATCCCGCTCTCAGAGTGAGTCCCGTCCCCTCTCTTCGCTCCGGCGGCCATTTTCTCAGCATTTTTCCCTGCGATCAGCACTGGTCTGCAGCATCCCTGCTGAGGTGCTTGGGGGTCCGGGCTTCGGGATCTGGAGGGCACACAACACCGCTCCAGCGGTCTGGTAAGCCACAACCTCTGGTTGTGAACCTTCTGTATATACTCTCTGGGGGTCATTCTGGTAGAGCCCCCACTCCAGCAGCATGTCGCACACGAGGAGCAAGGCTCCAAAGCTGTATTCAGTATGCACTGCATGTAAGCTCCTACTGCCTGAACCGAGCACCTATCCACATTGTGATGCCTGCTCTAACCTGACGATGCCTCAGCCTGGAATCGCACCCCCAGTGGTCTCTCCGGCTCCTGTGGCTGAACCCCCGGCTTGGGTAGAATACTTTTCTAGGTCTATCTCCCAGTCTTTTGCCGACTCCATGGGACAGCTGTCCAGGACTTTGCTGAACATGCATCAGCCCCCTTCACAGGGTGCCTCTGCTGCTAGGGCTCTCTCAGCGGAGCTCACAGAGGATTCATCATCTGGTCCCAGACCCCGTCCTCCTAAGAGGAGACGCAGGGCTCCCTCTCCTTCCTCGTCCCGCTGCTCTGTTTCAGAAGCTGACTCGCAGGACGAGGAGGATGCCTTTACAGGGGGCTCGGAGGCTAACTCCATGTGCCCCATTGATCTGTCCGAAAGTGACTCAGATGTTAGTGATTTGATTGCGTCCATTAATTCTGTACTGGATCTCAATCCGCCAGTATCAGAGGAGCAACCCTCTCTGGCAGAAAAGCACCAGTTTACCTCACCTAAGAGGACAAAGAGTGTGTTCTTTAACCACTCCAGTTTCTTTGTCGCTCCATTGGGAGACCCAGACAATTGGGGTGTATAGCTTCTGCCTCCGGAGGCCACACAAAGTATTACACTTTAAAAAGTGTAACCCCTCCCCTCTGCCTATACACCCTCCCGTGGATCACGGGCTCCTCAGTTTTTTGCTTTGTGTTGAAGGAGGCACACATGCACGCAAGCTCCACATTTTAGTCAGCAGCAGCTGATGATTATATCGGATGGAAGAAAAGAGGGCCCCAGGGCTCCCGGCATGCTCCCTTCTCACCCCACTAAGTCGGCGGTGCTGTTAAGGTTGAGGTACCCATTGCGGGTACAAAGGCTGGAGCCACATGCCGTTTTCCTTCCCCATCCCTTAGAGGCTCTGGGAGAAGTGGGATCCTAACCGGTCATCCAGGCACTGGGACCGGGCTCCCTCCGCAGCCCCTGGGGGAATCTGCCGGACAGGAGACTGGGTATCATCAGGGACAGGCCCTGCATCATAAAGGTACTCTGTGTCCCCTTGGGGACGGTGCATGGAGCACTTGATCTCAGACGCTGCAGCGGCTGCTGTTTTTTGTGTCACGATCGGGACTACCGCGCCGACCGCGCCTGCTTGCCGGCCGCGGTATTAAATCTAGTCCCCGGCTTTTGCGGCCTAGTGCATTAAACTCCCGCCCCCGGGCCTGCCAGTCAGGGGTAAGGGCGGGATGGTCGGCGTGACGCCGACTGTGAGGGCTGGAGCATACTTTAGTGTCCTCCTCCCCCCTCACTCATCACTCTGGGGCACCAGATTCCCGCACTTTATTGAACACGCCCACGGCTCCCTCCTCCCCTTAGAACGCCGGCAGCCATTGTTATAATCACTTCTGCCGGTGGAGGAATACAGAACGAGCTCTGTAACGCTGGGAGGCCCAGGCAGGTAATCTGGTGGACACACAACCGCTTTGGGCGGTCGGTAAGCCGCACCGGTTACCAGGTGCTGGCCCCCTTGGGTGCCGAAGTGTGTGTGTGTATATATATATATATATATATATATAGATATAGATATAGATATAGATATTATATATATAGATATATATATATATATAGATATATTGTATACTTTTCTCTGTTCGGCCGCATTATTCCCCTTGGCTATATACCCTCACTGATTACTCTAAGAGGAGACAACAGCATGTCGTCCGCAAAGAGCAAGGGTGCCAAGGCACAGGCTTATTTTGCAACCTGTACCTCTTGTGCGGCTATGTTACCTGCAGGTTCCACCTACCCTCATTGTGTGCAATGCTCGGCCCCTGTGGCACTCACTCAGCCGGAGCCTCAGGCACTGGTGGGACCCTCGGCTCAGGTTGAACCACCGGCTTCCACTGTCCAGGGGGCAGGGACAGAGTTTGCAGTTTTGGCTGAGAAACTCTCTGAGTCGCTTTCACAATCCATGGCTCAGTCTATGGACAAATGGTCTGCTAAGATACTAGAAGCCTTGCAGTCCAGACCGGTAACACAGGCCCAGGGCACTGTGCGTTCATCGCCCCCAGGCCCCCCTCGGTTGGCGCTGCAAAGTGCTCCTGAGGTGACTCCTAGGTCCCACGGTGAGGACTCCGACTCGGACCGCAGTCCCAGACCGGCTAAGCGGGCTCGCTGGGGACCTTCCTCGACTTCATCACGCTGCTCAGGGTCTCAGCATGAGGACTCTCTGGAGGATGAAGCGGAGGTCGCAGCTCAGGGCTCTGACCCTGACGTTGCTCTCAATCTTGATACACCTGAAGGGGACGCCATAGTAAATGACCTTATAGCGTCCATCAACCAGGTGCTAGAACTTTCTCCTCCAACTCCACCTGTAGAGGAGTCGGCTTCACAGCAGGAGAAACACCAGTTTAGGTTTCCCAAACGTACACGGAGTGTGTTTTTCGATCACTCTAACTTCAGAGATGCTGTCCAGAAGCACAGAGCATTTCCGGACAAGCGCTTTACTAAGCGCCTTAATGACACACGTTACCCCTTCCCCCCTGACGTAGTTAAGGGTTGGGCTCAGTGTCCCAAAGTGGATCCTCCAGTCTCTAGACTGGCGGCTAGATCCGTAGTATCAGTGGCAGATTGCTCATCGCTCAAGAATGCCACTGACAGGCAAATAGAGCTCCTGATGAAATCCATCTATGAAGCCATAGGCGCATCTTTTGCTCCGGCATTCGCAGCCGTGTGGGCACTCCAAGCCATCTCAGCTTGTCTGTCTGAGATTAATGCGGTCACACGTTCCTCTACTCCGCAGGTTGTGTCTTTGACTTCTCAGGCGTCGGCCTTTTCGTCCTACGCCATGAACGCCGTCCTGGACTCTGCGAGCCGTACAGCGGTAGCATCCGCCAATTCGCTGGCAGTCCGCAGGGTCATGTGGCTACGCGAATGGAAGGCAGACTCTGCTTCCAAGAAGTTCTTAACCGGTTTGCCATTTTCTGGCGACCGTTTGTTTGGCGAGCAATTGGACGAAATTATTAAACAATCCAAAGGAAAGGACTCGTCCTTACCCCAGTCCAAACCAAACAGACCTCAGCAGCGAAAGATTCAACCGAGGTTTCGGTCCTTTCGGCCCTCAGCCAGGTCCCATTCCTACACGTCCAACAGGTCAGAGAAGGGCCAGAGGAACTCTTCTGCATGGCGGTCTAAGTCACGTCCCAAAAAGACCGCCGGAGGAACCGCCCCCAAGGCGGCCTCCTCATGACTTTCAGCCTCCCCACACCGCATCCTCGGTCGGTGGCAGGCTCTCCCGCTTTTGCGACGCCTGGTGGCCACATGTCCAAGACCGATGGGTGAGAGACATTCTGTCTCACGGTTACAGGATAGAGCTCAGTTCTCGTCCTCCGACTCGTTTCTTCAGAACATCTCCGCCCCCCGAGCGAGCCGATGCACTTTTTCAGGCGGTGAACACTCTGAAGGCAGAAGGAGTGGTGATTCCCGTTCCCACTCAGGAACATGGTCACGGCTTCTACTCCAACTTGTTCGTGGTGCCAAAAAAGGACGGATCATTCCGTCCCGTTCTGGACCTCAAACTGCTCAACAGACACGTGAGAACCAGACGGTTCCGGATGGAATCTCTCCGCTCTGTCATCGCCTCGATGTCCCAAGGAGACTTCCTAGCATCCATCGACATCAGGGATGCTTATCTCCATGTGCCGATCGCACCCGAACATCAACGCTTCCTGCGTTTCGCCATCGGGGACGAACACCTTCAGTTCGTAGCACTGCCTTTCGGCCTGGCGACAGCCCCACGGGTCTTCACCAAGGTCATGGCAGCAGTAGTGGCGGTCCTACACTCTCAGGGCCACTCGGTGATCCCTTACTTAGACGATCTTCTAGTCAAGGCACCCTCTCGGGTGGCATGCCAGCACAGCCTGACCATTGCTCTGGAGACTCTCCAGATGTTCGGGTGGATCATCAATTTCCCAAAGTCAAAATTGACACCGACCCAATCGCTGACTTACCTCGGGATGGAGTTTCATACTCTCTCAGCGATAGTGAAGCTACCGCTGGACAAACAGCGTTCAATACAGACAGGGGTGCACTCTCTCCTTCAAGCCCAGTCACACCCCTTGAGGCGCCTCATGCACTTCCTAGGGAAGATGGTGGCAGCAATGGAGGCAGTTCCCTTTGCGCAGTTTCATCTGCGTCCACTTCAATGGGACATTCTCCGCAAATGGGACAGGAGGTCGACGTCCCTAGACAGGAACGTCTCCCTTTCACGGGCAGCCAAAACCTCTCTTCAGTGGTGGCTTCTTCCCACTTCCTTGTCAAAAGGAAAATCCTTCCTGCCCCCATCCTGGGCTGTGGTCACGACGGACGCGAGTCTGTCAGGGTGGGGAGCGGTCTTCCTCCACCACAGGGCTCAGGGAACCTGGACTCCGGCAGAGTCCTCCCTTCAGATCCATGTTCTGGAGATAAGGGCAGTGTATCTAGCCCTAAAGGCGTTCCAGCGGTGGCTGGAGGGCAGGCAGATCCGAATACAGTCGGACAACGCCACGGCGGTTGCGTACATCAACCACCAGGGCGGCACACGCAGTCGCCAAGCCTTCCAAGAAGTTCGGCGGATTCTGCTGTGGGCGGAAGCCACAGCCTCCACCATCTCCGCAGTTCACATCCCGGGCGTAGAAAACTGGGAAGCAGACTTTCTCAGTCGCCAGGGCATGGACGCAGGGGAATGGTCTCTTCACCCGGACGTGTTTCAAGAGATCTGTTGCCGCTGGGGAACGCCGGACGTCGACCTAATGGCGTCTCGGCACAACAACAAAGTCCCGGCATTCATGGCACGGTCTCAAGATCACAGAGCTCTGGCGGCAGACGCATTAGTTCAGGATTGGTCGCAGTTTCGACTGCCTTATGTATTTCCTCCTCTGGCACTGCTGCCCAGAGTGTTACGCAAGATCAGGTCCGACTGCCGCCGCGCCATCCTCATCGCTCCAGACTGGCCGAGGAGGTCGTGGTACCCGGATCTGTGGCACCTCACGGTGGGTCAACCGTGGGCACTCCCAGACCGACCAGACTTGCTGTCTCAAGGGCCATTTTTCCATCTGAATTCTGCGGCCCTCAACCTGACTGTGGCCATTGAGTCCTGGCTCCTAGCGTCCTCAGGGTTATCTCAAGATGTCATTGCCACTATGAGACAGGCCAGGAAACCAACGTCCGCCAAGATCTATTACAGGACTTGGAGGATCTTCTTATCCTGGTGCTCTGATCAGGGTTTTACTCCCTAGCCCTTTGCATTACCCACTTTTCTTTCTTTCCTTCAATCCGGAATGGACAAAGGTTTGTCACTCGGCTCTCTCAAGGGACAAGTATCGGCGCTTTCCGTGTTTTTTCAAAAGCGTCTAGCCAGGCTCCCGCAGGTCTGCACGTTCCTGCAGGGGGTTTGCCACATAGTCCCACCTTACAAGCGTCCGCTAGAACCCTGGGATCTTAACAGGGTGCTGACGGCTCTCCAGAAGCCACCTTTCGAGCCGATGCGGGATGTCTCTCTATCACGCCTTTCGCTGAAGGTGGCCTTCCTAGTGGCAGTCACATCACTTAGGAGAGTGTCTGAGCTAGCAGCGCTGTCATGCAAAGCACCCTTCCTGGTGTTTCACCAGGATAAGGTGGTTCTGCGTCCGGTCCCGGAATTTCTCCCTAAGGTGCTATCCCCTTTTCATCTCAATCAGGATATCTCCTTACCTTCTTTTTGCCCTCATCCAGTTCACCAATGTGAAAAGGATTTGCACTTGTTAGATCTCGTGAGAGCACTCAGGCTCTACATTTCTTGCACGGCGCCCCTGCGCCGTTCTGATGCGCTCTTTGTCCTTGTCGCTGGCCAGCGTAAGGGGTCGCAGGCTTCCAAGTCAACCTTGGCTCGGTGGATCAAGGAGCCGATTCTTGAAGCCTACCGTTCGTCTGGGCTTCCGATTCCTTCAGGGCTGAAAGCCCATTCTACCAGAGCCGTCGGTGCGTCCTGGGCATTGCGGCACCAGGCTACGGCTCAGCAGGTGTGTCTGGCGGCTACCTGGTCGAGTGTGCACACTTTCACAAAACACTATCAGGTGCATGCCTATGCTTCGGCAGATGCCAGCCTAGGTAGGCGAGTCCTTCAGGCGGCGGTTGCCCACCTGTAAGAGGGGGCCGTTTTTCGGCTCTTTTTATCGAGGTATTCTTTTACCCACCCAGGGACTGCTTTTGGACGTCCCAATTGTCTGGGTCTCCCAATGGAGCGACAAAGAAGGGAATTTTGTTTACTTACCGTAAATTCCTTTTCTTCTAGCTCCTATTGGGAGACCCAGCACCTGCCCCTGTTCCCTTCGGGCTGTTGTTCTTTTGTGTACACATGTTGTTCATGTTGAATTGTTCTTTTGGTTCATGGTTTCAGTTCTCCGAACATCCTTCGGATTGAATTTACCTTAGACCAATTTATAAGTTTCCTCCTTCCTGCTTTGGCACCAAAACTGAGGAGCCCGTGATCCACGGGAGGGTGTATAGGCAGAGGGGGAGGGGTTACACTTTTTAAAATGTAATACTTTGTGTGGCCTCCGGAGGCAGAAGCTATACACCCCAATTGTCTGGGTCTCCCAATAGGAGCTAGAAGAAAAGGAATTTACGGTAAGTAAACAAAATTCCCTTCTTTCAGGCTGCTGTGACCAAGCCTAGTGCCTGTCCTGACAAACGCTTCCCAAAGCGTGGTTCTGATGACCGTTTTCCCTTTCCACCTGAGGTGGTCAAGGAGTGGGCTCATTCACCAAAGGTAGACCTCCCAGTGTCTAGACTCTCAGCCCGGACCGTTGTATCAGTGGCTGATGGCACCTCTCTTAAGGATTCCACTGACCGCCAGGTTGACCTTCTGGCCAAATCTGTATATGAGGCAGCAGGGGCTTCGTTCTCCCCAACTTTTGCAGCAGTGTGGGCTCTCAAAGCCATCTCTGCTTCTCTAGAGGAGATGCATTCCCTCGCCAGGGAATCTATGCCCGAAATGGTTACCTTAACTTCCCAAGCTTCAGCTTTTTTATCCTATGCCATGTCTGCCATGCTGGAGGCTTCTCACCGCACTGCGGTGGCTTCGGCTAATTCCCTCGCTATCCGCAGGATCTTGTGGAGAGTGGAAGGCAGATGCTTCCTCAAAGAAGTACCTTGCTGGACTCCCTTTTGCTGGGTCCAGGCTGTTCGGTGAACAGCTGGATGAAATTATTAAGGAGGCTACTGGCGGGAAGAGTACTTCCATGCCACAAACCAAAACAAGGAAACCTGTCCAGGGTAGGAATCAGTCGAGGTTTCGTTCCTTTCGTACCTCCAACTGGTCGTCCTCTAAGCCCTCGGCCTCGTCCACTAACTAGCCAAGGACCAAAAATCCAACTGGCGCACAAAAGCGCGTCCACAGAAGACCGCAGGAGCTGCTGCCACTAAGGCAGCCTCCTCTTGACTATCTGTCCGCGCCAGCAACGTCCGTAGTCGGTGGCAGGCTCTCCCACTTTGGCGATGTGTGGTTTCAACACGTCTCCGATCAGTGGGTGCGGGATATCATCTCCCACGGCTACAGGATAGAATTCTCTTTCAGCCCGCCAAACAGATTTTTTCTGTCAACTCCCCCCTGCTCCAAGGCCTCCGCCTTCTCTCAATCCTTGCAGGCCAACGGAGTAATTGTACCGGTTCCCGCCCGGGAACGGTTCAGAGGTTTCTACTCAAATCTCTTCCTAGTTCCCAAAAAGGACGGTTCCTTCCGGCCCATCCTGGATCTCAAGCTTCTCAAAAAGCATGTTCAGGTGCGGCATTTTCGCATGGAGTCTCTGCGGTCAGTCATTGCCTCAATGACCCAAGGGGATTTCCTGGCGTCCATCGACATCAGAGATGCCTATCTGCATGTGCCAATTGCAGTTTCACACCAGCGTTGGCTACGTTTTGCAATCGGAGAGGAACATTTCCAATTCGTGGCTCTCCCCTTCGGGTTAGCCATGTCCCCTCGGGTATTCACCAAGGTCATGGCAGCAGTGGTTGTGGTTCTGCACCTCCAGGGGTTGGCAGTGATTCCTTACCTGGACGACCTTCTAGTCAAGGCTTCGTCCAGCGCAGACTGTCAGCGGAGTGTCTCGCTCACTCTCGCCACTCTAGCCCAATTCGGGTGGCTTGTCAATCTGCCCAAATCCACTCTGACTCCGACCCAGAGGCTCACGTACCTAGGGATGCAGTTCGAGACTCTGCCGGCACTTGTGAAGCTGCCCTTAATCAAACAGCAGTCCCTCCAACTGGCGGGGCGCTCTCTGCTGAGGCCCGGCCGTTATTCCATCATGCACCTTATGCAGGTGCTGGGTCAGATGGTGGCGTCAATGGAGGCTGTTCCCTTTGCCCAGTTCCATCTGCGTCCTCTGCAGCTGGACATTCTCCGCTGTTGGGACAAGCGGCCTTCCTCCTTGCACAGGTTAGTGGCTCTGTCGCCACAGACCAGGAGCTCTCTTCAGTGGTGGCTTCGGCCCCTCTCTCTGTCTCAGGGGCGCTCCTTCCTGGCCCCGTCCTGGGTGATCCTCACCACGGATGCCAGTCTATCCGGCTGGGGAGCGGTATGTCTCCACCACCGAGCGCAGGGCACTTGGACTCCGTCCGAGTCAGCCCTCTCGATCAATGTGCTGGAAACCAGAGCCGTGCTTCTGGCTCTCCTAGCTTTTCACCACCTATTGGCGGGCAAGCACATCCGAGTCCAGTCAGACAACGCGACAGCGGTTGCCTACATCAATCACCAAAGCGGGAGACGCAGCCGCCTGGTAATGTTGGAGGTACAACGCATCCTTCAATGGACGGAGGACTCCGAGTCCACCATATCCGCAGTCCACATCCCAGGCGTGGACAACTGGGAAGCAGATTATCTCAGCCGTCAAACCGTGGACAGTGGCGAGTGGTCCCTGCATCCGGTAGTGTTTCAGTCAATCTGCCGCAGGTGGGGCACTCCGGAAGTGGACCTAATGGCATCCCGTCACAACAACAAGGTTCCGGTTTACGTGGCTCGCTCCCACGATCCTCAGGCCCTTGCAGCGGACGCTCTGGTTCAAGACTGGTCCCAGTTTCGTCTGTCCTATGTGTTTCCCCCTCTAGCTCTCTTGCCCAGAGTTCTGCGCAAGATCAGAATGGAGGGCCGTCAAGGTCATCCTCATTGCTCCGGACTGGCCCAGGCGAGCTTGGTACCCAGACCTGCTCCATCTGTCCGTAGAGGTGCCGTGGCATCTTCCGGACCGTCCAGACCTTCTCTCAGAAGGTCCGTTTTTCCGCCAGAATTCCGTGGCTCTCAGATTGACGGCGTGGCTCTTGAGTCCTGGATCTTGACTGCTTCCGGTATCCCCCCTGAAGTCATCTCCACTATGACTCGGGCCCGTAAGTCTTCCTCTGCCAAGATTCTATCACAGGACTTGGAAAATTTTCCTGTCCTGGTGTCGCTCTTCCGGCCATGCTCCTTGGCCTTTTTCCTTGCCGACCCTTCTGTCTTTTCTACAGTCCGGTCTGCAGCTGGGACTGTCCCTCAACTCTCTCTCAAGGGACAAGTCTCGGCTCTCAGTGCTGTTCCAGCGGCGTATAGCCCGGCTGGCTCAGGTCCGCACCTTCATGCAAGGTGCGTCTCACATCATTCCGCCTTACCGGCGGCCCTTGGATCCCTGGGACCTCAATTTGGTTCTCACGGTTTTGCAGAAACCCCCCTTTGAGCCTCTTAGGGAGGTTTCTTTGTTTCGTCTTTCACAGAAAGTGGTCTTTCTAGTGGCCATAACTTCCCTCAGGAGAGTCTCTGATTTGGCTGCGCTTTCTTCGGAGTCACCTTTTTTGGTTTTTCATCAAGACAAGGTGGTTCTCCGTCCGACTCCGGACTTTCTCCCTAAGGTGGTTTCTCCTTTCCACCTTAACCAGGACGTTTCCCTGCCTTCCCTTTGTCCGGCTCCTGTTCATAGCTTTGAAAAAGCGTTGCATACTCTGGATCTGGTGCGGGCTCTCTGGAGCTATGTGTCTCGCACCGCTGCTGTTAGGCGGTGCACCTCTCTTTTTGTGCTAACCACAGGTCGGCGTAAGGGCCTCCCTGCTTCTAAGCCGACCTTAGCCCGTTGGATTAGGTCGACCATTTCGGACGCCTACCAGTGTTCTCAGGTGCCTCTCCCGCCGGGGATCAAGGCACACTCGACCAGAGCTGTCGGTGCCTCTTGGGCTTTCAGGCACCAGGCTACGGCTCAGCAAGTCTGTCAGGCTGCCACTTGGACTAGCCTGCATACCTTTTCAAAGCACTACCAAGTGCATGCTCATGCTTCGGCAGATGCGAGCTTGGGCAGACGCATCCTTCAGGCAGCTGTCGCCCATTTGTGAAGTTAGGCTCCGCCTACTTCTCAGTTTTTCTGTTTATTCCCACCCATGGACTGCTTTGAGACGTCCCAATGTCTGGGTCTCCCATAGGAATGATAAAGAAAAAGAGAATTTTGTTTACTTACCGTAAATTCTTTTTCTTATAGTTCCGTATTGGGAGACCCAGCACCCTCCCTGTTGCCTGTTGGCAGTTTCTTGTTCCGCGTGTTATCACCGGCTGTTGTCGTGGACAGAGTCTCCGGTTGTTCCGGATCTTGCTCTGTTTTTACTTGTGGGTGGCTATTCTCCTTCAGCTTTTGCACTAAACTGGCTAGATCTGGTTCTCCAGGGGGTGTATAAGCTCAGAGGGAGGAGCTACACTTTTTAGTGTAGTACTTTGTGTGTCCTCTGGAGGCAGAAGCTATACACCCAATGTCTGGGTCTCCCAATACGGAACTATAAGAAAAAGAATTTACGGTAAGTAAACAAAATTCTCTTTTTCTTATCAGTTGTCGATAAAAATCCACACAGGCAGAAAGAAATCAAACCATAGAGGTCCATAAATTAAGTTGTGTAATAATGAGAAATGACACTGGGAAAAAGTATGCCATGGAAAGTCATGACACCAGCTGAGACCTATCAATAATTAGAGAACAATGCTGCCACGTGATAAAATCAAAAATATCTGCTAGTTCAATTGATGATCTATAAAAACGTGTTTCATTACAAAGGTGCCACACAAGAAACATGGATTGATTGTATAAAAACAGTGAGCTGTTTCAAGACCTTTTGGAACATTATTGTTGCAAAACATACTAATGGCATTGGTTGCAGAAGAATTTCTATACCCCTGAAGGTTTCAGTGAGCATTGTTGTTCCCCACAAGATTTTATACTGAGGAGTGAAAAGAATTATCAGTAGTTGTCCAAGAGCCAAGGACCACATGTAGAGCGCTACTGAAGGATCTGGAATCAGCAGGTAGAATTGTTTCAAAGAAAACCATAGGTAATGCACTCAACCTCCATGGCCTGTATGCACGCTCACCACACAAGACTTCATTGCTTAACTTCAAGCACATTTAAAGTTTTCTCAACAACATTTAGATAAGCCTATGAAATATTGGGAGAATATAGTCTGGTCAAATGAAATGAAAATTAAATTTCTCTGACGCCTCATTGGGGGACACAGGACCATGGGTGTTATGCTGCTTATCCATAGGAGGAAACTAAGTAGATGCAAAGATGTTAGCTCCTCCCCTGCAGTATACACCCCCTGGCTCAGCCAGGCTACTTCAGTTTTAGCTTAGTGTCTGCAGGAGGCACATCTCTGCAGACTACTGCAGCAAGAATTTTTTGTTTTTAGAGGGCAACGGTTCATCGGGGACCGATTTCCCAAAACCATCAACAGGCGGGAACGCGGAGTATCGCCTTCCCCTACCCCCTCCTGCGACGCTGGATCCTGGGCTGTTACTCACTGGATGACAGGTCTCATGGCACTGATTTTCCAGAGCCCAGAGCAGATGAAAACTTCCTCAGCCCCTCTTGCAGGCTCTGAGTTGATAAAAGTTCTGCACCAAGTGTGACCAGACTGCCATCTCCACAGGAGCTGAGGAGAGATCATTCCGATTTTTCCAGAGCACAGAGCAGATGAAAACTTCCTCACTCCCTCTGGCAGGGTCTGAGTTGATACAAGTTCTGCCAGCAGGCGGCAGAATCTGCACACTGGCTCCCTGACAGGAAATTGGAGCAAAGGTCACACTGACTGGATGCACATGGGCTGTGATTGCAGACTCCTACATAGCTTCCACCTGTGGCGGGGGGAGGGGAGAGCTCCCTGGGCTCAGTGCAGCCGCAGCTGTGGTACACTTAGAGGTTTTTCCGTCCACCATTGTTGTGCAGGGCTGGAGGAGGGAAGGGGAGTCCCCACCATTTTTTATTATATTTTATCATGCCGTCTTGTCAGAGCTAAGCCCCGTCCCCTCCAACACTCGATAAGCCACGCCCCCCCTCACACAGGGTGCTAGCTTCGGCAGCACATATGCTCAAATGCAGAGCTACACAGAAGATTAGCATGGGCCCTGCACAGCAGGCCAAGGATGACATGGCCAAGGTGAGTTGCATATTAGCTGTGCAGAGCATTGCTCCCTCATTACAATCAGTTTGTGGCTCATCAGCCAGGGGCTGCAGTCACATGTTTTATGCCCTGCACAACTACAGCAACAACTATAAGACGCTGAGCTACTAGGGTTTGATAGCACCTCTTCCTTCTGTGAGTCCGGTGCCCCTGTAGCTTACCCTCCCCGCCACCACCGCAGCAACCGCTGCCAGCCCAGAGCTTACGGCTCCCAGTCCCCCGGAATGGGCACAGTTCCCAGAACCTGGTGCTGGCTATGCAACATCGTCCTCACACCCCTCGGGGCCCCTGGACAGAACGCAGCCTGATGACACCTCTATAGAGGGTCCTTCTCATAAGAATCAGCCCTCTGCTTCACCGGTTGCAGATCAGAAAAAGGGCATGACCCCCCCCCATGGTTCTCCCTCTGGGGTACACAGATGGGGTTCTCCCACATGTTCCGCGGTCTCTGAGGAGCCGGAGGAAGGGGAATGATGTTTGTACCGGGATGATTCCTTGGTTTCAACCTCCCCGAGCGATCAAGCTGCGATGGACTCCCTTATTGCAGCAATCAACCAAAACTCTGCATGTGGAAGATCTCCCATCCACTACTACTGACCCTGCGGTCTCCTTTTTAAAAGGGTGAAGAAACCTCAAAAAAAAAAAAAAAGGGATTTTAACGCCGCCTCGGTATCCGTAAACTCATGGAGTCCCGGTACCCCTTTGGCTTAGCTGTCTCTAAGGGCTGGGCTGATCCGGCCTCGGTGGACCGTCACCCAGCTTCCGCCTGCCTGAAGGACCACTCCTGTCTTTTACTTGATGGATCCTCCTTCAAGGACCCGACAGACAGACAAGTGGAGCAGCTCGATCGTTCTGCCTCGAGGCCGCGGCTCCCTCTCCCCTTCCGTGTGGGTCGCACAGGTACCAGGACTACCAGTTTCCCTCAGACCCTCACAGATGTAACAGTTCACATTGCTGCGGCGGCAGAGTACCTCATGCAGGCCTCCCTCGGTGTTGCTACCTGCGCAGTTACTGCCGCCTCAAATACCATAGCCATCCGTAAGGCCCTCTGGTTCCGATAATGGAGAGCGGACTCGGTCTCTAAGAAGCCTCTCACAGTACTCCTTTCCAGACTGATGGTTTGCCGATCGTCTGGACAGGCTCTTTTTTTTTTGTCTGACGCTACGGGAGGAAAAGAGTACCTCCCTCCCCCAACTCTAGCCCAGGATGTTTTTTACTAGACACGCAGGGCCCGACCTTCTCAGCCCTCCTCGAGTCCACCTCGTCCTGGCAGTCTAGACAAAGACCGAGGAGTCTCGTCCTCCTCCATCTGGGCCGACCACCTCAGACCACAAATGGGTGTGATACCTTGTGTCTTCCGGTTACCACATTGAATTTTGGACCCGATCCCCCTGGTCAGTCTTTTCTCTCAAACCCCCCCAAAGGCTCCAAAACACCACGAGGCCTTCTCCTCAGCAATCCACTCCCTCCAAACGGCGGGGGTGATGGTACCTGTTCCGGACGGCGAGAGGTTCAAGGCCTTCTATTTCCAACCTCTCGTGGTCCCCAAAAAAGGACGGGTCAGTTCGTCCCATCCTGGACCTCTAACACCTGAGCAACCATGTGCACGTAAGGAGATTCAGAATGGACTTCCTAGGGTCCATTATTACCTTTATGGTCGAAGGAGAATTCCTCGCCTCCCTAGCTATCAGGGACGCGTACCTGCACATACCCATCGCTCCAGCTCACCAAACGTTCCTCCGCTTTGCGGTTCAGGACTTCTTATTTTCATTTGTGGCCCTACCCTCGGCTCTGCCACAGCACCAAGTGTCTTAACTAAGGTCATGGCGGCCGCCATGAGTGCCCCTTCACGCCAGGAGAGTGGCTGTTCTGCCTTGCTTGGATGACCTACTCATCAAGGGCTCAACCAGCGTGCAGATCTCTGTGGGCACCCTATCCCGCTTAGGGCGACTTCTGACTCCAGTCAAATCATCCCCGGTCCCGTCAAAATCCGTCACCTCCCTGGCCATGTCCCTGGACACTCTTCGGGCTTTATATTTTCCCCTCAAGACAAGGCGACTGCTCTACAACAAGCGGTACACTGCCCTCTACGTACTCCTCTCGCTCCATACGATTCAGTATGAGAGTGCTAGGTAGGATAGCGGCGGCTATAGTGGCAGTGCTGCTCACTTAGCCACACCACCGCCCACTGCAGCTTGCGCTTCTAGCTGCCTGGGACAAGAGCCCCCTTTTCCTTGGACGAACTTTTCACCTGACACCTTCAGTCAGGTATGCGCTTTGCTGGTGGCTTCAGTCCTCTTCCATATCGAGAAGGCGTTTTTCTCCCCCAAGTGAACTGGCTACTCCTGACCACGGATGTCAGCCTCTTAGTCTGGGGAGCAGCGCACTGCTTCGGGATGTTGGACACCCCAGGAGTCTTCCCTTCCCAGAAATCATCCTGAAAATCAGCGCGATCTTCTCGCGCTCGGGTCATTCCCCCCTTCTGCTAGCAGGTCGTTTGATTCGGGTCCAATTGGACAATGCAACAGCTGTGGCGTAGGTCAATCGGCAGGGAGGTACCAGCAGCAAGACAGCTTATCTCGAGGTCCTCGGGATCCTCACCTGGGCCGAATCGACGGGGGTCTGTGTTTTCAGCGTTACACATACCGGGAGTAGAGAACTGGGCGGCGGACCTTCTAAGTCGCCAAGGACTGGCTGCCGAAGAGTGGTTTTCTCCACCCAGAAGTGTTCCCACACATCTGCACTCACTGGAGTACACCAGACGTGGATCTAATGGCCTCAAGGTTGAACGCAAAGGTACCCGCGTTATTGGCCAGGTCACATGATCCACAGTCCATTGGCGCGGATGCTCTAGTCTCCTGAAGTCGTTTCCGTATGCCTTACATGTTTTTCGCCTCTGCCCCTGCTGCCGCGAGTAATCAGGAAGATCAAGGCAGAAGGAGTCCCGGTAATACTAATAGCACCGGACTAGCCCAGGTGCCCTGGTATGCTGAATTAGTACAATTGCTCATGGCGCCTCGTAAGCATCCCAGACCTGCTGACCCAAGGGCCCATTTCCCATCAGAACTCCAGAGCCCTGAAGCTGACGGCCTGGCCATTGAGACCTGGACTTTAACAAGAGCGAGATTCTCTCCTGCGGTCATCTCCACCATGTACAGTGCCCGAAAGCCGGCCTTCATCTCATTTTTACCACCGTACGTGAAAAACTTTCCTTTCCCAGTGCAGGGAATCTAATGTCCAACCTATGCCTCTGGCGATCCCCAGAATTCTTGATTTTTTTTATTTATTTTTTTTGGCAGTCAGGTTGCAAAAGGGGTTGGCCCTCAGCTCCCTTAAGGGGCAGGTTTCATCTCTCTCAATATTCTATCAATACCGCCTAGCTTGCAATCCGCAAGTCAAGACTGTCCTCCAATGGTGTTTCCCTTCTAGTTTCCCTGTATAAACGGTCGCTGGACCCATGGGACCTCAATCTCGTTTTGGACGGTATCCAGAGGCCCCCTTTTGAACCTCTTAAGGAATCTTCTCTTGCTCTTCTCTCCTGGAAGGTAACATTCTTAGTGGCGATTACGTCCATCAGACAAGTTTCGGAACTGGCAGCACTCTCTTGCCACGAACCCTTTCTGATCTTTCATCAGGACAAGGTGGTTCTACGCCCCCTTCTGGATTTTTTTCTGAAGGTTACTTCCCCGTTTCATATGAACGAGGACATTGTTCTGCCTTCCTTTTGTTCACACCCAGTCCTTGGGGTGGAAAGGGTTCTATATTCGCTAGACCTTGTGAGGGCTCTCCGATATTACGTACCTAGGACAGCCCCTTTAGGAACATAGACTCCTTGTTCGTCATTCTTGAAAGGCCTAAGAAAGGAGAGGCAGCTTCATAGGAAACCCTGGCTCGCTGGATTCGCTCTGATCCAGGAGGTCTACCGCTTGCAACTCAAGCCCATTCCTAGTGGGCTGCGGACTCATTCCACGCGAGCAGTTGGCGCCTCTTGGGCCATTAGGCATCTGGCTTCAGTGGAACAGAGGTGTAGGGCTGCGACCTGGTCTTGCCTACATACTGTTTCAGAGCATTACTGAGTCCATACCCAGGCTTCGGCTGAGGCGAACCTAGGTAGGAAAATTCTGCAAACGATAGGTACTCCACTATCTCAGTAGGCACTCCTGGCTATCTGGTTCCTAGTCCTTGGGTTGCGTTGTTTGTTTACCCACCCATGGACTGCTTTAGGACGTCCCATGGTCCTGTGTCCCCCAATGAGGCGTCAGAGAAAAACGGATTTTTGTGTACTCACCGTAAAATCGTTTTCTCTTAGCCATCATTGGGGGACACAGCACCCTCCCTTTTGCCCTGTTGGGCCTTAGTTTTTTTCTGTCTCAGTACTTTTTTGTTACGAGTATTCACTCACGTTTTTTCGTTTTTTTTTTACTTGTTCTCCTACTGCTTGTGTACTAAAACTGAAGTAGCCTGGCTGAGCCAGGGGGTGTATACTGCAGGGGAGGAGCTAACATCTTTGCATCTACTTAGTGTCCTCCTATGGATAAGCAGAATAACACCCATGGTCCTGTGTCCCCCAATGATGGCTAAGAGTAAAAAACTATTTTACGGTGAGTACACAAAAATCCATTTTTTTGGATGCCATAATACTCTCCATGTTTGTAGGCCTTTAACACTTTACCAACAGTGAAGTTTGGAGGTGGGAACATCGGGGTGCGGGGCTGTTTTTCAGCATACAGCACAGGCAAACTTTATATAGTTGAAGGACGGATTAAAGGACAAATGTACCACTAAGGCTACTTTCACACATCCGGTTTGAGCCCTGCGGCTCAATCCGGCTGTGAAAACTATGCAACGGATGCGGTGAAAACACCGCATCCTTTGCATCAGTTTTTACATGCGGCCGGTCCGGTTTTTTCCGGTTGCGGCATGCTACTGAGCATGCACAGTGGAAAATACCGCATGCGGCGACCGGATGCGGTTTTTTCCGCATCGCGCCGCATCCGGCCTCCATAGGGATGCATTGAAAAATGCGCCGCAGCGGCCGGATGCGGCGCGATGCGGTGTTTTTTGCCGGAGCAAAAAACGTTGCAGGGTACGTTCGATCCGGCCGCCGCATCGACTAAATCTGCCGCATGCGGCAAAAACCGGACCGAACGCAAGCCCCTACGGCACAATGCGGCACTAATGTAAGTCAATGCAAAAAAAAACACAATCGGCGTTACAAAAGCCGGTTGCGGTTTTTCTGCAGAACGCCATATTGTGCCGCAGAGCAAAAATCCGGATGTGTGAAAGTACCCTTATTCTTGATAAAAACCTGCTGCATCTACCAGGATGATGGCGATGAAATGAGGGTGGACATTTCAGCAAGACAATGATCCCAAACACACAGCCAAGGAAACGCTGAATTTGTTTCAGAAAATACAGCTGTTAGAATGGCTGACCCGATAACCTGACCTGAATCAATAGAAAATGCATGGAAGAAACTAAAGCTCAGAGTTCATAGAACGAGCCCACAGAACATTCTGGATTTGAAGAGTGTTAGTGTTGAAGAATGGGCCAAAATCACATCTGAGCAATGCATGCCTTTTTTTTTTTTTTTTCTCTCTCCATACATGAGGTGTCTTAAAGCTGTCAAAGGCTTCTGTACAAAGTATTAAATGTCAGTAAGCGTTCTCAATACTTTTTCCCTGAGGCATTTCTCATTATTACACATCACTAAATTTATGGTCATCTATGGTTTCATTATTTTACCTGTGTGAATTGGATGGGTTGTTCTCAACACATGGTGAGAAACTAATGTCATTAGCACCTTTAGAAATATATTTACTTATAAATTTGGTGACATATTTAATACTTTTTGCATTATTTTATAAATAAACTAATATGATATTTTAATAATTTAGGTCAGAAAGAAGGATCAGATCAATATTGAAACCAAGAACAAGACTGTGAGGTTTATCGGTGAACTTGCCAAGTTTAAGATGTTTAGCAGAACAGACACCCTCCACTGTCTAAAGGTTTGCTATTAACTCTGTATGTTTACATTATCTCCCATTAGACTGTTATTATCTCAACAGATTTCATTACTATTGATTTATACAGATTTATCTCCATGACCGTGCGTATCACACAAATAATCCTTTTTATGAAACCTTCTTCTGTATTTCTATATGATATTCAGATCCGACTCCTGTTATTTTGTAGAGAGTAACAGACTTTATGTAATGAAATATTACTATAGCTGCGTGGCTTGGTTGTACATGTTTAGTACATTAGAGCCTTCTGCTAAAATAAAACCCTTTTTTTTCCTCTATCGCCTCATTAGGGGATTCGGGAAACCATAGGTGTATACTACAGTCATTGGAGGCTGACACTAGACAGTAAAAAAGTTAGCTCCTCCTCAACACCCACCAACTGGAGCCAAGTTTATCAATTTTATCTTTGTGTCCGTAGGAGGCACACGTGGGGCAGCATTCAGCCCCATTTCTATCTTTTATAGGTTTGCTGTATTTTACTAATGATTTCCCTTTTTCTTTAAGATACAGCTTGTGGAGTTGAGTTGTCACTCTGTCATCCCAGCTAGAGACCAAGAGAACAGTGTGGGGTTTCATCACTGTTGACTCTATGGTCTATCCGGAGCTCTTGTTTCACAATAATTATTTCCTTTCCCTTCAATCCATCCAGGAGCCTCTACCTCATGGCCCGCTGCCTGCGATTTCAGTGAATAATTTAGTAGGACAGGGCAGGGCTTCAGGACAGACATCAGTCATTATCTTTCTCAAGGGCCTTCCCGCAGCTTGTCATTATAGTGCGTTCCTTCCTTCAGGGGTCGCTACTCTGTTTTAGATCTTTCAGATCCATCTATGGTGTCCAGACCTCGTTTGCATCTGCTGAGTATTTGCCAATGGCCACAAAGTCAGACACAATGTAGCACAGGGCCAGTCGCAGGAGCGGTACTAGTACTCTGTCCACTATCCAGTGAGTCAGACACACCATCTACTGCGTCATGGCCGATCACAGCAGCGATCCATGTTCTCTGTCCGCTACCCAATATTTCAGATGTACTATCTACCACATACTACATGGCCAATTGTGACAGAGGTACAAGTAGTCTGTTCGCTATATAGTCAGATGCATCATATACCTCATTTTGAGATGACCTGTGAGGTGCGCACACTTGGTAAATTTCTTGCAGCCCCCCGTGGATATCTGGTAGCCCATTGAGTGTTGAATGCTCTGCATCGCTCTCCCTTTCTATCCATTCTAGTCATACTTCTTTGTTTCCTGCAAAGCTCTTTCCAGCGACGTTCACTTCCTTGGGTGAGTCTCAGAGCTGGCAGCCCTGTCTTTATCTGATCTTGGTGTCTCTTTCGCTTTCCTCTTCTTTTCACTTTTCTTCCTGACAAAGATAGTCTTCTCTCTGTCCGTTCTTCGTTCCTTCAGATCGATATCTTAGATATATTGTAACTAGTCGGGGTGCGTCTTAGCTCCCCTATCTGTGTAGGACCGTTTTCTCTCACGCTTAGATTCTTTGTTCGTGATCTGGAAAGTCATAATACTCTTCCAGTCTGGCTCCTCACTGCCATTCTGGACACATACTGGCAAGGGACTTAACTCCATCTGTATTTCTGCTTTCTTCACCTGTGCCTGGGGCCTCCTGCCCCATTTGTTGTGAGGCTTCTATTGACAGTTCTCTAGGCTGCTTCTGTTAGGCTACTTTCACACATCAGGTTTTTTCCATCAGGCACAATCCGGGAAAAAACGGGTAAAACTGATCCGGTACCGCATCCGTTTTATCCCCATAGATTTGCATTGTTACCGGATTGTGCCTGATGGCTTTGCGTTGCATCCGTTTTTTTCCGGATGCGGCAAAATTAATTAAAGCGGCGGGCGGAGGCAACGTATTTTGCAACGTTTTTTTGTCCGGCAAAAAAAACCGCATCGCGACGCATCTAGCCGCTGCGGCGCATTTTTCAATGCATGCCTATGGACGCCGGATGCGGCGCGATGCGGAAAAAACGCATCCGGCCGCCGCATGCGGTTTCTTCCACTGCGCATGCTCAGTAGCGTGCCGCAACAGGAAAAAAACGGACGGGCCGCATGTAAAAACTTATGCAAAGGATGCGGTGTTTTCGCCGCATCAGTTGCATAGGTTTCACAGTCGGATTGAGCCGCAGTGCTCAAACCGGATGTGTGAAACTAGCTTTATCTGTCCTTCCTTTTTCAGGTTCTACAGAGTACTCATCTTACCCTTTTGCCTGGTGGTTTCGTGACAGGCAGAATGGTTTTGTATCTTACAATGACCAGTTTCTGACCTGAGATTCTAGTCTTTTCTGTTCCCACCCTTGGACTGCTTTGGGACGTCCCATGGTTTCTTGTGTCCCCCAATGAAGTGATTAGAAAAACTAAGATTTTGGGTACTCACCGTAAAATCTTTCTCAGAGCCTTCATTGGGGGACATAGCACCTGCTCCTTTTTAAATGTTTGTTTGGCCTGCCTGTATTTTATTTTAGCTTGACTCTCCTCCGGTTTTCACAGTAACCTATCAACTTAGCTCCAGTTGGTGGATGTATCATACTGAACAGGCACTAACTTTTTTTTTTCTGTCGCCTCATTGGGGGACACAGGACCATGGGTGTTATGCTGCCTATCCATAGGAGGACACTAAGTAGATGCAAAAGCATAGCTCCTCCTCTGCAGTATACACCCCCGGGCCGGGCCAGGGAACCTCCGTTTTAGCTTAGTGTCTGTAGGAGGCACATCTTTCAAGGTTTTGTTATTTTTTGAGGGCGACGGTTTCCTTTTGGGACCGATCTCCCAATACCATCAACGGGCGGGAACGCGGAGTGCTGCCTCCATGTACCCCCTCCTGCGACGCTGGATCCTGGGCTGCCTTTTACTGGACGACTGGTCCCACAGACGCCGATTTTTCCAGAGCCCAGGGCAGAGGCACAATTCCTCAGCCCCTCTTTGCAGGCTCTGAAATGAACATTGCACCTGTGTGGTGGGACACAGGGAGAAAAACTGTCACAGCAAGCTGACTCTATTTCCACTGCCTGGACTGAAGCAGTGTTAAGGTGAGATCCCCCCCTGACTGGTTTCCCAGACAAAGTGAGAAAACACGGGGAAGGCTCCCAGGACTACTGAATTCACAGTATTTTATTATGAGAAAGTCCCTTGCTGATTGCAAGGAGGAGAGCCCCAGGGATCCTGAACAGTGTTAACTTTTCTCTAGCTTGCTGGCTGGAGGGGGGGGGGAGAAGTCCCTCGCTGTTTGCAGAAATCTGCACAGATAATTTACCGGTGGCGGGGGGGAGGACCCAGAGCTCAGGAACTCACACTGTTTGTTTATTTGCTCTAGCTGCATGCTCTGATTGCAGTAAAGCCGGCAGAGATAATCCACGGTGACAAGCTGTGTGCTGACTGGAGGGAGGGGGAGAAAAACTGACACGGAAGCTCCCTTCCCGCCGTTTTTTGCTACAGACAGCAGGGGGGCACACTGACTTCTTCTTGGCGCTCTTTTAGCGCTAAGCCCCCCCCCCCAGAAAAGCGTGAGAAGATCCCCACAAAACTTACTCCTTCCTGAGGACGCAGGGCCATCGGCTAATTCTGGTGAGGTACTTGCTTCACTTGTAGCTCTGCTGACCATTGCTCCCCCTCCTGGCATACTTCTATTAGGAACATGCAGAATTCTAAGGGCTCTAAGAGCGCTAAGGCTCACATAGTCTATTACTCAGCCTGCACTGCCTGCCACGCTGAGCTACCACGTAAACACACCTCTTCTCTCTGTGATTCCGGTGTCCCTATAGCCCCCCCAAGACCCCCCCTCCACCACCGCCGCAACCGTCAGCCCAGAGCCTAGGGCTCTTAGCCCACCGGAATGGGCACAGTTTCTGTCCCAATCCATGGAAAAACTGTCACAGAACCTGGTTCTGGCTATACAATGGCGTCCTCCACACCCTTCTGGGCCCCTGGACGGTACGCAGCCTGAGGATAGGATACCCCTATGAAGGATTCTTCTGAGGTACTCCGGGCACATGCTTCACCGGTCGCAGGGATCAGAAAAGAGCACACGGCCGGGTGTCTCCAGCACTCTCTCATGGCCCCCAGGGCTCTCCCTCGGGAGCACACAGAGCAGGCTCTCCCACACGCTCCACAGCTTCTGAAGAACTGGAGGAGGGAGAATGCTGTTTGTACCAGGAGGATTCTTTGGCTTCATCACCCCCAGATGATCAAACTGCAATAGACTCCCTTATAGCAGCAATCAACCAAACTCTGCATGTGGAGGATCACCCATCCACTACCACTGACCATGCTGTCTCCTTTAAGAGGGCAAGGAAACCCCCAAAAGGTTTTCGCTGACCACCCAGAGTTTCAGGATATCCTCACAAAGCAAAGGGAGAAGCCTGACAGGCGCTTCGGTAATCGAAAACTCATGGAGTCCCGGTACCCTTTTGCCTCACCTGCCCCTAAGGGCTGGGCCGATCCGCCCTCGGTCTCCCGCCTTACCACAAAGACGCTCCTGTCTTTACCAGATGGTTCCTCCATCAAGGACCCGACAGACAGGTGGAGCACCTCGCCCGCTCTGCTTTTGAGGCTGCGGGTTCCTCCCTCTCGCCCTCCTTTGCCTCTGTGTGGGTCGCAAAGGCGATCTCGGTCTGGGCAGAAGGAATCCCAGTTCACTCACACCTTCACAGAGCTAACAGCTAAAATTGCCGCTGCGGCGGAGTACCTCATGCAGGCCTCCATGGACGCTGCTGCCTGTTCAGCGTTTGCCGCCTCAAATACCTTAGCCATCCGTAGAGCTCTCTGGCTCCGACAATGGCGAGCGGACTCTGCCTCCAAGAAGTCTCTCACGGGCCTTCCCTTTTTTCCAGACCGATTGTTTGGCGAACGTCTGGACAAGCTCATTTCTGACGCCACGGGAGGAAAGAGTACCTCCCTCCCCCAGCTGAAGTCCAGGACGACCTTCACCAGACGTCCACAGTCCTCGTTCCGCTCCTTTCGGAACTCATTTGGTTGGTCGACATCCTGTGCTGTCCCCGCCACCATCCGCGGACTACACAGGGACCGACCTTCTCAGCTCTCCCCGAAACCCACTTCGTCTGGCAGCCTAGACCGAAACAGTCCAGGACTAGGGAGACTCGTCCACGACGTTTCCCGCCTCATGACTCCTTCGGCGCCCCGGAAGATACACTCATTGTAGGAGGTCGACTGCGGCTCTTTCAACACATCTGGGCTGCCGCCTCAGACGACAAATGGGTGCGAGACCTTGTGTCTTCCGGTTACCACATAGAATTTCGGACGCGACCCCCGAGTCGGTTCTTTCTCTCAAACCCCCCAAAGACTCGAAAACGACGCAAAGCTTTTTTTCTCAGCAATCCACTCGCTCCAAACAGCAGGAGTGATAATACCTGTCCCGGACGACGAGAAGTTCAGGGGTTTTTATTCCAACTCTTTGTGGTCCCCAAAAAGGATGGGTCAGTTCGACCCATCCTGGACCTCAAACACCCAAACAAACGTGTGCACGTACGGAGATTCAGAATGGAGTCCCTAAGGTCCATTATTGCATCCATGGTTGAAGGGGAATTCCTCGCCTCTATAGATATCAAGTACACGTACCTGCACATACCCATCGCCCCAGATCACCAAAAGTTCTTCCGCTTCTCTGTTCAGGACTCCCACTTTCAATTCGTAGCTCTACCCTTCGGCCTTGCCGCTGCACCAAGGGTCTTCACCAAAGTCATGGCGGCCGCCATGAGCGTCCTTCACGCCAGGGGAGTAGTCGTTCTCCCTTACTTGGACGACCTCCTCATCAAGGCCCCCTCCTTCCGCGACTGCTCAACCAGCGTACAGATCACTGTGGACACCCTATCCCGCTTAGGGTGGCTACTGAATCTGGACAAATCATCCCCCGATCCCATCACGATCCATCACCTTCCTGGGCATGTCCCTGGACACCCATCGGGGCTTGATCTATCTCTATCTCCCCCTGGACAAGGCAATCGCTCTTCGACAAGCGGTACGCTGCCTTCTACGTCCTCCGTCTCGCTCCATTCGATTCAGCATGAAGGTGCTTGGCAGGATGGTGGCGGCTATGGAAGCAGTACCCTTTGCTCAACTGCACCTCCACCCACTGCAGCTCGCCCTTCTAGCGGCCTGGAACAAGAGCCCCTTCTCCCTGGACAGACATCTTCACCTGACACCTTCAGTGAGGTACACACTCCACTGGTGGCTTCGGTCCTCATCCCTATCGAAGGGGAGATCCTTTCTCCCAGTGAACTGGCTGGTCCTGACCACGGACGCCAGCCTCCTAGGCTGGGGAGCAGTGTTTCGGCACCACACTGCTCAAGGACGTTGGACGCCCCAGGAGTCTTCCCTACCCATAAACATCCTGGAAATCCGCGTGATCTTCCTCGCGCTCAGGGCTTTCTGCCCTCTAGCGGGTCGTCAGATTCGAGTCCAATCGGACAATGCGACAGCTGTAGCCTATATCAATCGGCAGGGGGGCACCCGCAACAAAGCGGCTAATCTCGAGGCCCACAAGATCCTCAGCTGGGCTGAATCGACGGGGTCAGTGATATCAGCGGTACACATATCGGGGGTAGAGAACTGGGCAGCAGACTTTCTAAGTCGCCAAGGCCTGGCCGCCGGAGAATGGTCTCCACCCAGAATTGTTTCTACACATCTGCACTAGCTGGAGCACACTAGACGTGGATCTAATGGCCTCAAGGTTGAACGCAAAGGTACCCGCGTTCATAGCCAGGTCATGCGACCCGCAGTCCATCGGCGCCGATGCTCTAGTCTGCTCCTGGCACCAATTCCGCCTGCCTTACATATTTCCACCTCTACCCCTGCTGCCGCGGGTAATCAGGAAGATCAAGGCAGAGGGAGTCCCGGTGATACTGATAGCACCGGACTGGCCCAGGCGCGCCTGGTACGCCGAATTAGTACAAATGCTCGCAGACGTACCGTGGCGCCTTCCAGACATCCCAGACTTGCTGACCCAAGGGCCCATTTCCCATCAGAACTCCAGAGCCCTGAAGCTGACGGCATGGCCATTGAGACCTGGGTATTAACAAGAGTGGGATTCTCCCCCGCGGTTATTTCCACCATGATCAGCGCCTGAAAGCCTGCTTCATCCCGCATTTACCACCGTACGTGGAAAATCTTCCTTTCATGGTGCAGAGAAACTAACGTCCAGCCTATTCCTCTGGCCATCCCTAGGCTTGCAAGCGGGGTTGGCTCTCAGTTCCCTTAAAGGGCAGGTCTCAGCGCTCAAAAAACGCAAGTCAAGACCTTCCTCCAAGGTGTTTCCCATCTAGTTCCCCCGTACAAACGGCCGCTGGAACCATGGGACCTCAATCTCGTTCTGGACGGTCTCCAGAGGTCTCCCTTTGAACCTCTCAAGGAATCCTCCCTTGCTCTTCTGTCCTGGAAGGTAACATTCCTTGTGGCAATTACGTCCATCAGACGGGTTTCGGAGCTGGCAGCACTCTCTTGCCGCGAGCCTTTTCTGATCTTTCACCAGGACAAGGTGGTTCTGCGCCCCCTTCCGGATTTTCTTCCAAAGGTTCCTACCCCGTTTCATTTGAACGAGGACATTGTTCTGCCTTCCTTTTGTCCACACCCAGTTCATAGGGTGGAAAGGTCTCTGCATTCGTTAGACCTCGTCAGAGCAATCAGATATTACAGATCCAGGACAGCCCCCTTTAGGAAAACGGACTCTTTGTTCGTCATTCCTGATTGGCCTAAGAAGGGACAGGCAGCTTCAAAGGCGACTCTGGCTTGCTGGATTCGCTCTGCGATCCAGGAAGTCTACCGCAGGCAACTCAAGCCCATTCCTAGTGAGCTGCGGGCTCATTCCACGCGAGCAGTTGGCGCTTCGTGGGCCATTCGGCATCAGGCTTCAGTGGAACAGGTGTGTAAGGCTGCGACCTGGTCTAGCCTACATACGTTTTCAAAGCATTACAGAGTCCATACCCAGGTTTCAGCTGAGGCAAATCTGGGTAGGACAATTCTGCAAATGGCAGTAGAGCACCTCTCTCAGTAGGTGCTCCAGGCTGTCTGGGACTGGTTCCTAGTCCTTGGGTTGTATTGTCTTCTTTTATTTTTCCCACCCATGGACTGCTTTAGGACGTCCCATGGTCCTGTGTCCCCCAATGAGGCGTCAGAGAAAAACGGATTTTTGTGTACTCACCGTAAAATTGTTTTCTCTTAGCCATCATTGGGGGACACAGCACCCACCCTGTTGGGCTTTGGTTCTCTCAGTACCTTATTTGGTTATGACTCCTTTTTTCCTCATGTTCCTCTGTTGAGAAGTTTTTACTGTTTTGTTTTTTTTTTTTTTTGTTCTACTGCTTGTATACTAAAACTGAGGTTGCCTGGCCCGGCCAGGGGGTTGTATACTGCAGAGGAGGAGCTATGCTTTTGCATCTACTTAGTGTCCTCCTATGGATAGGCAGCATAACATCCATGGTCCTGTGTCCCCCAATGATGGCTAAGAGAAAACGATTTTACGTTGAGTACACAAAAATCCGTTTTTGTTTTTTGTTTTTTTTTTAATTGCCTAGTGTGAGCCCCCTAGTGACAGCATTACACACCCATTGTTTCCTGTGTCTCCAATGAAGGCTCCGAGAAAGAGAGAGATTACTGTGAGTACCCAAAATCTTCTTATTCATATCTTCTACCATTTATGTCCACAGATGCTGCTGTCAGACTTCTCACACCACCACATTGAGATGGCATGTACACTTCTTGAAACCTGTGGAAGATTTCTGTTCCGATCTTCAGATTCCCACTTACGAACCAGTGTACTTTTGGTAAGAATAATCTTTATTTCTCTGCAGGGCATCGGGCATGGCACCATGTGCTAACCTGAATCTGTGCTTAGCTCAGTAGTGTAGCTTTTGGGTTGCCAGCACCAGAGCCTAGGTTAGTATATTGCAACCCCTAACCTTCGTAATCCCGAAGTCCCTTCCACCCCCCAACTCTTTACCATAGGCATTGTATTTTAAGAAGAAACCAATTTCATTCTAACTTGTCCTTTTGACTCTGTTTTGTTTTTTGTTTTTGGGTTCTTTTTTTCATGTTTATCTTTGCCCAAATCATCAAACTTAAAGAGAATATCAGGTCCAGTATGCACCCAGAACCACGAGCAGTTCTGGGTGCATATTCCTGATCCCTGCCTCACCGTCCCTGTATACACTAGCATAGATAAAGGGATCATTAGAGAAAGTATTTCTAAAGATCGTTTCTTACATGCTAATGAGGCCAGGGACTAGTTGCAAGGGCGTTACTTCCCTTGGGTAGTCGGCCCACATAGCATGTTAGCACGCCCCTGTGGGTGTACTAATATGGTAATGAATGCGCAGTAATGCCGCACATACCTCACTAATGGCGGCTGGCGGAGGATGGATGAGCACTGCGCATGATCCGGAGTCCCCAGCATTTCCGGTCATGTGCACTATACCTCACTGAATCCAGGAAGCTTCCACCTGACATGAGTTTAATGTGCATGATCGGAAGTGCCCGGGACTCCAGATCATGCACAGTGCGCATCCATCCTCCACCGGCCACCATTAAGAGTGAGGTATGTGTGGCGTTGCGGTGCATTCATTAGCATGTTGGTACGCCCACAGGGGCATGCCACCATGCTACGTGGGCCGACTAGCCAAAGGAAGTAACACTTTTGCGACTAGTCCCTGGCCTTATTAGCATATATTAAACAATATTTAGAAATACTTTTTGTAAAGCTCTTTTATGCTAGTGTATACAGGGACGGTTAGGCAGGGATTAGCAATATGCACCCAGAACTGCTTTTGGCTCTGAGTGCATATTGCACCTGACAGGTACACCTTAAGACGTTATACCTTGTTTTAACATGTAACTTTTATTACACTAGCCCTAACTCTAAAGCTTGTTATATGTCTAACCCAAGTCCTATTCCTAATATTAAACTAATCGTAGTTAGAAGCCTAACCCTATTTAGTATTAGAAGTGGTGTGAAAACATAAAAGCGTCTCTTTAGTAATAAATGAAAACTGTATTGAATAATGTGCACTTCATGGTATTCAATACTGTCTTCATTAGCTTCTAATCTTGTTTCCTGCTTATATAGAGGTCAGCAGATGATATGGCTTTATCTTCAGCTGCTGTACTCTGCAGCAGCCAAAGTAACACAGCACACTTCATCTTAGTTGCTGCCTATGCAGAGTGCAGTAGCCAATTACCAAATAATCTCCACTGCTGTGCTCTGTATATGCAGCGCTGGGCAGCCTGTCCTTGAAGCAATGAGAAATGCTGGCACTGGTCACTTAAAGGGAATCTGTCACCAGATTTTTGCTACCTCATCTGAGAACAGCCTAATGTAGAGACAGAGCCTGATTCCAGTGATATGTCACTTACTGAGCTGTTTACTGTCATTTTGATAAAATCACTGTTTTCTCTGCTGCAGATCTAGCAGTTAGACAGAGCTCATGAATATGCTGGACTACCTGGCAGCAGGCCATGTAGTCCTCTAATGATCTACTGCTGATTAACAGTGATTTTATCAAAACTACACTTAGGAGCCCAATAGTTGAAAAACAGCTAGAATCAGGATCTCTGCCCCTACGTTATGCTGCTCTCAGATTAGGTGGCAAAAACCTGCGTACTGATTCCCTTTATGGGTTTGGGAGGGTGCCCTGCTGAGTCAGGTAATATAGTTTTTTTTTTTTTTATCACTATTATTTTGTTCATTGCTATTGTGGCGGCGTTTAATGTATATGTTTGTGTGTGTTTTCTATAGTTTAGTTTATTTGACACTCTAACCTGTTATTGGGAGGGGAGGAATTCACTTGTCTGTGGGGTTAAGAATCTGCAATCTATATATAATTGCCTTATTCTGTCTCTGTCTGTCTCTGTCTGTCTCTGTCTGTCTCTGTCTGTCTCTGTCTGTCTCTGTCTGTCTCTGTCTGTCTCTGTCTGTCTCTGTCTGTCTCTGTCTGTCTCTGTCTGTCTCTGTCTGTCTCTGTCTCTGTCTCTGTCTCTGTCTGTCTCTGTCTCTGTCTCTGTCTGTCTGTCTCTCTGTCTGTCTCTCTGTCTGTCTCTCTGTCTGTCTCTCTGTCTGTCTCTCTGTCTGTCTCTCTGTCTGTCTTTCTGTCTGTCTCTCTGTCTGTCTCTGTCTGTCTCTCTGTCTGTCTCTCTGTCTGTCTCTCTGTCTGTCTCTCTGTCTGTCTCTCTGTCTGTCTCTCTGTCTGTCTGTCTGTCTTGCTCCAAAATTGTGTCCTTACGGTGACAACCGTCTGATTGGCCGCTGGCTCGGCCTGGCCCCCCCCCCCCCCCCCACGGATTGGTCGCTCGCCTCGGCCTGGCTCCGCCCCCCCCCGCACGGATTGGCCGCTCGCCCTGGCCCTCCGCACGCATCGCCAGACATAACCTTGCGCTGCTGGGATCGTGACGGAGCTGGTGAACGCTGGTAACCATTATACACATCGGTCACTTCGCTCACACACGCGAGCAAAAAGCATCGCACTTGCGTTGCACTCTGACCTAACGTGAACTAAAATCAGCCGAGAATTTTTCAGCCCAGTCGGACCAATTTTACTCGCATAGATGTGTTTCCAGCCTTAAGGAGAACAGCGCAAGAAGTCATAGGCCACAATGGAAATAAAGCATCCTGCAGGGCCATAAGGGTGGGAGCTGTGTCCCCAAGGACGTCTGAGGCAGGAAAATTAAAGTTGGGGGGGACCCAAGAAACAACCCATCCACGTTCCAAAGCAGTCCTAAGTGTGAGAAATATAAGTAAACCAGAACAACAAAAGTAAAGGGAATAGCATAGCAGATCTATCAGACTACTGTATATCCCTAAGTGACAATAAGCTAAGCTGGTTTAGTCCGATGTCTTGGGGATGGGGGTAATTTGCAGCGGGGAAGTTGCCTCTTGCTTTTCTTGAACTGAATAAATGGTCCTTTGAAGAAAGGTGAAAACCTCCAACCATTAACGCAAAGTTAATCTAGAAAAGAATACTTTATTGTGCAGCCTAAATCAGAACGTGTTTGGGAGCTGCTTCATCCCTTTAAAAAAGGAGACAATGACTCCAAAGCGTGTTGTTTTTGACTGTATATTAACCCCTTCACGACCGGCCGATTATTCGCTTTCCGTTTGTTTTTTTTTTCGCCATTTTTTTTCTGAGAGACTTAACTTTTTTATTTTTCAGTCAAAATGGTCATGTGAGGTCTCATTTTTTGCGGAGTGAGCTGTACTTTTAACTGAAACCATAGGTTTTACCATATAGTGTACTGGAAAACGGCAAAAAAAATCCAAATGCAGAAAAATTGCAAAAATAAGTGCGATAGCACTATTGTTTTTGAGATATTTTATTCACTGTGTTCACTGTATGGTAAAACTGATGTGTGGGTGTGATGCCTCAGGTCAGTTATATAAGGGATTAAAAAAAAATTTGGAAGTTTGTCTGAAAAAAGTGGCGCACGTTTTACGCCATATTCCGTGACCCATAGCGTTCTCATTTTTTGGGATCTTTGGCTCAGTGACTGCTTATTTTTTGCGTCTCTAGCTGACGTTTTTAACGGTACCATTTTTGCGCAGATGCTACGTTTTGATCGCCTGTTAATGCATTTTGCGCAAAAGTTGTGGCGACAGAGTCATTTTGGCGTTTGGAATTTTTTTGCCGCTACGCCATTTACTGATCAGATTAATTGATTTTATTTTTTTGATCGGGCATTTCTGAACGCGACGATACCAAATGTGTGTATATTTTTTATTTCTCTGACGCCTCATTGGGGGACACAGGACCATGGGTGTTATGCTGCCTGCCTATCCATAGGAGGACACTAAGTAGATGCAAAAGCATAGCTCCTCCTCTGCAGTATACACCCCCTGGCCAGGCCAAGCAGCCTCAGTTTTAGCTTAGTGTCTGTAGGAGGCACTTCCTTTCAAAGTTTTGTTATTTTTTGAGGGCGACGGTTTCCTTTTGGGACCGATCTCCCACTACCATCAGCGAGCGGGAACGTAGAGTGTCGCCTCCACGTACCCCTCTCCTGCGACGCTGGATCCTGGGCTGGACGACAGGTTCCACAGACACCGATTTTCCAAAGCCCAGGGTAGAGGTCTATGCCCCTATAGCACAATTCCTCAGCCCTTCTTTGCAGGCTCTGAGTTGAATATGGCACCGGCATGTCTGGACACAGCAAGCTGAATCTGCTATTTTCACTGCCTGGAAAGCAGTGTTTAAGGTGAGATCCCCCCTGACTGGTTTCCAAGACAAAGGAAGAAAAGACGCTGTAGGGAAGGCTCCCAGGACATCTACAGTATTTATTATGAGAAAGTCCCTTGCTGGGTGCAAGGAGGAGAGAAGGATCCTGAACACACAGGGATAACTTTTCTCTAGCTTGCTGGCTGGAGGAGGGGGAAGTCACTCCTGTTTGCAGAGAATCTGCACAGATAATTTCCCGGTGGCAGGGGGAGTGCACAGAGCTCAGGGACTCGCGCTGTTTATTTGCTCTGTTTATTTGCTTTAGCAGAAAAGCCGGATGATAACCACCATGACAAGCTGTGTGCTGACTGGAGGGAGAGGGAGGAAAACTATCAGAAGCTCCCTTCCCGCCGTTTTTTACTACCCACAGCGGGGGGGGGCACACTGACTTCATCTTCGCGCTCTCTTAGCGCTAAGCCCCGCCCCCCACGGCCGCGATAAGCCCCGCCCCCTCAGGAATGCGTGCGAAGATCTCCATAGAGCGTCATCCTTCCTGAGGACAGGGCCATAGGCTGATTCGGGTAAGGTGCTTGCTTCACTTGCAGCTCTGCTGAGCATTGCTCCCCCTCCTGGCATACTCCTATTAGGAACATGCAGAATTCTAAGGGCACTAAGAGTGCTAAAGCCCACATAGTCTATTATTCAGCCTGCACTGCCTGCCACGTAAACACACCTCTTCTCTCTGTGAGTCCTGTGTCCCTATAGCTCCCCAAGACCCCCCTGCCACCACCGCCGCAACAGTCAGCCCAGAGCCTAGGGCTCCCAGCCCACCGGAATGGGCACAGTTTCTGTCCCAATCCATGGAAAAACTGTCACAGAACCTGGTGCTGGCTATGCAATGTCGTCCTCCACACCCTTCTGGGTCCCTGGACGGAACGCAGCCTGAGGATACCCCTATGGAGGATCCTTCTGAGGTAATCCGGGCACATGCTTCACCGGTTGCAGGGATCAGGAAAAGAGCACACGGCCGGGTGTCTCCAGCGGACTCTCCCTCGGGAGCACACAGGGCAGGCTCTTCCCACACGCTCCACGGCTTCTGAAGAGCTGGAGGAGGGAGAATGCTGTTTATACCAAGAGGATTCCTGGGTTTCAGCCTCCCCAGATGATCAAACTGCAATAGACTCCCTTATAGCAGCAATCAACCAAGCTCTGCATGTGGAGGATCCCCCATCCACCACCACTGACCATGTGGTCTCCTTTAAGAGGGCAAGGAAACCCCAAAAGGTTTTCGCTGATCACCCAGAGTTTCAGGATATCCTCACAAAACAAAGGGCCTGACAGGCGCTTCGGTAACCGTAAACTCATGGAGTCCCGGTACCCTTTTGCCCCACCTGCCCCTAAGGGCTGGGCCGATCCATCCTCGGTCGACCCCCTCCCCCCCCCCCCGGTTTCCCGCCTTGCCACAAAAACGCTCCTGTCATTATCCGATGGTTCCTCCATCAAGAATCCGACAGACAGGTGGAGCACCTCGCCCGCTCTGCCATTGAGGCTGCGGTTTCCTCCCTCTCGCCCTCCTTTGCCTCTATGTGGGTCGCAAAGGCGATCTCGGACTGGGCAGAATCCCTTAACACTTCGCTTGAGGAATCCCAGTTCCCTCATTCCGTCACAGAGGTAACAGCTCAAATTGCCGCTGCGGCGGAGTACCTCATGCAGGTCTCCATTGATGCTGCTACCTGCCCAGCTTTTGCCGCCTCAAATACCATAGCCATCCGTAGAGCTCTCTGGCTCCGACAATGGCGAGCAGACTCTGCTTCCAAGAAGTCTCTCACGGGCCTTCCCTTTTTTCCAGACCGATTGTTTGGCGAACGTCTGGATAAGCTCATTTCTGACGCCACGGGAGAAAAAAGTACCCAGCTGAAGCCCAGAACGACCTTCACCAGACGTCCACAGTCCTCGGTCAGCTCCTTTCGGAACTCATTTGGTTGGTCAACATCCCGCTCTGCCCCCGCCACTAGCTGTGGACTACGCAGGGACCGACCTTCTCAGCTCTCCCCAAAACCCACTTCGTCATGGCAGCCTAGACCAAAACAGTCCAGGACTAGGGAGACTCGTCCACAACGTTTTCCCCCCTCATGACTCCTTTGGCGCCCCGGAAGACACACACATTGTAGCAGGGTCGACTGCAGCTCTTTTCAACACATATGGGCTGCTGCCTCAGAGGACAAATGGGTGCGAGGCTGTCTTCCGGTTACCACATAGAATTTCGGATCAGACCCCCGAGTCTGTTCCTTCTCTCAAACCCCGCAAAGACTCGAAAACAACGCGAGGCCTTGTTCTCAGCAATCCACTCGCTCCAAACAGCAGGAGTGATAATACCCGTCCCGGACGATGAGAAGTTCAGGGGTTTTTATTCCAACCTCTTTGTGGTCCCCAAAAAGGATGGGATCAGTTCGATTCATCCTGGACCCCAAACACCTGAACAAACATGTGCACGTACGGAGATTCAAAATGGAGTCCCTAAGGTCCATTATTGCATCCATGGTCGGAGGGGAATTCCTCGCCTCCATAGATATCAAGGACGCGTACCTGCACATACCCATCGCTCCAGATCACCAAAAGTTCCTCTGCTTCGCAGTTCAGGACTCCCATTTTCAAATCGTAGCCCTACCCTTCGGCCTTGCCACTGCACCAAGGGTCTTCACCAAAGTCATGGCGGCCGCCATGAGCGTCCTTCACGCCAGGGGAGTAGTCGTTCTCCCTTACTTGGACGACTTCCTCATCAAGGCCCCTCCTTACGCGACTGCTCAACCAGCGTACCGATCACCTTGGACACCCTATCCCGCTTAGGGTGGCTACTGATGCTAGACAAATCATCCCCGGTCCCAGTACGATCCATCACCTTCCTGGGCATGTCCCTGGACACCCGTCGGGGCTTGATCTATCTCCCTCAGGACAAGGCGATCGCTCTTCGACAAGCGGTACGCTGCCTTCTACGTCCTCCGTCTCGCTCCATTCTATTCAGCATGAAGGTGCTCGGCAGGATGGTGGCGGCTATGGAGGCAGTACCTTTTTGCTCAACTGCATCTCCGCCCACTGCAGCTAGTCCTTCTAGCTGCCTGGGACAAGAGCCCCTTCTCCCTGGACAAACATCTTCACCTGACGTCTTCAGTCAGGTATGCACTCTGCTGGTGGCTTCGGTCCTCATCCCTATGGAAGGGGAGATCCTTTCTCCCAGTGAACTGGCTGGTCCTGACCACGGACGCCAGCCTCCTAGGCTGGGGAGCAGTTTACCGGCACCACACTGCTCAAGGACGTTGGACGCCCCAGGAGTCTTCCCTACCCATAAACATCCTGGAAATCCGCGCGATCTTCCTCGCGCTCAGGGCGTTCTACCCTCTACTAGCGGGTCGTCAGATTCGAGTCCGATCGGACAATGCGACAGCTGTAGCCTATATCAATCGGCAGGGGGGCACCCGCAGCAAAGCAGCTTATCTCGAGGCCCACAAGATCCTCAGCTGGGCCGAGTCGACTGGGTCGGTGATATCAGCAGTACACATACCGGGGGTAGAAAACTGGGCAGCAGACTTTCTAAGTCTCCAAGGCCTGGCCACCGGAGAATGGTCTCTCCACCCAGAAGTGTTTCTACACATCTGCACTCGCTGGGGCACATCAAACGTGGATCTAATGGCCTCAAGGTTGAACGCAAAGGTACCCGCGTTCATAGCCAGGTCATGCGACCCGCAGTCCATCGACGCGGATGCTCTAGTCTGCTCCTGGCACCACTCCCGCCTGCCTTACATATTTCCACCTCTACCCCTGCTGCCGCGGGTAATCAGGAAGATCAAGGCAGAGGGAGTCCCGGTGATACTGATAGCACCGGACTGGCCCAGGCGCGCCTGGTACGCCAAATTAGTACAAATGCTCGCAAACGTACCGCGGTGCCTTCCAGACATCCCAGTCTTGCTGACCCAAGGGCCCATTTCCCATCAGAACTCCAGAGCCCTGAAGCTGACGGCATGGCCATTGAGACCTGGGTATTAACAAGAGCGGGATTCTCCCCCTCGGTTATTTCCACCATGATCAGCGCCCGAAAGCCTGCTTCATCCTGCATTTACCACCGTACGTGGAAAATCTTCCTTTCATGGTGCAGAGAAACTAACGTCCACCCTATTCCTCTGGCCATCCCTAGAATACTCGACTTTCTACAGTCTGGCTTGCAAGCGGGGTTGGCTCTCAGTTCCCTTAAAGGCCAGGTCTCAGCGCTCTCAATCTTCGACCAATGCCGCCTGACTCATAAACCGCAAGTCAAGACCTTCCTCCAGGGCGTTTTCCCATCTAGTTCCCCCGTGCAAATGGCTGCTGGACCCATGGGACCTCAATCTCGTTCTGGACGGTCTCCAGAGGTCTCCCTTTGAACCTCTCAAGGAATCCTCCCTTGCTCTTCTGTCCTGGAAGGTAACATTCCTTGTGGCAATTACGTCCATCAGACTGGTTTCGGAGCTGGCAGCACTCTCTTGCCGCGAGCCTTTTCTGATCTTTCACCAGGACAAGGTGGTTCTACGCCCCCTTCCGGATTTTCTTCCAAAGGTTCCTACCCCGTTTCATTTGAACGAGGACATTGTTCTGCCTTCCTTTCGTCCACACCCAGTTCATAGGGTGGAAAGGTCTCTGCATTCGTTAGACCTCGTCAGAGCTCTCAGATATTACATATCCAGGACAGCCCCCTTTAGGAAAACGGACTCTTTGTTCGTCATTCCTGAGGGGCCTAAGAAGGGACAGGCAGCTTCAAAGCAACTCTGGCTCGCTGGATTCACTCTGCGATCCAGAAAGTCTACTGCTTGCAACTCAAGCCCATTCCTAGTGGACTGCGGGCTCATTCCACGCGAGCAGTTGGCGCTTCGGGGGCCAATCGGCATCAGGCTTCAGTGGAACAGGTGTGTAAGGCTGCGACCTGGTCTAGCCTACATACTTTTTCAAAGCATTACAGAGTCCATACCCAGTTATCAGCTGAGGCAAATCTGGGTAGGAAAATGCTGCAAACGGCAGTAGAGCACCTCTCTCAGTAGGTGCTCCAGGCTGTCTGGGACTGGTTCCTAGTCCTTGGGTTGCGTTATCTTGTTTTTTACTTTTCCCACCCATGGACTGCTTTAGGACGTCCCATGGTCCTGTGTCCCCCGATGAGGCGTCAGAGAAAAACGGATTTTTGTGTACTCACCGTAAAATCGTTTTCGCTTAGCCTTTATTGGGGGACACAGCACCCACCCTGTTGCCCTGTTGGGCCTTGGTTCTCTCAGTGCCTTATTTGGTTATTACTCTTCTTTTCTCTTGTTCCTCTGTTGAGAAGTTTTTACTGATATTTTTTTTTTTCCTCCTACGGCTCGTGTACTAAAACTGAGGCTGCCTGGCCTGACCAGGGGGTGTATACTGCAGAGGAGGAGCTATGCTTTTGCATCTACTTAGTGTCCTCCTATGGATAAGCAGTATAACACCCATGGTCCTGTGTCCCCCAATGATGGCTAAGAGAAAACGATTTTACGGTGAGTATACAAAAATCCGTTTTTGGGTTTTTTTTTTAACCCTTTAATTTTCAATGGATTGAAATGGGGGTGATTTGAACTTTTAGGTTTTGGGGTTTTTTTTAATTTTTTAAAAAAATTTTTACTTTTTTTTTTTTTTTTTATTTTACTAGTCCCCCTAGGGGGCTATAGTGCAGAGTGATTGGATTGCTGATCGCTATCTGCTGATCACAGCTACACAGCTGTAAACAGCAGATACGTGCACTTCCTGCTTCCCTGGCCTCTGTACAAAGCGAAAGTGAAAGTGGTTCATGTCTAGCACAGGGGTCATCACATGACCCTGTGCTACCATGACAACCACCGGAAGTCACGTGATCATGTCACGTGACTTCCGGTATCGGGCGGTAAGTAAAACTTTACCGCAAATGCGTTTATAATGGCGCTGTCACATATTGACAGCGCCATTACAGGGGTTAAATGGCACGAGCATATAACGATTCTGCTCATGCATAGCAGGCACACATCTCAGCTGTGCATATCAGCTGAGATGTGCGCCGATCGCGGCATGCTGCCGCCGGCAGACCGCGGGCAATAATGTTATGACCGCTAGGACGTAATTTTACTGCCCGCGGTCGTTAAGGGGTTAAAGGATCGTTTTCTATATTAACCTTTCGAGTAGACTCACCTTGGATGTTTTCTCATTTCTTCAATTGCAGGACTATGCATTTATTTTCAGTATCCAGTGTTAGCGTTCCAGCTGAAATGTGTATTTAAAGTATATCACAAAATTAAGTACACCCACACATTTTTTGTAAATATTTTATTATATCTTTTCATAGGACAACACTGAAGATGGGCCCATTTGATACAATGTAAGGTAGTCAGTGTACAGCTTGTATAACAGTGTAATTTTGGAGTGCTCTCAAAATAACTCAATACACAACCATTTTGACAATGAAAGTGAGTACACCTCTAAGTGGAAATGGCCAAATGGTGCCCAATTAGCTATTTTCCCTCCCTTTTTGTCATGCGATTCATTAGTGTTACAAGATGTCAGGTGTGAATGAGGAGTAGTTGTGCTAAATTTGGTGTTATCGCTCACACACACTCATACTGGTCACTGAAAGTTCAACATGGCACCTCATGGCAAAGAATCCTCTGAGAATCTGAAAAAAAGAAAAAAAAAAAGTTGTTGCTCTACATAAAGATGGCATAGGCTATACAAAGATTGTCCACACCCTGAAACGTAGCTGCAGCACAATAGCAAAGATCATATAGCGGTTTAATCACAGGCCTTGCCATAGTCAATTGAAGAAGTTGGGTGCATGTGCTCAGCGTCATATCCAGAGTTTATCTTTTTAACTTGGATGTATAAATGCTGCCAGCACTGCTGCAGAGGTTATAGGGTGGGAGATCAGCCCGTCAGTGCTTAGACCATACACTGCACAATACATCAAATTGGTCTGCACAGCCGTTATCCCAGAAGGCAGATTTTTTCTAAAGATGATTCACAAGAAAGCCCACAAACCGTTTGCTGAAGAAAAGCAGGCTAATGACATGGGTTACTGGAACCATTTTCTGTGGTCTGAGGAGACAAGATAAACTTGCTCTTTTCAGATGGTGTCAAGCATGTGTGGAAGCAAGTAGGTGGGGAGTACAAAGACAAGCCTGTCTTGCCTACAGTCAAGCATTGTGGTGAGAGTGTCATGATTTGGGGGCTGCATGAGTGCTGCTGGCTGTGAGGAGCTGCAGTTCAATGAGGGAACCATGAAGGCCAACATGTACTGTGACATGAAGCAGAGTATGATCCCCCTCCCTTCAGAAACTGGGCCACAGGACAGTGTTCCAACATGGTTAGAACCCCAAACACACCTCCAAGACGACCAGTGCCTTGTGGGGCAAAAACAGGAGAGTAAAGCTTACTGGACTGGCCAAGTATGTCTCCTAAGCCCTGTTGAGCATCTGTGGGGCATCCTCATATGGAAGATGGAGAAGCTCAAGGGCTCTAACATCCAGCAACTCCGTGATGTTGTCATGGAGAATGGAACAGGAGTCCAGTGGCTCCTTTTGAAGCTCTAATGAACTCCATTCCCAAGAGAGTTAATGCATTTCTTGAAAATAATGGTGGTCACACAAAGTTTTTACACTTTGGCTTAGTTTTGCGCACTTTCACTTAGGTGTACTCGCTTTGTCGTCAGTAGTTTAGACCTTAATGGCTGTGTTGAGTTATTTAGAGGGCACTCCAAATTTCCACTTATACAAATACAAGCTGTACACTGACTACTGTACATTGTACCAAATAGTCATATCTCCAGTGTTCCCTGAAAACATATGTTAAAACGTTTACAAAAATGTGAGGGGTGTAATATACTATGTATATTCTACTTTTCAATTTCTTATATTACTATGTATGTAGTGTTTTGAGACCCAAACTATTTTCACTTGTCAAGATACAAAACTGTGTCAATTGATATATGATGCATAGATGTGTCTTTCATTGATTTTATGAATTCTTTATTTTATTTTTTAGGAACAAATGATGCGCAAAAAGCAAGCCATGCATTTGGATGCCAGATATGTAACAATGGTGGAGAATGCCTACTATTACTGTAATCCGCCTCCAGCTGAGAAGACTGTTAAAAAGAAAAGGCCCCCTCTGCAGGAGTACATTAGGAAACTGCTGTACAAAGATCTTTCCAAAGTTACAACAGAAAAGGTAGGACATTCATTGAGCTTTGTAGATTCAAGATAGCATTTCAATATAGACAGTGTATAGTGAATGGGTTTTCCAGAATATGACATTAACGGTCTGTCCTAGTCTAGGCCATCAATATCTATGGTCTCTGATCCCTCGCTGCAGGTCAGTAGAACTAACGTTCCAAGATGCTTGCTGGGCCGCCAGTGTTGTGGTACCAGGCGAAGTACATGGACGAGAGTGATTTTTGTACAGTTTTAGTTCTCATTTAGACATTTGTGTGTCATGTATGTGTTTTTATATCTGTGTTTTTCATTGGTACACCAGGTACCTATTATAATCTATGGGACTGTTCACATGTCAATGTTTTTGGTTTTTTTTGTGGTTTGAGGACTGCAAAAAAATCACGCTGCTATGTCCGTTTTTGTTCTGAGTTACGGATCAAAGTCACCCATACTATAGGTCTGTGAAAAAAAGTGTGATGCCTGTGATTAAAGGGAACCTGTCAGGTCGGATAACATTATTCACCTGCAGATATAAGGTTAATCTGCAGCATAATAGTGTTAGAAAGGTTCCCATATTGAAAGCATGGCTCCAGAAAGAAAATTAACTATATTCTTCCTCTAAGTCACTGGCTTTCAGTCATACAGGCGTGCCAGTGCAGCTGCAGTTATCGCTCAGTACATAGTGAGCGGTGGCTGTAAGCACGCCCCAAAAATTTGACTGACAGCCGACTCCTGCATTTATACACTGCACAGCAAGCTGTCAATTATTGTCGTGCGTGCAAACTGTAGGCGCAAAGGCACGCCTGTATGAGTGAAAGCCAACGGCTCCCTGGAGGAATGAAGTTAATTTTCTCCTAGTACCCGGGCACTTTTCTAATGCAAGTAACATGCAGGTTAATAGCATTATCTGACCTGACAGGTTCCCTTTAACATTGCAATGAGTCGGAGTAGCTTTGTACTTTTATTTTTTTCAAATATGAAAACCACTGATGAAAATCTGATGGTAAAAACCGATACTGATGAAAATTGCTGAACACCTCTTACCATTAACCCCTTAACGACTGCAGGCAGTAATATTGCATCCTAGCGGTCAGTGTCACTGCCCGCAGTCTGCTGCCGGCAGCTTGCCGCGATCGGCGCACATCTCAGCTGATTTTCACAGCTGAGATGTGTGCCTGCCAGGTATGAGCAGAATCGTTATCTGCTCATGCTGTTTAACCCCTTAAATGGCGCTGTCAATATGTGACAGCGCAATTATAACGACATCGGCGGTAAACATTTACTCACCGGCCGATACCGGAAGTCACATGACGTGATCATGTGACTTCCGGTGGTTCTCATGGTAGCACAGGGTCATGTGATGACTCCTATAGCTCACATGAATTACTTTCGGTTTCACCCGACCCGGAGCTGGTGAGGCAGAAAACGAGTATATCTACTGTTTACAGCTGTGTAGCTGTGATCAGCAGATAGGGCAGAGCGATCGGATTGCTGATCGCTATAGCCCCCTAGGGGGACTAGTAAAATAAAAAAAAGTTAAAAAAATGTTTTGAAAAATTAAATAAAAAAAACAAAGTTCAAATCACCCCCCTTTCGCCCCATTGAAAATTAAAAGGTTAAAAAAATAAATATACACATATTTGGTATCTCTGCGTTCAGAAATGCCCGATCTATCAAAATATAAAATCAATTAATCTGATCAGTAAACTGCGTAGCGGCAAAAAAATTCCAAACGCCAAAATTAAGTTTTTTGGTCGCTACGAATTTCTTTATCGTTCCTTTGGGAGACCCAGACCTTAGGTGTTTAGCTTCTGCCTCCGGAGGACACACAAAATACTACACGTAAAAGTGTAGCTCCTCCCTCTGAGCTTATACACCCCCTGGTGAGCCAGTCACAGCCAGTTTATCGCTTTGTGTTCAGGAGGCATACATCCACACATGCATTCTCATATGATTTTTCTTTTGGATAAAGTTTGAAGAAGTGCGGGTCCACGTCTCGACTCCCGGCATATCCCTTCTCACCCCACTGTGTCGGCGGTGTTGTAAGGTTGATTTCCAAGGCTGGAGCCTTACATGCCGTGCTCCTTCACCATTCCTCCTGGGCTCTGGATTGAAGTGGGAGCCAGCGAGGTCTCCATGCCTGGCAGGAGACCGGTCTCCGTCCACAGCCCCTTCAGCACCCTGCTGGACCGGAGCACTCATCCCCAGGGACCTGGCCCTGCATCTCAGCAGCTAAGTACCTGAGACGTTCATATGTTGGGGGTCTATGTCCTTTATTGTATGGGGAGAGTGTGTTTGCTGTATTTGTTTTGGCATTTCCGGCGGGTCCTCTGGCTTTCGCCCGAGAACCGCGCCGATGGTGCCTGTGTGTCGGCCTTGCTGCTCAAATGTAGGCCCCGGCTTCGCCGGAGGCCTTGTTTCTGTTACCTGCCCTCGCATGTCACTCATGCAGAGGGACAGGCACGGCTCCTCCCGGCGGCCGTCCTGCACAGGGGAGGGACACTCCCCACTGCTTGTGCGTGACTCCTCCCCTGCAGGTCTCTATGGCCCTCCAGATCCCGCTTTCCTACAGGGACGCCCCTGTCCCGCCCCCTCTCTTCGCTCCAGCGGCCATTTTCTTGGACAGGGTTCACTCTGCGCTGGGCCATCCTGCACTCTGCATCCCTGCTGAGGTGCTGTGCATTGGGAGTCTGGGCTTCGGGATCTGGAGGGCACACAACACCGCTTCCAGCGGTCTGGTAAGCCACAGCTGGTCTCTGGTTGTGGACCTCGGAATACACTCCCTGGGGTTCATTCTCTTTGGTAGGAGCTGTTTTCCCCACTCCAGCAGCATGTCTCACACGAGGAGCAAGGCTCCAAAGCTTTATGCTGCATGTGCTGCATGTAAGCTCCTGCTGCCTGAACCGAGCACCTATCCACATTGTGATGTCTGCTCTAACTTGGAGGTGCCACAGCCTGGAGTCTCACCCCCAGTGGTCTCTCAGGCTGCTTCTGCACCTGTGGCTGAACCCACGGCCTGGGTAGAGTCCTTCTCTAGGTCTATCTCCCAGTCATTTGCTGAGTCCATGGGACTTCTGTCCAGGACTTTGATGAATATGCATCAGCCCCCTTCACAGGGTGCCTCTAATGTTCTTGCTAAGGGTCCTTTAGGATCCCTATCCTCTGACCTCCGTCCACTGGAACTCACAGAGGATTCATCATCAGGGCACAGACCCCGTCCTCCTAAGAGGCTCCGCAGGGTTTCCTCTCCCTCCTCATCCCGCGGCTCTGATTCAAGAGCTGACTCGCAGGATGAGGAGGATGCCTTTACAGGGGGGTCGGAGGCTAACTCCATGTGCCCCATTGATCTTTCCGAGGGTGACTCAGAACTTAGTGACTTGATTGCTTCCATTAATTCTGTACTGGATCTCACTCCGCCAGTATCAGAGGAGCAACCCTCTCTGGCAGAAAAACACCAGTTTACCTCGCCTAAGAGAGTAAAGAGTGTGTTCTTTAACCACTCCAGTTTTCAAACTGCTGTGACCAAACCCAGGGCCTGTCCTGACAAACGCTTCCCAAAGCGTGGTTCTGATCACAGTTTCCCCTTTCCACCTGAGGTGGTCAAGGAGTGGGCTCACTCCCCAAAGGTAGACCCTCCGGTGTCTAGGCTCTCAGCCCGGACCGTTGTCGGTGGCTGATGGCACTTCCCTTAGGGATGCCACTGACCGTCAGATTGACCTTCTGGCCAAATCCGTGTATGAAGCGGTGGGGGCCGCGTTTTCCCCAACTTTTGCAGCAGTGTGGGCCCTCAAAGCCATCTCTGCTTCTCTAGAGGAGATGCATTCCCTAACCAGAGAATCTATGCCCGAGATGATTGCCTTAACTTCTCAAGCTTCAGCTTTTTCTTCTTATGCCATGTCTGCCATGCTAGAGGCTTCTCACCGCACTGCGGTGGCTTCGGCTAATTCCCTCATTATCCGCAGGATCTTGTGGCTTCGAGAGTGGAAGGCAGATGCTTCTTCAAAGAAGTACCTTGCTGGGCTTCCTTTTGCTGGTTCCCGGCTGTTCGGTGAACAGGTGGATGAAATTATTAAAGAAGCTACTGGCGGGAAGAGTACTTCCATGCCACAAACAAAGACCAGGAAACCTGCCCAGGGTAGGATTCAGTCGAGGTTTCGCTCCTTTCGTTCCTCCAACTGGTCGTCCTCTAAGCCTTCCGCCTAGTCCGCTAACTCAGCTAAGGACCTGAAATCCAACTGGCGCTCAAAAGCGCGTCCACAGAAGACCGCAGGAGGTCCTGCCACTAAGGCAGCCTCCTCGTGACTCTCTGTCCGCTCCAGCAACGTCCTTAGTCGGTGGCAGGCTCTCCCACTTTGGCGACGCTTGGTTTCAACAAGTCTCCGATCAGTGGGTGAGAGATATCATCTCTCACGGCTACAGGATAGAATTCTCTTCCAGCCCGCCAAACAGATTTTTTTTCTCTCAACTCCCCCCTGCTCCAAGGCCGCCGCCTTCTCACAGGCCGTGGCAGCCTTGCAGGCCAACGGAGTAATTGTACCAGTTCCCGCCCGGGAACGGTTCAGAGGTTTTTACTCAAACCTCTTCCTAGTTCCCAAAAAGGACGGTACCTTACGCCCCATCCTGGATCTCAAGCTTCTCAACAAGCATGTTCGGGTGCGGCACTTTCGCATGGAGTCTCTGCCATCAGTCATTGCCTCAATGACCCAAGGGGTTTCCTGGCGTCCATCGACATCAGAGATGCCTATCTACATGTGCCAATTGCAGTTTCACACCAGCGTTGGCTACGCTTTGCAATAGGAGAAGATCATTTCCAATTCGTGGCTCTCCCCTTCTGGTTAGCCACGGCCCCTCGGGTATTCACCAAGGTCATGGCAGCAGTGATTGCGGTTCTGCACTTCCAGGGGTTGGCAGTGCTCCCTTACCTGGACGACCTTCTAGTCAAGGCTCCATCCAGCGTAGACTGTCAGCGGAGTGTCTCGCTCACTCTCGCCACTCTAGCCCAATTCGGGTGGCTTGTCAATCTTCCCAAATCCACTCTGACTTCGACCCAGAGTCTCACGTACCTAGGGATGCAGTTCGAGACTTTGCCGGCACTTGTGAAGTTGCCCTTAAACAAACAGCTGTCGCTCCAGTTGGCGGTGCGCTCTCTCCTGAGGCCCCGCCGTTATACCCTCAGGTGTCTGATGCAGGTGCTGGGTCAAATGGTGGCGTCCATGGAGGCTGTTCCCTTTGCCCAGTTCCATCTGCGCCCCCTGCAGCTGGACATTCTCCGCTGTTGGGACAAGCGGCCTTCCTCCTTACACAAGTTAGTGGCTCTGTCGCCACGGACCAAGAGCTCTCTTCAGTGGTGGCTTCGGCCCCTCTCCCTGTCCCAAGGGCGCTCCTTCCTGGCCCCGTCCTGGGTGATTCTCACCACGGATGCCAGTCTATCCGGCTGGGGAGCGGTATGTCTCCACCACAGAGCACAGGGCACTTGGACTCCGTCCGAGTCAGCCCTTTCAATCAATGTGCTGGAAACCAGAGCCGTGCTTCTAGCTCTCCTAGCATTTCGCCACCTGCTGGCGGGCAGACACATTCGAGTCCAGTCAGACAACGCGACAGCGGTTGCCTACATCAACCATCAAGGCGGGACACGCAGCCGCCTGGCAATGATGGAGGTACAACGCATTCTTCAATGGGCGGAGGACTCCAGGTCCACCATATCCGCAGT